>NC_056733.1:951049486-951191986 GCF_019279795.1 Protopterus annectens | reverse complement strand
ATGCAGATGGAAAATGCAGTTACGACTGAATCCTACACAAATGCACTTTTATAAGCACTTGCACGAGTGCATGGATTGTACTATCCCAAGCAGAACCAAGATGCTATCCTCCAAAAAAGGAAGCCAATCTGGTGGTTCCCTGCCATAAACAAACTCTACAACAAAAGGAAGAAACTGTTGCAAAAGAGAGTAAAATCCCATGAGTGGAGGAGCTCCCTGGTCAGCCTCGGTAAGAAGCTGAGATCCCTCATAAAATCCTCCAAAGCTAGTTACGAAAACAAAATCACTTGAAGAGGGCCATTGAGGTGCTCTGCTTCATATGTATGGGAAGTCTGTTCCATAGCATGGGCAGTCTCTGGGTTATGAACCTGTCCCTTCAGCATGTTCTGTTGATTGTGGTAATGAGGTTGAGGTATCTGGAGCATGTGGTATGGAGGGATTGGGATTTCTTTAAATGTAGCATTTCTAACAGAGCTGGGTCAGACATGGCTTTGTAAGTCAAGCAGAGGCCACCTCTAAGTAGGTGATATGAGACGGAGAATAGTTGGAGTTTGAGTCTGTCCATATAGGACAAGTGTTTAAGGCCTAGGATCCTCCTTGTGCGGTACTTTTGTGGCCTCTCCAGTTGTTGCAGGTGTCTAGTGAGGTACATGCCAAATGAGGCATTGTACTCTGGCCTAATGAGGGAAGAGTAGAGGGAGGCAATGACCTCTCTCTTCATGGATGCAAAGCCCTTAGTAATGAGATGTGCCCCATAGGACTTTCTGAACACAGTGGCAATGTGATGGTCAAAAGAGAGGTTGATGTCAACCTGTGTTTCTAGATCTCTTATAATGCCTTCTGTGTTCAGTGGACTACCATTAATATGGTAATTCAAGGGGAACCGGGTTTTTCCCAAGGGGGATGACGCATTTTTTGGCATTGAGCTTAAGGCCATGGTTCTTGCACCAGTTGGTCTCATTGAGGCCTTTCTGTAGGATATCAGCATCACTTGGGGAGGTAATAATACCTCCCAACTTGCAATCGTCTGCGGAGTTTGTCAGCCAGTCTCTCTTCGTGTTGGCCTGGACTTCAGAGAAGTAGATATCAAACAGGAGAGGACCCAGGACTGAATCCTGTGGGACTCCACTCGTGACTGGTTGGCAGTCTGACTTGGAGTCAGCTATTTTCACACAGTTCTATTTGTGAGCCAGTTTGCAACCCACCTAGTGATATAGGGGTTGATGCTTAGCTTAGAGATTTTATATGATATGATTCCTAAGTGGGGTATGGTATCAAAGGCCTTGGCCAGATCAAGGTAGGCTGTATGAACCACCTTGCCTTCATCCACAGCTCTGATGACTGACTCAGAAGTCAACCAAGTTGAGCAGGCATGATCTACCCTTGACAAAACCAAACTGTGTAGGATCCAGAGTTTGGAAATTCCCTGTATCCTTGTTTATTAGGTCTATGATTATGCGTTCCATAGCTTTGCATATTGCTGGAAAGAATGGTCCTCTGAGTTCATCCCTGTCCTGATTCAGTAGAAATGTAGGGAATGTCGAAAAGATTATAAAGTAGAAGTTGAAGTTATGGAGTGCCTGCGAAGTGAAGGATTTGATGTAGATCTAACACAGGTTACATCACAGCATGATGGAACGAGCCCCCCCAAATAAGGAGAAACAGGAAGATCAGGAGACATCTAAAGAAGGAATACGGACATAGGAAAGAAAAAGATTTAATATGATGTAATATTTATGTAAAGGAGAAAGCAAAACTAATAAATACAAAAAGAGCAGCACCAGATATTTGAAGAGAAATACAAAGGAATCTGGACATGGAAAACTTTACAATACAAAAAATAAGAAGACAAAGGAAAAGTAGAAAAGGTGGTTAGTAATGGAGAAGTTAAAGAAATAGAAACTGAGGTTATGTAGTGCCTGCAAAGTGAATGATTCAGTTTAGAAAATGTACAGAAAGCACCACAACAGGGTAGAGCACTGAATCTCCAAATTAAGGGGAAACCAGTGGCATGGGAAGCAGTCTGTGAGGTGCCATATGAAGATATTTTGGAGCCTTCCACAGGAAACCAGAATAAATGTTCACTTGAAGCTGGACAGCAAGGGAAGGAACAAGAAACTGGAAACTCTGACGCAATCTTGAGGAGTGATAGGTCAGCGAGTTCCCATATGACAGAGCAACAGATGGCACAGGATGAAACTGAAGAGAATGTCACACAGGAAGATGCTATAGAACTTTCTATAGAATGCCTGCAGGAAATGGAAAACAAAAAATGTGCCCTCAGTTTAGAAGAAAATGAGCTGAGACGAGTTGCTTGACATAACAGCGATAGACGTATTAACATGAATCAAAGAAATAGACTGCAGAAGGTCAATAAACCCAAAAAAGTCAGAAGTTTGATAAAACAAATGAACAGCAATTAAGACTGTCTGTAGAGATCCATGCAGTATAATAGAAGTAAACAGGGTATATCACTGTGCAGCTAAATTAATAACTAACATTCTACCACAAGAACACAGGGTAGTGAGGGAGAAAAGAGGAGAACTCCAGTACCATCGTGGAAGTATTAAATTGAGAAAGCTGTAAAGCAACTAAGACAAGAAGTGCCACTTCTAACATCTCTGTTAGAAATGCTACATCTAAAGAAGTCCCTCCGCACCACATGCCCCAGAGACCTCAACCTCATTGTAACAATCAACAGAACATGCTGGAGAGATAGGTTTGTAACCCAGCGACTGCCCATACTGTGGAATTGACTTTCTATACATGTCAAGCAGAGCACCTCACTGAACCTCTTCAAGAGAATTCTTGATGAGTGGATGGGAAATAGAAAGTTCACCCCAGGGATTACTCCAGTGGCTGTACTTGATAGAGGCACTGGGAACTAACGTTGGGTGGCGCTATCCCAGGGCACTTTTATGGGCTAGGCTTTTAAAGGCTCCAGAGCCATTAGCCTAGTACACACCTATGAACCTATAAGAGTATAGAGGGAACAGATCAACAAAAATACGTAAGATATATGTGATAAAAGCAATGCACAGTATTAGAACAGATCAAGATCTATCATGCACTATCGCAAATAAACTAAAAATCTCAGCACAGGTGGAAAACCTTAGAAAAATATGCATATAAATATAAAGGAAACGTACAAAATAAGCAATTAATTAATGAGAGGAGAAGTATCTATGAAGAGCCTGTGAAACATAAAGATGCTAAATGGATAGAAGTAAAAGAAAGAATAAGGAGTTTAAAGGTACAAAATATGAAATGGGATGAAGTAACTGCCAGAGAGATTGAAACAAAGTTCAGGAAAGCCTCTAATTGGAAACCCCAGGCACAGATGCAGTAGCTAACTTTTGGTTAAAAGTATTAACATCTTTGCACGAAGGTTTAGCCGTGGGAAAGAACTGTTTATATGCATACCCTGAACAGACACCGATCTGGCTAACAGGCAAAACAATTCTCCTACTTAAGAGTGAACCTGCAAGCTACCCTAAAAATTATAGACCAATAACTTGCCTTCTGACGACATATAAACTATACACTGGAATTGATGCCGATTTAGTTTATAGTCATTTAGAAGAAAACTCAGTTATGACAATAGAACAAAAGGGCAATAAAAGAAAGTCATATGGAACAAAGAATCAGTTTTAGTCATAGTGGAGAACTGTAAAAAGAGGAAGAATCTTAGTATGGCATGGATTGACTACAAAGTAGCATTTGATAGTATCTCACATCCATGGATAAGAGTGCTTAAAATGTATAAGATGCACCCTACACTGATAAGACTACACTACAGCTACCATGAAACAGTGGCAAAACACTTTGCAATTAAGCCATGGTAAAGGGCAAGTTATTATTCCAGAGATAAAAATTCAAAGGGGGGGGGGGTATTCCAGGGTGACTCTGTCACTGTTGCTATTCTGTCTTGCCCTTAACCCATTAAGCTGTCTACTTAACAGCTTTAGGCCATGGCTGTAATTTGGCTCCTAGAAAACAAAGTGTGAAGACTTCTCTTCTGTTTGTTGACTATTTAAAACTGTATAGCTCATACAGCTGAAGAACTGAAAGCACAACTGCAAGTTGTCAATTCTTTCAAATATAAGAATGTAATTTGCTGTTGATAATTGTGCAAAAGCAACCTTCAAAGCAGGACTGCAGCACCAAGAAAACATCAGTTTGAGACAAGAATGTGATATAAAAACTTGAGCAATAGGGAGTGTATAAATATTTGGGAATTGATGAAGGATCATAGGAAGTTACTAGGCTATTGGCCCTGAGGTTCTTACAAGCCTAGCCAAGAATTTAGCCCATGTTCTGACAAGTCAGCACCCGATGCCCCTGTCTAGCAGGGACACAGGTGGAATGCCAGGGGAGTATTTTCTGTTCCCCATCCAGTTGCGCTTAAAAAGGGTTAATGAGCTACTCTGCTTGATGTGGAGTGGGAGTCTGTTCCACAGAAGGGGGGTGTCTCTGGGACACGCATCTTTCCCGCCCACAAGTCCTTTTGAAGTCACAGACCAGGTTGAGGTTGCCTCTGCGGGTTACTGGACTGGAGCTTGACTTGCAGATACGCAGCAGTCTTATTGAGGCAGAGTCTGAGATTGCTTTGTATGCCAGACTGAGGTCTCCTCTGTGGAGTGTGTAGGAGACTGAGTCGAGGGACAGGGCCTTTGGCCTATCTGTGTAGGGTAGATGTTTGAGGCCCTGGATTCCCCTGGAGAGGAACCTCTGGTCTCTCTAGCTGCTGCATGTGCTTTGTGAGGTTCATGCCGAAAGGCGCGTTGTAGTCAATAATGGGTCTTGTAAGGAAAGAATACAGGGATGTTATGACCACCTTGTCCCTGGATGAGACCCTTACTAATGCGGTGGGCCATGTTGAAAGCTTTCCGTACAGTGGAGGCAATATGGTGGTCAAAAGTCAGTTTATCAACCTGGGTGCCCAAGTCACTCATGACTGATTGTGTGCTTAGGAGCTTGTTATTAATCAGCTCCGGTAAGACCAGCCAGAGGCACAGACACAGCTTCGGTGAACCAAACAAAACAGTTCTTTATAGAACTACCGCATCTGCCTGAAAGGGCATTCAAAACACAAAACAGCTCTTCTCAGAGCTCAGAGATCTGTAACAGCTCTATATAGAGCTCCAGCTGCCCACAGGGCTAAAACAGCTCTTTTTAGAGCTAGCTCCACCACCGACTACACGTGGAAATCTGTTCACCATTTAGGATCAAGAGTGAAAGACATTGTATAATTTGTGGGGACATCACTCTCCCCAAAGGGGATGATGCATTTTTTTGGCATTCAGTTTGAGGCAATGTTTCTGACACCAGTCATATGTTTGGGTGAGGCCCTCTTGGAGAATTTCCACATCACTAAGGGAACTGATGACAGTGCCCAGCTTGCACTCATCTGCAAACTTGGTCAGCCATAGCCCACTAGTTTTCACCTGCACCTCAGAAAAGTATATCCTAAACAAAGGCCCCAAGACTGATCCCTGGGATACACCACTTGTTACGGGTCGACTGCTTGAGGTGGCTTCCCTTCAACAGTAAAATATGTACAAATGCGAATAAAACTTAGTAAGGAATACTTTAAAAGACTTAAAATAATCCTGAAAACGCCATTGAGATAGATTAGATAGGAAAACAAGGATGCTTCATGTTCAAATGATTTATAAAGTCAGTGCACACCAAGATTATATATTCCATTCTGAAAGAGGGATGGGCCTTCTTGAAATTGATTACATGTATAGATATGCAGTCGTGGGACTCAACCCATCTGCTGACTTCGCAAGACCCAAATGTAGTGAAAGTATTGAAACACGAGGAGAAAGTCTTAAGATGACTTCCCTGTTTTAGACTAACTAAAGCATATCGGCAGAAACACGAGGAGAAAGTCTTAAGATGACTTCCCTGTTTTAGACTAAAGCACATCGGCAGAAACACGAGGAGAAAGTCTTAAGATGACTTCCCTGTTTTAGACCAACTAAAGCATATCGGCAGAAACACGAGGAGAAAGTCTTAAGATGACTTCCCTGTTTTAGACTAACTAAAGCACCGGCAGAAACACGAGGAGAAAGTCTTAAGATGACTTCCCTGTTTTAGACTAACTAAAGCACATCGGCAGAAACACGAGGAGAAAGTCTTAAGATGACTTCCCTGTTTTAGACTAACTAAAGCACATCGGCAGAAACACGAGGAGAAAGTCTTAAGATGACTTCCCTGTTTTAGACCAACTAAAGCACATCGGCAGAAACACGAGGAGAAAGTCTTAAGATTACTTCCCTGTTTTAGACTAACTAAAGCACATCGGCAGAAACACGAGAAGAAAGTCTTAAGATGACTTCCCTGTTTTAGACTAAAGCACATCGGCAGAAACACGAGGAGAAAGTCTTAAGATGACTTCCCTGTTTTAGACTAACTAAAGCACATTGGCATCAAGCAGGAATGGAAATCAAAGCAGAAGTAAATAAAAATCGGGCAGCAACTGAATTTACCAAAACGCAAAATAAAAAATATAAAGTGAAGGATCAGATGAGAAGGCAAGAAATGTGGAAAATATAGTTGCAAGTAGAGAAAACTTCTGGAAGAACCTCATGTTGATCAGGACGAATGCCGGAATGGTTTAGGAGAGGCAAATTCAAACCAAGAGATGAAAGGTCAGTATTGGCAGCACAAGATATTGTACGTTGGTTTACAAAGCCCATTGAACACTATTTATTGCATTTGTTAACCAGGCAGGACCACTGGGCCAAAAAGTGCCCATTTTCAGTGGAGAGACAGGGAGAAAAGCTCCACAGAGATGGATACAGTGAATATAAAAAGTGTACACATCTGTTAAAATGGCAGGTTTTTCCGATATAAAAAAAATGAGACCACAGTAAATTATTTCAAAACTTTTCTCACCTTTAATTTGACCTATAACCAGTACAGTTCAATTGAAAAATCTGTTAAGGGAAAAAAATGTAAAATAAAAAATGTACAATAAGCTGGTTGCATAAGTGTGCACACCCTTAAACTAATGCCCAGGCAACAAGAAAAACAATCTGGTAAGACTCCTTCAGGCAGTAAGGCTGCCTAGGTTCAGAAAGGGATTTTCCTATTAGCTTTGTGCACTGTGAGGAGATAAGGGGCTTGGGGCTAGGAGATTTAGGCTTTAGGAGAGACTATGTAGGCTCTGTAAGAGTTTTAAACTTTAAAGGGAGACTCTATGTAGAATCCGTAACTAGCAAATCAGAAGGGGCAGATGAGGAGAAAAGGACGGCAGGATGCGTCTAGTAGTGTGTACTCTAACTTCACAACAGACAGAATAGTAGTACAATAGACAATTAGCTGTTTTGTTCCGTCTGCTCTCTGCGGTTCACAGGTGTGAAATGTTTGGGAGAAACCGACAAATGTAGGATTTGTAAAACAGAATTGGAAGCAGTTACACACTTGCTGGTTGCGACATACTAATGGCAGGACTGTATAATGAAATGCATAATGTGGCAAGACTGTTGCACTGGCCATTCTGCAAACATTACGGCGTTCAAGTGGCTAAAAAACACTGGAAACGGGAGCCACAAAGCATCACAGAAAATTAAGTCTACATCACATGGGGATCATCCATTACCAACAGTTCAAAAGATAGATGCTAGAAAACCGGACATAGTGGTCCAAGAAAAGAAGACAAAAGCAGAGCTGATCATTGAAATTGCCACACCCAGTGACTCTTGCGTAGAGAAACAGTCATAAAATATCAAGATTTGCAGGCAGAAATGAAAGCAATGTGGAAGAAAACACAGGTAGTTCCAATAGTAGCAGGAGCAACTGGTCTTATAAAAAAATCTACAGTCTTAGATATGTTACCAATACATGAAACTCCATACGAATTGCAGGAGTCATTACTAGGCACATTGCAGGTGATGTGAAGAGCACTTCTGGCTGACAAAGACTGAAACAATACTAATTTCATGAACTTTAGTTGTATTTTGACTTGGGAATGGGGTCTGTTCCCATCGCGGTAATAGAAATCCAAAAGACTTTGAGAAATTAAAAAGATTGAAACCAAATGGAGAGATAAGTCAGCAAGCAAAGGAGAGTAGTATTGTTGAAACTGAATTCATCCTCAAGTCTTGATGAGGACCTTGGCGAGGTGGACTATGTTTTTCACAAAATCTCATCAAGACGGCACTGATATATAGACACTACTTATACAGCATATATTGTGTACAGAAGTAGGTCAAAAATTAAAAAAAATAGCTGGGTGCACAAGACCCAGGATAAGTGTCCAATCCTGGTGGGCACACTGGTGCCAGGACTGGGAAAAATGTGTGGAATCCTCAAAACAGAGAAGGATCCCTACAGTGGGGCCAGGCCCAGGGATAGGATGCCCCCCCCCCTGTTGTGGAAGGAATTAGCAGTCCACAAAAATCACAAAACCTGATGGACCAAAGAGCCATAAAGATAGAGTGGACTACTGAGGATAAAAAAGAAATTATGTACTGTTACTATTGTGCAAAAAACAAGAATTTCCAGACAACAAGATATACAAAAAAACTGAGATAAATTAGAGGAAAGAAAATTACTTCCAAGAAAAGAATTGTCAGAAGCCTCAAATAAAAATGTTCATTAATGCAACAGATTGGGGGAAAACAGTATATAGACCAAGAAACGTTGATCTCTTTGGAAAAAGAAGCATCTGAGGTAGTGTGAAAACATAAACAAAACCTAGAGATTTTTGAAAAGTATAAAAAAGAAGTATGGGCATGGCAAAGAATGAGATTTAGTATGGTGCAGTACTTGTGCAACGATGAAAGCCAAATTAAAAAATAAAAAGGCAGCCCCAAAGATATTCAAAGGGAAATACAGGCAAAGGCATCCAGATCTGGAAAATTAAACTAAAAAATGAGAGTGAATGTAGAAAAGATGAATAAAGTAGAAGTTGTAGAGTGTGTGCAAAGTGAAGGATTTAATGTACAAGGTATAACACAGGTTACATCACAGCACAATGGAACAAGTCCCCAAAGTAAGAAACAAAGTGAAGGATTTAATGTACAAGGTATAACGCAGGTTACATCACAGCATGATGGAACAAGTCCCCAAAGTCAGAAACTGGAAGAACAGAAGACATCTGAAGAAATATGAACATTGCAAACAAAGATTTAATGTGGTGTAATATGTATGCAAAGGAGAAAGCAATATTATCATCATCAACCCCCTTTTCACATTTTTTTATACATGGGCTCGGGGTATCGTGTTAACTGTCGCCAACTCTCTCGATTCAGTGCCACACTCCTGCCTGACTGTCACAGATTTTCTTTCACACAATCCATCCACCTCTTTGCTGGATGTCCTCGCTTCCTCTTACCTTCTTCCTGTCTATCCCAAATCTTCCTCCCCAGATTGTTTTCTGCTTTTCTACATGTGTGCCCAAACCACCATAATCTGTTGTCTTTGATCTTTTCTGCAATTGGAGCTACTTTGGCTTCTGCTCTTATGTCCTCATTTCTTCATCTGTCCCACAGTGTGTATCCCATCACCTTTTTCAGGCACTTTCCATCACCTCTAGCTTCTTCAACTGTTCTGCTTCTACTGCCCAGGTTTCTGTACCATACAGTAGTACTGGTCGCAAGCAAGGTAACAAGGAGGTCCAAGTACACCAGGAGTATACACCAACAGTCTTCAGCTGCAAATGCTCACGCCCATCCACTAAGCACAAAAAACGATAGAACGACAATCCAAAACTACTTTATTGAAGAACCACAGATGACCCAGGTTTCGTTCAGTGACGAACTTCATCAGATAACAAACATAAAACATCTCATTCTTTAAATATCCTTCACCCTCCCACTAATTACATCAATTAACTAAAATTGCTCAATAAAATAATTATTCCATTTGAACCTTTAAACACACAGTGTACATTGTGTGCGTATGAACTAAATAATATTAATACAAAATGCTAAAAAACTGATCCTATAACTTATACATATAATAAAATACAATAATACAATATATTATGAGCTGTACAGATGAACCAAAAATGTAAATCACATTTCATAACACACTAAATAAGAATATATATGTATATCTAAAATTATGATAAGGTGACATTATACTAAAATATTTTAAACACTTGTAATATCAGCATGAACGTAAATTTGGTCATAAACATACATCCATATATGTTGATATATAAAACCAATATATAAATATATAAAATTCATATATACATATATATATGTATATGTAAAAATATGTAAAAATTGCAAAAATGTATACGCAAAAAATTATAGACATATATATATATGCAAAAATTATTATATATGTATATACATGTCAACCATGGTACAAGTGTATCAATATATGTGTAATTGATTGTAAATACAATGATCTAGGACACTGAGACATGAATTGATAAAATTATATATGTTTTTACATATTTTTTATATATATTGAGAATATATGTATATAAATCATATATAAATAAATAATGTATATATAAACAACCATATATGTTATTTGTGCATATCGTGTACAAAGTCGATTTCTCTAAAATAGTACTTCCATGGCTGCAAACTGTGTGTATATTATAAGCTCATTATATTCACACAATTTACCTGCCTTTAACCATAATACTTTTCAAAAAGGGCTTAATGGTACAACACTCATTGAGTCCTGGGATGTTGCATGCATCTAACAACAACTGCCACTTTAATTCACATATATCCAAATCTAAAGGAATAACCCTGCCTTGTACATCAAAAATAACATTCTGTATAATGCAAAACTTAAATTTGTGTCCGGCATTACCCATTATATGCCTGGCAAGTGCATTAGTTGTTTTAAGATTTCTAATATCCGATAAATGCTCTCTTACTCTATCCTTAAAATGTCGGGAAGTCTTACTGACATAAAATGAGTCACAATCCTGGCACAAAGCAAGGTATACCACGTTGGATGAATAGCAATTAAAATGTCCCTTTAAATTAATACTATAACTATTGACAACAATATTTTCACCAGTACAATAAATGTATGAACAATATAGCACATCGTCCACACTTAAAATTTCCTATCTGTCTACATGTAGTTATATTTTTGGAACCATCACATCTCTCAAAACAATTTTTAAATGATGCATCCTTCTTATACACAAATTTTACGTCGCCCATGAACAAGTGTCCTACTTTTTTGTCCTTACTAATTATATCCCAATTCCTCAGAATAATGTCCCTAATAATCAGAAAACAATCATTGTATACTGATATATATATAAGGGAATACCACTCATTTTATCTTCTTCACAATTAGGATTAGTGTTAATCAAATCAAGACCTGTTGATGTTAATATAGCCTGATAAAATCCTACTCTTCTCTTGTAAGACACCTCATTTGATATTTTAGCGCATAACTGTTCAGGATACCCTCTATTCTGAAACATATTGGACATAAACTTTAGTTCTTCCACAAAATCATCATTATTACTAACCATTCTGGCAGCCCTGACCATCTGCCCTTTAACAATGGCTTTTTTCTGATGGTCAGGGTGCCAGCTGGTATAATGCAAATAGGCATTAGAAAAAGTTGATTTCCTATGAATGTTGGATGTTAGTTTACCGCACTTCTTATCATAGGTTAACTTCACATCCAAAAATGTTATTTCTTTCTCACTAATTTCATGGGTAAACTTCAGAAACCTCACCGTATTGTTAATGTACCCAATAAATGATTCCAACAAATCCTTTCTCTCATCCCATACAATAAATATGTCGTCAAGGTATCTTGTATATAGTTTAATATGTTCAAAGTATTCAGTTTTAAAGATGTAGTTAACTTCCCAGTAAGTCATAATCAAGTTAGCGTAAATGGGGGCACAAGATGCCCCCATTGCCACTCCATTTATCTGCTGATGATAGTTGCCCTCGTAATGTATATAATTATTCATTAATACTATTTCCATCAGGTTTACCATCATATTTATCTGTTCCTGATCAAATAACTTTGTTTCATATAGTTGCTCCTCCAGCCAAATGAGGCCAATGTCCTGTGGAATTGTAGTAAACAAATTACATACATCAACTGTGATGAATGAGTCACCCTCATTCATTTTCAACTCCTTAATTTTCGCCAAAAAATCCCAAGAGTCTTTGCTGATGTAAGGAAACTTAGTCAAACATTTCTTGAGGTGGTGATCTAAAAACTGACTAACAAAACACGTCTTATTTCTCTTACCATCGACTATAGGTCGAAATTGCAAGTTGTCCAAGCCTTTGTGAATTTTAGGTATGCCAAATATCCCACTAATTACTGGATATTCATTATTCATATAATTATATTCATCTTCTGTTATCTCTCCTTTTTGTAACATATTTTTGATAGTTAAATCTATCTTGGCATACGCTATGTTTATTTCATTAAGACTTACTTCCTCATAAGAGTCTCCTTGCAACATGCCGATCATATAAGAAATATAATCCTGTGTACTAGTCACCACCACCCCATTACCCTTATCGGGTTTCATAATCCTAATGCTTGACTCATTCCTTATGCTATTAAATATCTCATATTCCTCTTTGGACATATTATAATGCATTAAATTTTTGTAAGTCCTGTAAAATTTCCTCATATCATTCTCACTTAGTCTTTCGAAAATAGCTATTTGGTCATTCATTGGTGGATTGAATGCACTCGCCCTTTTTAATGCCCTGTCTTTTTGGCTATAAAGATTTTCATCATCAGGACATATGTTAAACCAAGCTCTTAAATTTAATTTACGAGTAAACATTTTTAACTCCATAATTGATTTAACCAATTCCCCTTTCCTACAAGGAACAAAATTAAACCCTTTTGAAAATAGATTCACCTGTTTTTCAGTCATACTAATCTTTGAATAATTATATAATTTAAAGTCCCCCACTTCGTTCTCTATAATCGTAGGGTGACTCAAAACCGCGTACATTGTACTAGCTGTATTTGTAATTGTATTATGATTTAAATTAGATGTATTTTCATAGACATTCCCTACTTCACAATATACATCTGGATCTAAATTAATGTAAAAACTGGAAGAACAGAAGACATCTGAAGAAATATGAACATTGCAAACAAAGATTTAATGTGGTGTAATATGTATGCAAAGGAGAAAGCAATATTATCATCATCAACCCCCTTTTCACATTTTTTTATACATGGGCTCGGGGTATCGTGTTAACTGTCGCCAACTCTCTCGATTCAGTGCCACACTCCTGCCTGACTGTCACAGATTTTCTTTCACACAATCCATCCACCTCTTTGCTGGATGTCCTCGCTTCCTCTTACCTTCTTCCTGTCTATCCCAAATCTTCCTCCCCAGATTGTTTTCTGCTTTTCTACATGTGTGCCCAAACCACCATAATCTGTTGTCTTTGATCTTTTCTGCAATTGGAGCTACTTTGGCTTCTGCTCTTATGTCCTCATTTCTTCATCTGTCCCACAGTGTGTATCCCATCACCTTTTTCAGGCACTTTCCATCACCTCTAGCTTCTTCAACTGTTCTGCTTCTACTGCCCAGGTTTCTGTACCATACAGTAGTACTGGTCGCACCACTGTCTTGTAAACCTTACTTTTTAGCTTCTTTGGCATTCTTCTGTCATAGACTACACCTGATGCTCTATGCCAGTTGGTTGCAGCCCCTCTGATTCTAGCTTTGACCTCTTCATTCAGACTACCCTTCTCAGCTACTCCTCCCAGATACTTGAAGCTGTTTACCTGTTCCACTATCTTCCCTTCTATCTCTTTTCTCAGCTCCTTCTGATTTCCCCAATTTGCTGCCATTACTATCATCTTATCTGTGCTTAGTTTCATCCCATGTGCCTTCAGATTTGCCATCCATTCTCTTATCCTTGCCGAAGTTTTAGCTCCGAGTCTGCCTGTACTGGCACATCGTCTGCATACAGCAGCTTTGTTGATCCCTCCCCTCCAACCTGTTTGCTAATGTAGTCCATCACCAGTATGAACAGCAGTGGGCTGAGAGCTGAACCTTGATGTACACCCACTCGGAGCCACTGTGAGGCCGAACACTGTTCGCACTTGAGTCATTGGGTCCTTGTACATAGCCTACACTAATTCTACCAATGTTTGTGGGACTTCAAACCACAGCAGTTATGCCCAGATCAGCATTCTTGGGACCTTATCATATGCTTTCGCCAAGTCTAGGAATGCCCAGTTGGACACACTCCTCATCTCTAGCTTCTTCTCAAGTATCTGCCTCAATGCAAACATCGGGTCAAAAAAAAGCAGTACTAATAAATACAGAAAGGGGCAGCACCAAATATACTTGGAGAAATGCAGGCAAAGGAATCTGGATATGGAAAACTTCACAGTACAAAAAAAGACAAAGCTGCTAGTACACTTAAAACTGAAAGTGTGATGAGACCTAGGTACACTGGGTAGTATTCTTTCCTTTGATAACCACATTGCCACAGTACTCAGAAAATCCTATGTGGCACATCACATCACAACAGGTGTCTCATCTAGAAAAAAAGGAGATGATTGTTAGTCCCTTCTCATCCCTCATTAGACCTGTTGTACAGTACAATGGCTTGCTTGGTATGTACCTCACAAGACATCTACAACTGGAAAGTCCGCAGAATTACCTCAGAGGATCACCAGCCTCAAACAGATGCCCTACACAAACTGTCTCAAAAGAAACCAGCTTTAATACATTGCATATTGCCTACTCAGGCCGATCTCTGCCTAACATACAAAGCCATGTCAAACCCAGAGCTGTTGGTCATGCTACACGTGAAGAAATCCAGTCCCTCCAAAACACATACTCCAGGGAGCTAAACCTTGTCACCACAATAGACAGAATGTGTTGGCGGGATATAATTAGTTATAGATGCAAGGCTGTGAATGTAGTGTCCTGCCATTTCTTTGTAAGCTGCTGATTGCTTGTAACTCATATTGTAGAGTGGGACCCATTTAAACAGTGTGGTAGATCTAGCTTGCTTACCTGATACCTTAACATATAACTGATACAAGGTTGTTTTTTGTAATCCCTAGTGTGTTTTATTAGCAGCCTAACTTAACCACCTAATGCAATGTGTCTTAATAAGACTATGTACTGACCTGTTCTTTGTTTCAAGGCATATTAACTAGCTAAGTGATACATACTGCATTGACTAATTTATTTTTTTCCCCTTCTTTTCTCTCTCTACCTATAACCCTATCAGACTGTACACCTGGGTTCCTGTCCTTCCCTAGCCAAAGAAGCCCCGTGGACATTATTTTAAGCACCATTCCTGAATAGGATTTTACATTCTCCCACATAAGACTGGCTTCCCAGAGTTGACCGTTTTGGAAGTATGTCCTACTCTTGTACTGCTTAACACTACTGTCCAGGGTATATTTGCTCCCCTACCAGGCTTATCAGCAGCCCCCCCCCCCAAAGTCTATCTTTAAATCCTTTCTCCTTCCCTCCTCTCCTCGGCCTTTGTCCTTGAGGAACCTCTCTGTCTACCCTGAGCTTATTTTGTCTTGGCAAACTCCCTGCTTGCTCTGTCTGTTATCCTTCCTGCCCTTGCCACTAGGTGGCACCCTTCACACTACTGACCCTATAACCAGTTTTTTTTTTTTGGCTATTGTACTATAACTTACACTGACATTTCCAGTCCATATTTTGACCTCTGCCTTTTGCTACTTCCCTCACGCCTGACTTCTCTACTATCTCCTACCCCCCACTCACCATATAGTCTCCATAACTTTCCTACTCTAAGAGGCCACCCTTACCTGTTCTCCTGCTTCTCTCCTCTTGCCTGATTGTTTTTCTGCAACTGATCATTCACTTGCTCTTCCCCGCTCCGTTCGCTACGCTCACTCCGCTCCCCACCCTACCCCCAATTCCCACCCACCCCCAGAGGCCCTACCTTTATGGTAGCTTAGACACTCCCCCAACTATCTAACCTCCTATCACATTTCTTGTACTCTTCACCTATCAATACCTTACTCCTACTCCTACAACCACACCCACTTTCCACTATCCTCACCTCACTCTACTACTGATACCACACAATCCTACTGTTACTTAACACATCCCACTAGCAACATGACTTTAAACCTTAATATTATCCTTTCATTTCTTCTCCTCAACATCCTTCTCTATTACCATACTCTTACCTCCTATGAATATCTCATACTTACTCAACCTCCTGTATTAGCCAAACACACCACTTCTACACCTCCTCTACTTAAACAAGCTCATATTAATATACTATCAACCTCCCCCTACCTTCCCCCTCTCTACCACAAAATTCACCACTTCAGACTCCTAACCTCCAAACGATTCTACCTAATACCCTGCAAAAACCTAAAAGTATCTCAAGTCCCACAAACACTATTACTGATACATGGTGACATCCACCCCAACCCTGGCCCCAATACTCTCATCAACCACACCCACTCTAATCTAACTACTAACTGTTCTACCTCACCTTTCTCCCTGACTCTCTGTATTGCTCACCTAAATATTCGTAGCATCAATAACAAAATCACACAACTCCATGCCTTAATTGATTTCTATGCCTTTGACATTCTCTGTCTCACTGAAACATGGCTCAAACCTAGTACCAAAGACAATGAATTTACTCCCCCAGGCTATAACACCTTAAGACAGGATCGTCTCAATAAAAAGGGCGGAGGAGTGGCCCTTCTATACAAATCCCACCTTCAGGTAACCTCAGTAGACACCTTGCCCCCCTCCCTAACTAATGCTGAAATACTCTGTACCAAGCTCCAAGTTAATAAAACTAAAGCTATTTATATCATATGTTCTTACATCCCTCCAGGCAACAACATCAACACACTAGAAAATATCCTAAGCTGGGTCTCCAGCAACTTTCCACAAGAAACCATAATCCTAGGGACTTTAATATTGACTGGAACTCCTGCATATCTCCCAAACCCTCCATTCACATTAATCTCTTTAACTTTCATCAAACCATTAACTCCCCAACTAGATTACACAAATCAACCCACAAACAAACCATTCTAGATTGGATACTAATTAACAACAACCCTCTCCTATAAAACAGGAATACTCCTGACAATATCAGTGACCATCTCCTGACCTTTATCTGTAAACAAAAATATAACATTACCAAGCAAGCTACCTACCATACCATACACAACAAAACAAATTTTAACCTAGCATCCTTTCAAAGTGAACTCAATGAGTATAACTGGTCAACTCTAAAATACCTCCCAATAGATGAAGCAGTAACCCATTTTAACAATACCTTTCTACAAATTCTACACCATCATGCCCCACCCCGCTTAATTAGATTAAGCTCCAAGGCTGCCCCATGGCTCTCAAAAACTACTAAACAAAATATGCGAGCTAGAAATAAATTATGGACTAAATGGAGATCCACAAAAAACCCTACTGACCACCAGAACTTCAAGCACCTGAGAAACTCAACTAAAAAACTTATCTATCTGGATAAAAAGAACTATCACTTAAAATATCAACAAAACCAAAACCAAAACCCCAAACAATTTTGGTCATGTATGAACAAACTACTCCATCCAGGGAATACCAAAACCCCTACCCCAGCTAGCCTAGCTCAAAGCCAACCCAACATAATAGCCAGCACTTTCAATGACTTCTTCTCTCAAACAGTCACCTCTCTGGCTAACACCATGACACCCCCCATATCCCTCCAAAAAACCACTACCCCAAACAGCACCCCCATACTAAAGTTCCATACTGTCTCCACAACCTATATACGCAAATTATTATCTAAACTCAAACCTTGCACCCCTTCGGCCGACAAACTACCAGCTGAATATCTTCATCTAGCTGCAACCGAACTTGCCTATCCAATCTCCATCTTAATAAATAGAACAATAACTGAATCCAAAATCCCCTCCTGTTGGAAAATCTCCCACATCATTCCCCTTCACAAAGGAGGTAACTCTAACGAACTCTCAAACTTTCGGCCTATTGCCCTTCTATCCCCTCTATCCAAAATAATGGAACGCTGCATACACCATCAACTCTTACAACATCTCTTGAGTAACAACTTACTTGTAGACTCACAACATGGGTTTAGGCCCTACCACAGTACATCTACTGCCCTTCTCTCCTTCACTGACACAATAAACAAACATCGTAACAACAACCTGTTCTCCTCTGCACTTTTCTTAGACCTATCAAAGGCATTTGATATGGTTAACCATCAACTTCTCCTCCACACTTTAGAATCCCTGTCACTTGACCCACTAGCACTACAGTGGTTCAATTCATACTTGACAAATCGTAAACAAGCAGTCCTATGGGACAGCCATCTATCTTCTCTACTCCCGGTTACGATAGGCGTCCCACAAGGGTCCATCTTAGGTCCCCTACTTTTCTCTATATTTATTAACAACCTACCCACTTCCCTCCCTAAATCCACCTGTATACAATATGCTGATGATTCCACTCTCATCTGCTCTGCTCCATCCCCTGCTGAACTCCACTCCTCTACCCAATTGGTTTTCACAGCAGCAGAAAAATGGTTTCAACATATCTGTCTCCTCCTTAATCCCAAAAAAACCAAACTTCTACTCTTCACCCCAACCCTTAAATCCATCCCAATCACCTTTTCCATTGTGTCCAGCAATGGCACTATCATCAAACCTGACTATTCCACAAAACTGCTAGGTGTCACCATAGACAATCAGCTTAACTTTGACTATCACATTGATTTAACTATCAAGACAGTAAATAAAAAGATAGGCGCCCTTTACAGACTTAAGCCCTTTCTTACCGCCACATCCCGAGTATCACTTGCCCAAACTCACCTCATCTCCACACTACTGTATGCCTCCTCCTCCTTTATTAACATTTCTAAAGCTAACCTTCAGAAACTTAATTTAGCCTACCATAGCATTGCCAGATTTGCAACCGGCTCTCCATTCCGTACTCATCACTGTCTTAACTTAAAGAAACTCAACTGGCTAGAACTTCCAAATCTTATACTCCTGCAGCAATTAGTCCTCACTTTTAAAATTCTACATTACCCCTCCAACATACCCATACTTAACAATCTTATCACACCTTATACAAATCTCACTTCACTTCGTTCAGCCAACAAGCTCCTAGTAGCTACTATAAAATCCCACAATAAAGCAGGAGACTCCTTATTTGCAAACACTATCGGATCACAATGGAACAAACTTCCCACTGGACTGACCTCCCTAGCCTCATGTTACCTTTTCAAAAAACAGATTAGAAAACATTTACAAAATCACTGGCTATGCCCTTGCACAAATCCTGACTGATAACTTATACACTACTTGCTCTCTTAACTAACTTGGTATACTTAATTCTATCTTGCATTTACCCAAAGTTTGTTTCTCTCCCGTTCTAGTGTGCCTGTTAAAATGTAAACTCTCTTGTATGATAATTGAGCTTTCCTCCTCAACCCTCTGTAGAAAATATACTTGTATAAAGCCACTCAAGCCCAGCAATACTGTACAATCTATTTGACCTTACTTTTCTTTTGTTAGTACTTTGCTTGTGTTACTGTTTGATTGATTATTGTTGTTATTTTTTTACTATTTTTACTAATTGTATCTTTTTAAACTGTAAAAGTATAGTATTATAGTGGAGCTTTTCTCCTCGGGCCTCTGCTGAAAATGGACATGTATCCAGCCAGACTAGCCCGGTTAACAAATGTAAAATAAAATAAAATAAAATGTAAAATAAAATAAATAAAATAAATTACTGTCCATAACTCTTCCCATACTCTGGAACAAACTACCCATTTTTGTGAAACAGAGCTCCTCATTAGCCCTCTTTAAGATAAATATTGACATTTGGATGGTAAATAGGAAATCCACCCCATGATTCACTTCTGTGTTTCTGCTCGAGAGAGGCACAGGAAATTATATGTCTTGGGTGGTGAAAGCCAGGGAATCTTGTTGGCTAGACTTATATAGGCTCTAGGGCCCAATAACCTAGTGTCTACCTATGAACCTAAAAGTAGAGAAGGAAATTAGTAATGGAGAAGTTAAAGCAATAGAACCTGGAGTACCTGCAAAGTGAAGGATTTAGTGTAGAACATCTAATTCAGAAAGCACCATAACAGGATAGAGCAGTGGATATCCAAATTAAGGGGAAACAAGTGGAACGGGAAGCAATAGTTCAGGTGCTATATGAAGATATTTTGGAGCCTTCCACAGGAAACCAGCATAAATGTTCATTTGAAGATGAACAGCAAGGGAAGGAACAGGATCCTGGAAACTTTGAGGAGTGATAGGCCAGTGAGTTCCCATTTGACAGAGCAACGGATGGCACAGGATGAAATTGAAGAGAATGTCACAGGAAGATGCTATACAACTTTCTACAGAATGCCCGCAGGAAATGGATGATACAAAACGTCCCCTCAGTTTAAAAGAAAATGAGCTAAGAGAAGAGTTGCTTGATTTAATAGAGATAATTGTACATATTAAGATAAATGAAAGAAATAGACTGCAGAAGGTCAATAAAACCCAAAAAGACACAAGTTTGATAAAACAATTGAACACAATAATTAGGACTGTCCATAGAGATCCATGCAGTACAACAGAAACAGGATATATTACTGTGCAGCTAAATTAATAACATTCTGCCACAAGTACACAGGTCAGTAAGGGAAAGGAAGGGGAGAAATCAAATACCATCATGTAAGTGTAAAGCAGTTAAGATAAGAAGTGTCACTGTTAGAGGAGTCTAGAAGAGGGAAAAGATCGACAAAAATAGATGCGGTAAAAGCAACGTGCAATATTATAATGGATCAAGATCTGTCGTGCAGTACTGCAAATAGTAAACGCAGGCAGAAAAACTTCGAAGATACAAAGATAAATGTGCAGGGGAAGTAGAAAATAAGCAATGTATTGATTATCCCCAAAAGTTTTATAGAGAATTGGGGAACAAGGTAAAAGAAACTGAAAGACCACCCAGAAAAATAAATAGATGCATTTTGGAGAAGTATTTATGAAGATCCTGTAAAACGTAAAGATGCAAAATGGATAAAAGTAAAAGAAAGTGTTAAGAAGTTCAAAGGTACAGGCTATGAAATTGGATGAAGTAACAGCTAGAGAGATGGAAACAAAGTTAAGACAAGTCTCTAATTGGAAAACAACAGATGCCATAGCTAACTTCTGGTTAAAAGTATTAACACCCTTGCATGAAGATTTAGCCATAAGTAAGAACTAATTTATATGTACACCCTGAACAGACACCAGCCTGGCCAACAGGAAAAACAATGCACCTACTTAAGAGTGAACCTGCAAGCTACCTTAAAAATTATAGACCAATAACTTGCCTTCCAACAACATATAAACTGTACACCAGAACTGATGCCGATAGAGTTTATAGTTATTTAGAAGAAAACTCAATCATGGCAGTAGAACAAAAGGGCAATAAACGAAAGTCGTATGGAACAAAGGATCATTTGTTGGTAAATAGTCATAATGGAGAACTGTAAAAAGAGGAAGAATCTAAGAATGGAATGGATTGACTACAAAAAAGCATTAATGGATAAGAGTGCTTAAAAATGTACAGATGCATCCTACTCTGATCAGCTACATTGCACTGACCATGAAACAGTGGCAGACCACTTTGAAGTTAAGCCATGATAAAGGGCAAATTATTCCAGGGATAAAAATCCAAAGGGGGATATTTCAGGGGGGACTCAGTCACCTTTGCTATTCTGTCTTGCCTTTAACCCATTAAGCTGTCAACTTAACAGATTAGGTGATTGCTATAATTTGGCTCCTAGAAAACAGTGTAAAGACTCTTCTCATCTTTTTGTTGATTTAAAACTGTATAGCTCATCAGATGAGGAACTGAAAGCACAACTGGAAGTTGTAACTTTTTCAGATGACAGAAGAATGTCATTTGGTCTTGATAAGTATGCAAAATCAACCTTTAATGCAGTGGGGACTCTATGCTCCAGACCAGAAGTGTATCCCTCACTGGTAAGATCAGACCATAAACTAATCTCACTAGATATTCACATCCCGACCCCAGCCCCTGCCCAGAAAACCACAGTGAAAAACTTCTCTAAAGCAAATTTCACATCCTCAAAACAGAGCTGGAATCCTTCAAAGCCCCCGGGCCTGTGGAAAATACGGCCCAGACCGCAGAATCCTTTATAAATGCATTCTATGAACACCTTCAGGAATGCATGGATCATGCAATCCCAAATAAAACCAAGACCCAATCCTCCAAAGTTAGGCGACCTGTCTGGTGGACCCCAGCCATAAACAAACTATACAATAGAAGGAGGAAGCTACTACATGATGGAGCAAAATCCCAAAAAGGGAAGGCATCTCTGATCAGTATTAGCAAAAAACTACAGGCACTCATAAAATCGTCTAGGGCCAGCTTCGAGAGAAAAATTGCACAGGACACTAAGGATAATCACAAGGCTTTCTTTAGTTATGTTAGGAACCTGGGTGGGAATTCCCATATATGCTCAGAATTGGTCCAAAATGACAAAAAATACACTGAGCCCACAGGCATTGCCAACATCCTAGCTGACAGGTTCAGTGCAAACTTCTCCCCCCCCCCTCCCCACCAAAAGGGCAAATATCTATCCCAGCAGAGTGCTGCCCCCCTGACATCTCAGATGCTCAGGTAAGAGCCGCCCCCTCCAAAGCAAAAAACACAGCATCAATGGGACCAGACTGTGTCCCGGGCTGCGTCCTACATGAACTCCAAGAAGAACTAAACCTAAAACTACTGTTCAATCTCAGCCTTACTACAGGATATGTACCCAAAGAGTGGCATACAGCAACAGTGATCCCTCTCCACAAAGGTGGTGCCTCAACGGATCCTGGAAACTATTGCCCCATAAGCCTGACTAGCTTGGTCTGCAAAGCTATGGAAAGGATCATCATGGACCTCATAAATAAAGATATTGGGGACCTACAGACACTGGATCCTACCCAGTTCGGCTTTAAGGGCAGATCCTGCCTCTTAAACCTGGTTGATTTCTTTGAAACAGTCACCAAGACCATTGACGAGGAGAAGCCCACACAGCCTACCTAGACCTCGCAAAAGCCTTCGATACTATACCCCACTTGGGCATTATAGATAAGCTCACCAGCTTAAATATAAACCCCTATGTCACTAGATGGGTTGCAAACTGGCTCAAGGACAGAACCCACATGGTTAGAATTGCTGGAGCCATGTCAGACTCCAAACCAGTTACAAGTGGCGTCCCACAAGGCACAGTCCTGGGACCTCTCTTGTTCGGTATATATTTCTCGGAGGTACAGGCTAACACAGAAGGACTGTGGCTGACCAAGTTCGCAGATGACTGCAAACTGGGCGCCATAATCGACTCTCCAGCCAACACATCCTACAAAAGGGTCTAATAGAAACAGACAACTGGTGCCAGAGCCATGGCCTCAAGCTAAATGCCAAAAAGTGTATAGTCATTCCCTTTGGCAAAAACAAAGTGCCTACAAATTACCACATAGGTGGTAATCCATTAAGTACGGAAGAAGTAATTAGGGACCTGGGGACCCAAGTTGATAGCAATCTCTCATTTGACAACCACGTGGCCAAAGTGGTTAGAAAAACATTTTATATAGCCCAGCTAATCATGAAGGGGTTCACATCTAGATCAGGGGAGGTCATCGTGCCTCTCTACTCATCCCTCATCAGGCCCATAATCGAATACAATGCCCCTTTTGGGATGCAACTTACCAGACACCTGCAACAGCTGGAAAGACCCCAAAAGTACCTCACCAAGAGGATCAAAGGGCTCAAACAGATGCCATATGCTGCCCGGTTAAAGAAACTCCAGCTCTACTCAGTGGCATACCGCCTGCTCAGAGGCGATCTGTGCCTGACGTATAAAGCCATGTCAAACCCGGAATTAATGGACATGCTGCACCTCAGAAAATCCAAATCCCATCGAGCTACGCGCTCAAGAGACTTGAACCTCAGCACTGAAATAAATAGGACATGCTGGAGGGACAGATTCATAACCCAGAGGCTCCCTTCACTCAGTCCAGGTTAGGCAGAGTCCCTCATTGACTCTCTTCAAGAGGAATCTTGATGAGTGGATGGGAGATCGTAGGTTTACCCCGGGTATCACTTCTGTGTCACTGTTAGACAGAGGCACAGTATACTAACCTCGAAAAAGGGCATAGCAAAATTAATTTAAAATGGGTGGCGAAAGCCAAACACACTCTGGCTAGGCTTATAAATGCCCTAGGGCAGATAGCCTAGTATGAACCTATGAACCTATGAAAACTGCAGCACCAAGAAAACCAGTTTTGGACAAGAATGTGATGTAATAAAAGAATTTGAGCAAGAGGGAGTGTATAAATATTTGGGAATTGAAGGATCATCAATAAAACATGCAAATAAAACTTGGTAAGGAATAATTTGGACTGAAATTAATCATGAAAACCGTTGACATTTATGAACAAAATTCAACCTATAAACCAATTTGCTCTTCCTGTCCTAACTTAATTTTGGAGTGATTGGTCGCAAAACGTGTTGGATAGATTAGATAGGAAAACAAGAAGGCTGCTTCATACTCACCAAATGATTTGTAAAAATCTGTGCATAGCAAGGTCATACATTCCCCGTTCCGAAGGAGGGATGGGGCTCCTTCAAATTGATTACACGTATAGATCTGCAGTGGTGGGAACTGCACACATCTGCTGACCTCACAGGACCCAAATATAGTGACACTTTTGAAACATGAGGAGAATAAATCTAAGATGACTTCCCTGCTTAGTCTAACAAAAGCATATTGACCTCAGGCAGGAATGGAAGTCAAACTAGAAGTAGATAAAAATCGGGTCGATAATGAATGTGCCAAATAACAGGAGAAAATATAAGGTGAAGGATCAGATGAGAAGGCAAGAAATGTCGAAAATGCATGAATATAATTGCAAGTACAGAAAACTTATGGAACCTCCTACTGATCAGGATTGAATGCAGGAATGGTTAAGGAGAGGTGAATTCAAACCAAAAGATGAAAGGTTAACATTGGAGGTCCAAGATGGTAGGCTATACACACGTTGGTTTACAAAGTCTGTATTGAACATGTGGGAAAAAGACAAATGAAGGTTTTGTGAAACAGAACTGGAAACAGTCACATGCGACGTTGCTGGTTGTGACATACTAGTGGTAGAAAGACTGTATACTGAAAGGCATAATGTGACAGGACTGTTGAACTGGGGATTGTGTAAACATTATGGTATTGAAGTAGCTGAAAAACACTGGAAACATGAGCCACAAAGCGTCATAGAAAATGTTTACATCACATGGGATCACCCATTACCAACAGTTCAAAAGGTAGATGTGAGAAAACCAGATAAGTGGTCCATGAAAAGAAGACAAAAGTAGCATTGATCATTGAAATCGCTACACCCAGTGACTACAGTGTTTTGCGTAGAGACAGTCATCAAATATCAGGATTTTCAGGCAGAAATGAGAGCAATGTGGAAGAAAGATACCCAGACAGTTCCAATAGTAGTACGAGCAACTGGTCTTAAAAAAAAATTCTACTGTTCTGTTTAGATATGTTAACAGTACATGCAACTCCATATGAACTGCATAAGAAGTCAAAACTTAAACAAATGTTCACCTTTCCACACATGCTAGCTAGATTTAGGTACATAGTTGAATGGAAGCAATCAATCTGGAGCTGTGCCAGATATTGGCAGTTTGATTTTATTGAGGATGAAAGTCCACACGTCTTGGCTCTTCTGTTACCTGCCTTGGATGTCTATAAAACTATATGTAAAACACCTTGGTGAAGAAATGCATGGTGTACTCTGATCTCGCATCTCTCTTAGCTCTGTTATCTGACTCAGCTGATGTTTCCCTAGCTGCCAACTCTGACAAGAAAGCCTTGGCTTATTTTAACCCTACAGTGCCAGATACAATTGGCAAGTGGTTAGACTCTAAGGGGGAAAAGTTGTCTGTCTAGTAATTAAGTGTTTAAAATTTTAAATTATCAGGACTTCATACTGAAATTTGTATGACAATGGTCTTAGTTTTGATGACTTTCCTGTATCTTTGCCCGCTAAGCACATGTATTATATAAATGAGATTTGTTTCTAATGTGGCTTAGTTTTCAAAACATACTTTGGAAGGTGTCTTGGAAGGTGTGGACACTATTTCTAAAAATACAGCTGCTTGTATTGTATTGAGAAGGTATGCTTGGTTACAAAACCAGAGTTTTTCTAAGGATTTAAAAAAAAATGAGATTTCTAATGCTCCTCTAAGTTTTGAATTTGTCTGGTCTTGCTGCTACCCAGATTTTCAAACAATGGGGTGATAGAGGCAAGTTGATGCATGGGGTACCTAGAATGTTTCATATTCCCAGATTTTCCCATAACAAGGCATCCAACTTCAAAGGGCAGAACAAACAAAAATCCCAGACTACCTGGAATTAGCCTACCAAGAGGACACGGCAGGAGGATAAGACTTCTGAACCTAATGAAAGGAGTTCCTTTCCCAAAAATGATCATTCCTCTGCTAAAGAATTATGCCAAGAAATCCCGTCCCTTCAGCCTGTCCCTCTTCCCCTTTCTGCTATTCCAGGCTTTAATTCAAGCCGTCAGCATGACCATAAATAGTGTCAGACAAGGTGCCGAGAAAATTCAGTGAGAATACTCTTGGCGGTGGACAGAGAATCCTTCTCACTTCAGGAAAATCCTTCCTGCTAGGTCAGACACATTTGTTCACTCAAAGGTTGCAAGCAGGGGGTTGTAAAACCATTTCCTGCACCACAAAAAGGAAAAAGATTTTACACCAGAATCTTTTTGGCACCCAAAAAGAAGTTGTCATGGAGACCAGTGTTAAAATTTTCATGCCAAGATATATTTTTGAAAGTACCCAAATTAAAAATGGTCAGACTGCAGGTGGTCCTACCCTTTATATGACTGTTTCATGGTAACTTTACATCTGAAGAATGCTTTCCACATGCCAAATGTTACCAACTGTAAATTGATCCTACAAGTGTCGTATCTCACACCTTCACAAAAACATTTATCCCTAGGGTGTATGATGGACACACAAGTATGAGCTTTCTACCAGATGTGGTCCTGACTTTTCTGAGCATTTTAGATTTCTCTTCAAGAAGCTGCTTCAGAATTCTAGGCTTCATGGCATCAGTGATCCTTATGACACCACAGGCCAATCTCCGTGACAAAGATTCAGCTGTACTTTAAAAACAAAAAAAAGCGTTCAACCCTACACCTGCTTCCCTTGAAGGTCCAGGTACTAGTGCTGCATTTTATGAAGTGTGAGCTAGTGGTGGGGGGATCTGAAGTTTCTCAGTCCAGATCTGCCCTTCTCCGTCCAGACTCCAGTTCAGGCAGTCCAGACAGACTTGTCAGATTTTGCATGGGAACAGTGTCCAGGGGAGTCTTAAGTGCAAGTCAAATTTGGGGGTCCTTCATATGTTGCAAAGCGCATCAGATGTTAAATGTTAGCAGTGATTCGATTCTTAAAAGTACTTCACTTATGGTCTTCAGGTCCAGTCTTATTGGTCACAGACAACACCACAGCTGTGTGGTACCTGAACAAACAAGTGGAGAGGTCATCCCTCTTTGCCAGTTGGCAGTGATGGACTGGGAGGTAGGTTTACAGCATTCTCTGAAACTTCAGGTCTCCTACATCCCATCAGGCCAAAGTCTAGTGGCAAGATAGACCCCGGATAGACTCTCTGGTCTGGAGACGCTGGACGGAGGTCTTCCTGCATTTGGTCCAGATGTAGGGAACATGTCCAATAGTTACGTTTGCCTAATTTCAAAACAGACAGTTGGAAAAATTCTGTTTGAGACATCCTTGCATCCATGTTTTGAGGACAGAATCATTTGCATTCCCTTGGAAAGGAATGTTCCTTTATGCATTTCCACGCTTTTCACCGATACCAAAGGTACTTAAGAAAATTTCAAAAGAATCATCAAAGATCATTGCAGTGATCCCCTTTTGGCTCAGGTAGAGTTGATTCTCCCTTTTAATGAAATTGGCCAATGACAGTTACCACAAGCTTCCTCACACTCTGGATCTGCTCACATAGTGCTGGGGTGACTAGTGCACCAGCAGGTATTGAAGGAGGCAAGAAAATCTGCAGCTATGCAAATTTTAGGTTTACAAGTGCAAGGAGGTGTTCTACATGGTGCCTAATAGATATGAGGGCCCCGCATGGTGTCTACCTCTTTGATTTTGAAATATTTGTGTGGGCAACTTAGTGATTGCTTATCTTATGCATCTTGCTGCCATCCCAGCTTGTCTGTACATGGAATCTCCCTATTTTGTCTCTGTCACAGTTTATGAAATGATTGTTGCACTTCAGACCTCCTCAAAAGTAAATCCCTTTTCCTTGGGATTTCAACTTTGTTTTTGAAAAATTGACCTTGCCTCCTTTTTTTGCACCTACCTTTCAGGCTAATTTGAAGTTCATCTGATGAGAAAAAGTTTTGTTTATTGCTCTGACATCTGCAAGGCCAGTCTCTGAGCTGCAAGCTCTCACAGCAGGCCAGTGTTATTATTTTCCACAAGGATGGGGTAGGTTCTTTATTATTATTTATGAATTTACCCTGAATTAAGCCATTCATCTCACAGTTTTTTTTATTCTGGAGCCTAAAAAAAAGGGAGAAAAGATTCTGCACATGGATGTGCGCAGGCAACCCAGGTGTGTACTGCCTTGATAGAACATAGCCTTTCAGGAAGACTGAATAGCTATTTCCTATTCTGGGGCTGTGAAGGATCAACCTGTCTCTAAACAAGCAGTTGCTTGTTGGCTGTAATCTTTTTTTTTTGTCACTCCCACTGTGGTACATCTATTCAGAGTAGCCTGTCTGTTCTCAAGATGCATTTTCTCAGTAGTTGCTTACCTTCACTATCTGCCATTCCTTTGCATTCTCACTTTAAGGAAGATCTCTCTCCTCAAAAATGCCCTCCATAGATGTAACTTACTCCACCCTCACTGATTACTCTTCAGGAAGTTCTGCTTCATTGCTGATGTGCTGAAGACATGTTGGGGTCAGCAGAATCCATTACCTGTTCAGCGAGAGAGAGGTTGAGAGAGAATGTTCAGATTGGAGCGGTTTCCTAATTTTTGTCTTGCTTTTAATTTTAAGGTTAGTTACACATTTTTAGTTTATCCAGTCTTCAAACTCCCGTGCATTTTGCATTCTTCATTTGTAAAATGTGATGGCTGCTTCTGGTTCACTGTCACACAAGCACATCACTTGCAGCACAAAGTCCATATTTCTTAATTGTCTCCAATTTTCCCTAATGTCACTGAATTTTACATTTCATCTGTCCATGATTTTTGCAGAATACCCCTGATTTTGCCTCATTTTTACTGTCCATAGTTACAATTTACTAGAAAGTCAGAGTATTAGAATTGGACACACATGGAAAGTTCAATTTGTCCCATTCAATTAATAACTGGGCATACTGCACTCAGCCCATGTGCAGAGTTAACATGATATTTACTTACAAAAAAACAGAGAAAAGAACCTAGCCAGCTAGTACGGGAAGTGATGGAAAGCTCCAACTTTGCATTATCAAAGTGACAAGCATGATGATACAAAAACAAGAAGCACTGCCCTTGGTTAGTCCATGGAAAGCCAGAGCTTATGAGCAGCAAATAACAGTAAAATGAAACAGAATGTCCAGTGAATTGGTTTTGCAAAGTGAGAAGCTATCCTGGTCTAGAAGAAAGACTGCAGGTATGTACAAAAAGTAATTGCACATTATCTGTAAAGCATATTCCACCAGAGCGTTATCTTTGGTGGCATATTGGAAAGGAGTGGACTCTAGAAACATTTTAGAGGCAGCAAACCTGGTCATTTTCAAAGCATTACAAATTGGATTCTTAATTTCCAGAGCAGGCTTTGAGGACCATTCTCCAGGGGCTCCTGGATTCTTATCCTTACTCCCAGTTAGGCCAAGCTTTTTGAAAGACACGTGCCACTGAAGCATCGTAATAAGGAACATTGTACAGTTGTGCAAGTCCTACTTAACCTGTAACAGTAGATCAAATTTCACAATGCCTCATTGGCAGCATACACCCTCCGTCTTATTTTATATGTAGTCCAGTATCCAACCTTGTTGTGCATGGCTATAGTTATTTGTGTTGGTGTTTTTTTGGGCTGCATAGTGTCTGGTTTCAGGCAGATGTCCTTTCTGTTCATCTGTTGCAGTATTCTTAACATGAGAGAGCGCTCTGCAGCAGGCGACCCAACGTCTGCCAGTGTACAAAAGTCTTTCACTACTGTAGGGTGCTTGGTGCATCACACGTAGGCTGCTGTCGTACATCAGCCATAAAAGTGATGTATGCACACATTTACCTCCAGAACTTCTCTGCTGCCAGACTGTATGCCACCTTTGAATATCTGTTTGCTCACCGAGTCGATTGCTGTTTCTCTGAATTCTCTTATAAGTGCCCTGTTGGAGAAATCTTTTTTTTTTTTTTTTAAACTACTGTTTAGTGGTAGGGTTCATGTTATCCAAAGAAGGCAAATGCCAGTGTGGAAAACAAATTCCACATAAAGATAGCCATCTTCAGTGTCTAGTCTGCCTAAGACCTACATGAGATCAAAAATCCTGTCGTATTTGCCAGGCCTTTATACCAAAGACCATTGGAAGTAGGCTTTCCTCCTTGGCCATTTACTCGTAAAACCAGCTCTTAGTTATTAGCGATGAGTGTGATGAAGGGATCCTCGGGCCCGAGGTAGAGTTGGTCGCTAAGTGGAAGGTGAAAAAGCTGAGGCCTGAAGCTGTGCGTCTTCAAATGGGCGTTTCTCCTGAGGCAGATGAGCGCTTGGAGATGTGGCTGGTTTCTGGTTCCGGAACTCAGGCCGAGCTTGATTATCGAGGCCACCTTGTATCCGACCACTGTAACATCCTCTGAAGGCATCCGTCCAGGATGTACAGGGGATACAAGGCTCGTAATAACTCAAGGCCCTAAAGGGATACCTCAGATCCAGGTGTGGGAGGAAATTCACTCAGATATCATTGAATGTTGGCCTATGTCTGGCTCTCCATCGTTAAATAGGCAGACCTTCATCAGAAGAAGCAAAAAGCAAAACATTTGTTCCCTCCGAAGGAACCTCATAGTGACTGGGAACAATTCACCCAAGGTCTTTTCAAGGCCCTTTTATGGCACTTGATCCCCCCACCTGGGTTTCAATCCCTACACCCACCATGCACAGATTCTCCACCGAAAATCAAGTAGTTTGTTTCCTCAAATGAAGAGGCCTCCTTGGAAGAGGAATTTCTGGTCTACTACTCATAACCCCCCTCCGCGAGTATGCTTCCCCAGAGGGAGGACTCCAACGGAATTGACTCACCAATGGAAGAACTCTCTCTTGATGAGACCTTAGTTAAAATAAGAGAACATTTCAAATGGGGTATCACTCTGGTATCTGAAGTACAAAAATGTACTACAACCTTCTGCAGGTGGAATCACCCAGTCATTTAGCTGTTCCTCTTTTTACCTGCTTTCTTGGATGCCTATGCCTTTGCTTCCAAGGCCCCAGACTCCCAGCCCTCCCCACCCCCGAAGAAGCCTAACTGATTATCTGAAGTAGTTAACTTCATTTGCTCAGCAACCTGTGGGTATCTGATCTGATTTGGATCCGAGCCGGCAGCTTTCCAAGCTAAAAGATCCGAGCTCCAAGCTCCTCTCCCTACACATAATGCCCTGCCATCTCCCTCTAACCCTCGGATCTCGTTTGCCGCGGCTTCTGTAAGCTTATTAGAACAAGCTCCAATAGTGGTATCGTGAGTTGGGCTTTTTTTATATAAATTTCCTGCCAGATTTTTCTATACCTTTTTGTGACTGAACTCTTATAATTCCTTTTGTAAGTTTAGCTAATTTTAACAAAACTCTTTTTTAGCTTTTTCCCTCCCCTGCCTGTGTGTGAAGGTGTGTGAGTGTGGGTCTTTTTCGTTTTCTAGTATGTCCGAAGGCCCCAAAGCTGTGTTCTCTAAATGCTCCCAGTGTGGCCATAAGCGGTCCCCAGCGGATGGCCACACTCTGTGCGTTATTTGCCTGGGGGTTGACCACCTCTCTTCGGGCTGCACTATTTGTGCAGCCTTCAACCCCAGGGCTTGGAGGGATAGGAGGACGAAGTTGATCCTCGTGGGTCTTTTGCCCCCGGATTCCACTTCGACCTCCTCTGTGGCGCCAGCCGCAGCTGCCCCACTTACCGCTTCTAATCCCCTGGCAGGGATTCAACCTCCCTCTTTGGCCCAGGAGGAAAGGGACGGTAGAAAGAAAGATAGGAGGGAGAGAGAGGGGGAAAAAGATGAGCACCGCAGCCACAAGAGGTGGTCCGAATCGGTCCCTTCAGGCCCGCCGTCCAAGCAGCTTGCCTCTCCCCTCAAGGTCTCCAGGTCTTCCCCCTCCCGGCTTAGTTAATCACGTTTCTCCCCGGAGCCGGAGGAGGAAACCCGGTCGCCTTCGAGGTCGTCTAGGTGGCCTTCCTGGCTGGCTTCGGCAGCTTCGTCCAGATCTAGAAGAAGTTTATCCGACACTGACATGGACTGGATGATGCGTCGATTTCTGCAGGCCCAGATGCAGATGGGAATGCTCTTGCCTGCCCCCCCTCCGGGGGGGAGCTCGACCCCCTTTTTCGCCCCCATTGCTCATTCTCCGACCCGCCTTTGGGTTTCGGAGCCGTCTGATCTGTCTAGCTTCGGAGCCGGGGTGATGTCTGTGCCGACAGTGGGCTCTACTTCTGCGCCGACTATACCCTCGAGTCTGTCTCCTTTTTCGGATCCGAGATCTCGGGGCCGTGGGTTGAGCGTTGGATCTGGAGGAGTTAGTGAGCCTTCGGCTCCGTTGAGGTCGGAGCGCACTGCTCTTTTGGATCCGATCGGATTATCTCTAGCGCCGATCCACTCGCCTGATCTGAGGAGACTGCTTTCGGATCCAAGAGAAAGCAGTTCTCCCTCTGCGTTCGACGTTGTGGAGAGGGTTCTTTTGAAAGATTCGAGGCCCCAGGCTCTTGCTACGGATCCACCCGCCATTCCCTCTCAGACGGGCCTGTCCTCCATCATCCGGCCCCAGGGACAGCCTGCGCCTACGTCCCAGATAGTTCCCCTGGAGGAACAGGACATTGTTGGTGAGGCCTCTTCGGATAGCCCTCCCGAAGAGGTCCCTCACAAACGGAAGTGCAAGAAGAGGCACTTGGACTCGCCCGAGTCCCTCACGGAGGACACAGACTTGGGGGAAGGTTCCCCAAGGTCTCCCCCCAAAGACGTCTCCTTCGGAGACATTATGGAAATGTTACGCATTAGAGGGGGTTGGTCTGACCGAAAACCTTCCTCGGATGAATCTGTGATGTTCTTCATTCCACATTGCTGCAGTCCTAACTATTGGGTAGTCCGCTGTCCAGTCGGCCCGAATACCAAAGTATGGCTGGCGCCGGTCAGGCGATTAGACTGACGCGTCAGTACGCCAGGGTACTAATGCGCATGACCGACGCCATATCCTCAGTCTTTTGCCGCATGGTCCGATGCAGAAGCAATTTGTGCAGGTTGGCGTTCTGAAAGTTTCTGAAGCCAGAGTTTCAGACCGAATCAAAGTTGGCAGTGCCCTAGGGGAATATTTTGTTTTTTTCTTGCCTCAGTATTTAACCGGATGTCAGAAAAAGTGAATAACTGTATTTCTTGTGGGAAACAGATACCTCATAGGGATTACCATACTTTGTGTATACCTTGTTTAGGGCCTGAGCACGACGTTGTTGGATGCCGCTCTTGTGCTAGATTTAACAAACGCACTATTAAGAGAAGGTTAGACTGTGCCAGGTTAGTGTTTGGGAAGCGTTGTAATTATAACCTTGCCTCCTTTCAAAGGCATGCCAGACATTCCTCCTCTACAAAGACAAGAGGCTCACAAGCAAATTTCTCAGTTGCTTCAAATAAGGGCCATTCAGCCGGTCCCTGTGCTAGAAAGGGGCCTAGGATTTTATTCTCGCCTGTTCCTAGTACCAAAGAAGGGGAACACGTGGAGACCAATTTTGGATTTATCTATCCTCAACACTTATCTGGACATTCCCAAGTTCAAAATGTTGACGTTACAACAGCTTTTACCTCTGCTGGGCAAAGATCACTGGATGGTAACTTTAGATCTCAAGGAAGCTTACCTTCATGTGCCTATAAGACTAAGTTGCAGAAAGTATCTGCGAGCTGGAAATTCTCATTATCAGTTCTCTGCATTGCCCTTTGGCTTATCTACTGCCCAGAGTATTCACAAAGGTTCTGGCTCCAGTGATAGCTTACTTCAGGCTAAAAGGAATTCAAATCTATCCTTACTTGGACGATTGCCTGATTCTGGCTCAAGAAAAGGAAGACCTTCTACAGCATTTGGAATATGTCATAGCAGTGCTAAGATGCCTAGGGTATTCTGTGAACGAAATAAAGTCCAGTCTAGTACCCTCTCAAGACATGTGCTTTCTGGGTGTGAGACTGAATACAGCAGCCCAGATGGCCTTTTTAACCCCGGACAAGCAAAAGAATCTTTCCAGTTACTTCCATCAACTATCTCTTCAGTCCGGGCTGACTGCAAGGACAGTCCTTCAAGCCTTAGGGTTCATGGCATCTTGTATTCTGGTGCTTCCCAATGCCAAACTGCATATGAGGAAGCTACAATGGTATCTCAAAATGTATGGACACAGCACTGCCAGGATTTGGACACTGTCATTCAAATAATACCTTGCATTCAAAAGGAATTTTTGTGGTGGGCTCAGGAATGTCACCTAAACAAGGGACTCTCTGTGACCCGGCCAGAGGCGTCAAATTCTAACGACAGATGCCTCAGACATTGCTTGGGAGCTCATCTAAATGGAAAGTGGATACAAGACAAGTGGCCTGCCAGACTACAGCATCTACATATCAACATGAAGGAGATGTTAGCAGTCCAGTTTGCATTAATGGCTTTCAAGGAGTTACTTCTTCCAGGGCAGGTGTTGATTCTAACAGACAACACAACTGTCATGTGGTACATCAACAAACAAGGGGAACACATTCTTACCCATTGTGCAGGCAAGCAATGATTTTATGGGAGACTGCTCAGCTTGCAACTAACTCTTCAGGCAAGGTTTCTGCCGAGCACAGAACTCCTTAGCAGATGTGTTAAGCAGACAAATCATGGATCCCCACGAGTGGAAACTGGATCTTCATGTATTTCAAAGGTTGACAGTGTCCTGGGGAACTCCAGACATAGATCTGTTCGCTTCTCCACTAAACCACCAGCTGCCACAGTTTTGCACAAAGAGGTTTCATCACACAGCTTGGAAAGTGGATGCTCTTTCTTTCAGTTGGAAAAATCTTCATGTGTATGCTTTCCACCTCTGCCTCTTCTTCCAAAGGTGCTTCTAAAGGTCAGACAAGACAAGCCAAGGATGATTTTAATAGCTCCAGATTGGCCTCGCAGCACTGGTACCCATTACTGAGGAGTCTGGTAAAGAAGCCTCCATGGCCTTTACCCTTGATTCCACATCTGTTGTCTCAGAAGGACGGTCGCCTGCTCAATGTCAAGCTTCACTCTCTTCATCTAACAGCCTGGCATATTCTGTTTTGAAAGACAGCAGGTCTCAACTTCCTCAACAAGTTTTAAATGTGATTATGGAAGCCAGAAGACCTAGTACAAGGAAAGTGTAGAAAAATGGAAGAGATTTTTATTTTGGACTGCAGCAAAGAATTTGGAGATTTCAGAGCCTAATTTGAGTGTGGCTCTTCAATATCTTACTGAGTTATTGGACAAAGGTTTGTCTTTCTCTTCCATTAAGATTCATGCTGCAGCAATTTCAGCTCACTATGATTGTGACCCACCATTGTTTTCACATCCTTTGTTCAAGCAATTTCTTAGAGGGCAAAGAATATAAGACCCGAGCTCCTACTCCTGCTTGGGATCTCAATTTTGTGTTGGAGAAACTTACTCTACAACCTTTTGAGCCTGCAGCTACTGCTGAACTGAAATACTTGTCATGGAAGACTGCTTTTTGTTGGCCATTACTTCTGCAAGAAGGGTTTCTGAGTTACAGGCCCTTATGGCGGTTGAGCCTTTTTGATTTTTCATAAGGATAGGGTATCATTACGCACTAATCCTTCCTTTATGCCTAAAGTGGTTTCTAGTGTGGCTTTAAACCAAACTATTCATTTGCCTATTTTATGCAGATCCCCAAAATAAAGGGGAAAAGATTTTGCACACTTTAGATGTACACAGGCAATGTTATTATTTGAGCAGGACTAAGGATTTTAGGCAGTCTCAGCAGTTGTTTGTTTCTTTTGCTTTGAGTTCTCAGGGCAAGCCTGTGTCAAAACAAACTATTTCTAGATGGATTGGGTGTTGCATTTCATTTTGTTATTCCCATCATGGCAAGGAGATTCCAGCTGGGATTAGGCCTCATTCCACTAGGGCTACTGCCACTTCAACAGCATTTCTGAGGGGTGGCAACTAAGGATATTTTGGAGGCAGCTACTTGGAGTTCAGTGCATACTTTCTCTAAGCATTATCACCTTCCTCTCTACTCTAAGTCTAGGGCTGGTTTTGCCACAGCTATTTTGCAGGGCATGTTGTCAGTTCCTGCTTCCTTATGATTTGCCAGCCTCCTTACCTCTGCTTTGGGATTCTACCGTTAGGACTGCAGCAATGTGGAATGAAGAACATAGTACAGTTTTGTACCTACCATAAATGTAGATGTTCGAGGATCCACATTGCTGCAGTCCCCTCCCTCCTTCCCCTGTGTTTAGTGGTTGTGTAGGTGAGGTTATATTCTGCTAATTTTGTATATTTTGTATATATATATTTTGGTGCAGGTATGTTGGGAGTTTTGGTTTTGGCCTTATCTTTTCAGGGTCTTCTGACATCTGGGGCAAGAAAAGACTGAGGATATGACGCCGGTCATGATATAGTACCCCTGGACGCATGGCGTCAGTCTAATGCACCCTGACCGACGTCAGCCATATACTTTGGTATTCGGGCCGACTGGACAGCGGACTACCCAATAGTTAGGACTGCAGCAATGTGGATCCTCGAACATCTACATTTATGGTAGGTACAAAACTGTACTTTTCTGGAGGCGTTTGACGCAGGCCCATCTACCTCTTCGGTGTCCCCTCCAGCTGACCCCCTGGTAGACCTCATAACTACCAGGGCATGGAAGGAGCCAGACATTGTCGAGCCAATACCTAAGAGACCAGACAGGATCCTCAGCCCTCCCACGGACAGGACAGTTTGGGGCAAGGGTGCCCCAGTGGATGCCATGGTGGTGGCGGCTGCCACTAAAAAGGAATTGGCACAGGAGAGTTCCTCGGTACACCCTCCAGACAATGAGTCTCGGATTTGCGAAAGCGGATGTTCTCTTCAGCGACCTTCTCTGTAAGGTCACTGAATTGTATGGCACACGTGATTCGACTCCAGCGGGACCTCATTAAGGAATATGCTGGGTCACCCCCAGAGTTCATGTCGGCCGAGGAAAAGCGGACCTTCTCTGCTCGAATGGCCACTCTCAAGTCTATCACCAACACATCTATGCGGCTTCTCTCCCATGCTACAGAGGGAGCGGCTAGAGCTAGCGGAACGGGCGTCACATAGACAGGCCTGGCTCCGTCTGTGCGATTTTGCGGAACCCTTCAAGGTGTCCTTCGCGAACGCCCCTTTTGACAGTTCTACGCTCTTTGGCAAAACCATCCGCGATACGCTCTTCCAGAGCGAGAAAGTCTGGAAGACGTCTGCCGTCGGGATCCGTTTCTCGGCTCCTCAGAGGTCCTACTCCAGGAACCAAAGGACAGAAGAAGATGTGGTTCCGGAAAGCTCAACAGTCCTGTTTCGCTCCGGATCCCTCATCCTTCAGAGGCAGAGGAGGACAGGGTGGATGCCGGCCCAGGGGCAGAGGGGGTCCGAAGAACTTTGGGTCGAGAGAACCTTTTACAGATCGACCCGCGCAGCAGCCGTGAGGGTCTGCCCAGCTGCTCCTCTCTGGAGGCAGTCAGGGGGCGTTTTTCGGTATACCTAGCGAAATGGGAGTCCATTACAACAGATCACTGGGTGCTCCGAAGCATATCCAGAGGCTATTCAATTCCTTTCATATCCCACCCTCCCCGATCAACAAAACTCCCCGATGTTCCGCCCGATCAGAGGGAGGCAGCAGCATCAGAAATGTGAGGGCTGCTAAGAAAAAAAGCTATCCAGCGCGTCCCCGCAGAACAATCCGGATCAGGCTTTTACTCCAGGTTCTTTTTAGTGCCAAAAAAGACTGGAGACTTACGACCCATTCTTGACCTGTCAACACTGAACCGGTTAGTTGCCAAAGAAAAATTCCGGATGGTAACTATTCAATCTATTCTCCCTCTTGCAGGAGAATGACTGGATGTGCTCGATAGACCTCAAGGATGCGTACTACCACATTCTGATGAACAGACGATCCAGAAGGTTCCTCCGCTTTTGGCTGGGAGCCAGCCATTATCACTTCCGGGTCCTACCCTTAGGTCTCACCACAGCCCCCAGGGTGTTCACTAAGGTCATGGCAGTTGCAGGGGCCCACCTGAGTCTTCAGGGAATACAGGTCTTTCCGTACCTGGATGACTGGATCCTAACCGCCCCCACCAGGTATCAACTCTGCTCAGGCAGGGAGTACTTTTTACACCTAGCCCGTCACCTAGGGATCACAATAAACCCCCAGAAATCCTCTCTTCAACCTACTCAAATTTTGGACTTCATAGGGGCCAGGATAGATACTACTCAATCCAGAGTCTTTCTAACAGTGGACAGACTTTGCAGTCTAAGCCTTCACATTCTAGTCCTCTTAGAATTGTCAGCTCCTCCAGCGGAACTAGTCCTGAGGGCCCTGGGATCCATGGCAGCGGCCATCAATCTGTCGCCCTTCGCTCGCGTGAAGATGAGAATCCTTCAGTGGACATTACAAGTTCAATGGTCCATTCTCTTTCACCCCCTGTCTACTCCTGTTCCCCTCAGCAGGATTTGCAGGGAGTCGCTTCTTTAGTGGCTCCGCTCCAAAGATCTTCGAGAAGGCCGCCCTTTTGTTATACCCCCTCCCCAAGTCACGGTGACCAAGGACGCATCTCTCCTCTGGTGGGTGGGGGGAATTGCATGGGCAGATCCGTCCAAGGCATGTCGACTTTCACAGAGACCTCACTGCATATCATTGTCCTGGAGATAAGGGCGGTGCTTCTAGCATTGCAGGCTCTCCAGGCTCTCCATCCCCTTCTTCCTCCAGGAACTATTGCATTTCAAACAGACAACATGTCTGTAGTCTGGTACATAAACAGGGGGGAACCAGATCCTATCCCCTTTGCAGGGAGGCCATGAGAGTATGGGAATGGGCGATATCCACCAACCGCTTTCTCATAGCAACGCACATCCCGGGTCGGTCAAACATCTTGGGGGACAGGTTGAGTCGGACGATCCTCTCACCTTACGAGTGGTGGAATCCAGCAGTAGCGGAACAAATCTTCCTCCAATGGGGTCACCCTTGCTGTGATCTCTTCGCCTCATCTTCAAGCACAAAGTGCAGCGAGTTCTTCACTCTGATTCCCCCACCAGGGGAAGCCCCCAGAGACGCTCTAGTTCATACGTGGCCATCTGGTCTTCTGTATGCTTATCCTCCTCTTCCATTGATAAAATTCTTGCAGAAAGCTCGTCGGTTGAGGAGCAGAGTTACCCTCATAGCCCCATTCTGGCCTCGTCAAACCTGGTTCCCTTACCTGCGGTCTCACCTAGTACATCCTCCCTGGATCTTAGATCACAATCTGGATCTGATCTCTCATCCTTTAGGATTGAAGACTCCCGACCTGGGCTACCTCAAGCTCTCAGCTTGGTTAATCCAGTTCCCCTAATGGTTAGGACTCCTGGTATATCTTCCTCGGTTAAGGCCATCCTGGTTGGCCGCCCATAAACCGTCTACCAGGAAAATCTACAAGAGTAAATGGAAAAGTTTCTCTGTCTGGGTGGAGCATAGGAACTTGGACCCCTTCACGGCTCCCGTCCCAGCAGTTTCTAGACTCTCTCTCACACCTTTCATCAAGGAGCTAGTGCTTCTACTATTAAAGTTCAGTTAGCAGCTATTTCCCACTACCATGTTGGAAACAGTTCAGGGCCCCTAGCGTCCTCCAAGATTTGCAAAACATTCATGAAAGGAACTTTTTTGTTAAGACCCCCTATTAAGATGCAGTGCCTCCATGGGATCTTACCCTAGTTCTTCAAGCTCTGACTGGGCTTCCTTTTGAACCTGCGGCTTCAGTCGACTTAAAATATGTATCTTGGAAGACGGCCTTCCTGATTGCCATTACTTCTGCTAGAAGGATATCGGAGTTCACGCTCTTTGCAGCAAACCTCCATACATCATCTTTCATAAAGACAGGGTCTCCCTCAGGACTAATCCCTCTTTTCTTCCCAAAGTGGCTTCAGAAGCCAACATCAACCCAGTCCATCAATCTACCCGTCTTCTTTCCAAATTTCCAAAACAAAGGAGAATACAGACTTCATTGTCTGGATGTTCACAGACAGTTACGTTTTTACTTAAACAGAACAGCAGATCTTCGAAAATCTGATCAACTTTTTGTTTCCTTTGCAAAATCCTGTCTGGAGAAGCCAGTCACTAAAGTAACCTTAGCCAGATGGATTTCCCAGTGCATTCTCCTAGCATACAAAAGTTCTGGTCGTCCTGAGCCCCTGAGAGTACGAGCCCATTCTGCCCGATCTATGGCTACTTCTGCTGCTTTCTAGTCGAGGGTTTCTTTGTACGACATTTGTTCAGCAGCTACTTGGGCTTCCTCTCATACTTTTATTACTCACTATAAACTGGATTTAATGTCCAGAGGACGTGCATCATTTGGCTCCGCAGTGCTCCGGAATATCCTTCCATAAGGGCCTCCCAAGTTGCTGGTAGCTGGGGACTCTGTCCCACAGGTTGCTGAGCAAATGAAGTTAACTACTTCAGATAAAGAAGTTATGTACTCACCATAACGTTCCATCTGAGTAGGTAACTTCATTTGTCTGCATCCGACCCTCCCTCCATCCCCCGGACCCTTAGTTCGTTACCACCGGAGCAGGATATGTCTTTGTTCACTTGACATCACTGGAACGTTTTGTAATCCTTTTCCTAGGTTATACAATTTCTATTGCCTTTTTTCTGGCAAACTCGATCTGAGGATTAGAGGGAGATGGCAGGGTATTATGGGTAGGGGAGGAGCTTGGAGCTCAGATCTTTTAGCTTGGAAAGCTGCCGACTCGGAACCGAATCGGATCCGATACCCACAGGTTGCAGACAAATGAAGTTACCTACTCAGATGGAACGTTATGGTGAGTACATAACTTCTTTTTATAAAGTCTCTGAGAAGTACAACTTGTTTAAATGTCCTTCAGCAGACCCATCCGTGATTTCAGCGGCTTCAGACAAGCCATCTAGGTTACTGCCTTCAGCCTCACTCCTTCCTTCAGATAAGGACAGCAGGAACCTGGGAAGACTAAGCAAGAAAGTGTACACTTTGGCCACCCTTGCATTTAGAGCCATTAATTATCAGACACTCATTGCAAAATTTACCTTAGATCTTCTGTCCCAGGTCATTTCAAATTTATCTGCCTCAGGATAAGACTTTGGCTGCATCCTTGCTGGGAGCTTCCTCACAGGTAGTCCACCACTCCTTCAAATACAGCTATGGTGCTGCAGAAGCCACTGCCAGGGTGGCTGCATCTGGCTGTGTCTTAACCAGGAGAATCTCTTTAAGACTCCAGCTGTTACCAGAGGATATTAAATACAAGCTTATGGATGCCTCTTTGGACTTTTCTGTCTTATTTGGCCCAGCATTTGCTAGTTTATTTAAGTCTCTGCAGGAAAAGGGAAAAAGGTGCCAGAACTAAAGCACATTTTTCTCTCTCCAGTGCCTAAATTCTAGAGAAATCACCCAACAAAGACTGCTTTTGTACATAGGCACTCCTGCCCTCCTCCACCTAAAGCAAAAAGGATGGTAGGAGGCCTCAACAGTGCAGGGGTGCCCCTGCAACCCTGGTCCAGAAGCGGCCCTTTCCAGACAAATCTGTATGTTCTTCGTGTTTCACTGTTGCAGTCATTACATTTGGATAATCTTCTGGCAGGTTGCCCTCAGTCAGCCTGATTAACAAAGACTTGGGTCCTGCATTGGATGCTGTCCCTTCTTCCATGATGTCAGGTTGTCAGAGGTATAAAACATGCAGCCGACATCATTACATCAGTCTTTCTTGCCGTGCAGTGCCCAAAGCAGAAGCAGTTCGCAAGTTTCAGAACCAAAGTCTTCAACTTAAAGCTAAGTACCCCGTTGGAGAAACTTTTATTGCTCCTTACCGATGTCAGTAAAAGTTAATAATTGCATTATTTGTGGAAAGCAAATACCTCATAAAGATTTTCATTCGTACTGTATTCCTTGTCTAGGCCCTGACCACGACATACCTTGCTGTCGGTCTTGTGCTTTATTTAATCTGTGCACTATCCGTTGTCTGTACATTTATGCCTCTAATTATTTAGGTTTTTGGTTTAATTATCCAGAAATGTCGGTTAGCCTTCCGACTACTGGAATTCTGAAAAAACGCAAAGAAAAAGACAGGCCACAGAGGTCAGAAACTGCCGACAATGCTTCTAAGCCAGTCACTAGTTCGCAGGTACTCAGTGAGGTGCTTTCGCAGCCCCTGATACCCACTACTTAAGGTTCGCAGGCCTCTACTGAGACCCATTCGGAGTCCGCTATGCCATGAGTTTTCTCCTACGGAACCTGCGGATGTCTCTACCTTAGATGGGTCCAAAGCTGCTGTGCAGGCACCGACTTCTGAGGGTGTATTCAGGCCTACAGACTTGCATATTAAATCAACACCGCCTTCATTAGTAAGACCTAAATCTCTATCCATGTCTAAAATGACGCCCAGGCCACATGATCAGGCCCGTATGCCTAAAAAACAAATGATAAAAATGGCTGAAGATCTAATTTCTCTAATCAGGGCTAGTCAACCCCCCCTATCTGAGGCCTAGGGCTGAACTTGGTTATGAATCTTCTGATTCTTCTAATGACCTGGATTTGTCCATACCTACTTATGAGGATTCTGATGCAGAGGGCTCCATTCCCTCTGCTTCCCCTCCTGAGGACTTTTCTTTTGGGGGAACTTTACATGCTTTGATGGAGCATTTCCACTGGGAAAGCCAGGAATTTTCTGATTCAAAAAGAGGCTTAGGGATTTCCTGCTTCTACCTCAGCATAGGCCTTTGGCTATACCTCCTGTACTAGACATCGTTGATGTGTTCTCTGAATCCAGTTTGGCCCCTGATTCCCTGCCTCCAGCTCCTAGTAAACCTGACAAGATACTACAGGGTTCCTGAGTCCCACAAGTTCCTTTTCAAAAATCCTGTTGCAGATGCAGAAACCATTTCTCAGGGGCCCAAGGGCATTAAGGCTTCTACTGCTAAAAATCCAACCCCTTCTGATAGAGATTCCAGGGCGCTGGATAGATGGGGTAAAAAGGTTTATACTTCTGCGACCTTGGCAGTCAGAGCATTAAACTGCCAATTTCATATGTTAAAATATCGACAGCATATTATTGGACTGCTTAAACAGAAAATGATGTTGATTCCTGACTGTGTGGAAAGTAAAGATTTACAGGATTTAATGCATTCTGCTGAACAAGTTGAAAAACATACTGTGCAGTGTGGTTTTGATTCTTTAGAGGCCTCCTGCAGGGCTGCTTTTACTGTGTCTGTGCTTAGAAGGCATGCTTGGCTTAAGGATCAATCTTTGCCAGATAATGTTAAAGCTAAATTGTTGGATGCTCCTTTAAATCAGGACCGCCTGTTTGGCAATAAGGCTGAAGAAGTTCTAAAAAAGATGGGAGATAAAGCTAAATCTATGCAAACTATGAAAGATTTCTCAAGTGCAACCTCCAAGATTTAATAGGCACCCTCTAAGAATTGGTCCTTTCCAGCCCCTTCCAGGTCGTCTCAAGCCAAACCCAGACATAGCAAAAGCCCCAGGTTTCAGTCCCAGGGTACTCTCAGAGCTAAGCAGTGGGGGGCCTCCCCTTCCAAATCTGGAAATAACAAAACACCCCCTACACTAAACAGTCTCAATGACTTCCTTTTAAAATTGCCACTCACTTATCTTTCAACCGTCCCTTGGGGGGGGGGGGGTTGCTCTTCATGCAAAGAAATGGGAACTCATAACCCAGGACAAGTGGGTTTTAATATAGTGTCCCTGGGATACAGATTTCATTTCCACATGATGCCAACACCAAACAGGTGTCCAGACCTGCCCCCAAATCAGTGGGCAGAGGCTCAAAAACAAGTACTTTCTCTCTTAAGCATGGGGGCTATTCAACTGGTGCCAGACGAGGAAAAGGGACAAGGTTTCTATTCAAGCCTTTTCCTGGTAAACAGGAAAGACGAATCATGGCGTCCAATCCTGGACCTGTCTACTCTAAACACCTTTCTGGAGATTCCAAAATTCAAGATGCTGACTCTTCACCAGTTACTTCCTATGCTAGGCAAAGACGCCTGGTTGGCAACTCTAGATTTAAAAGAAGCATACCTGCACATCCCAATCAGGGAATCTTGCAGAAGATACCTATGCTTCAAAGCAGGCTAATTGCATTATCAGGTCTCTGCACTGCCCTTTGGCTTGTCTACTGTGCCCAGGGTATTCACAAAGTGCCTGGCTCCAGTTATTGCATTTTGCAGGCAAAGAAATATTCATATATATCCATACCTGGGCGATTGTCTAATTCAGGCAGAAAACCAGGGCATACTTTTAAATCATCTGGCATTTGTAAAAAAGGTTCTAACTTGTCTAGGGTACACCACAAACGAAAAGAAATCACAACTGGTACCGTCAACAGATGACATTCCTGGGTGCAAGCTTGAATACAACTGCCCAGATGGCTTTCCTCACGCCAGAGAAGCAAATTCATTTGGTAACTTACTTCAAACAAGTGGCCTCAAAACCCTATCTGCAAGACAAATACTGCAAGCTTTGGGGTTCATGGCTTCCTGCATTCTTCTAATTCCATATGCAAGACTGCATATGAGGAAACTACAGTGGTATCTCAAAAGTCTATGGAGTCAACATTGTCACAGCCTGGAAACAATGATTCCTATCATACCTTGCCCTACGCCTGGAGTTCCTATGGTGGGCAGAAGCCTGCCACCAAAACCAAGGGATTACTATTCACACTATCCCCTGCCGCCCAAACCCTAACTACAGATGCATCAGACTATGCATGGGGGGGCTCACCTGGCAGGGAGGTGCATTCAGGGCAAATGGAACCCAAATCAAATGCACCTACATATCAATCAAAATGAAATGTTAGCTGTACAGAATGCTCTGACAGCCTTCAAGGACTACATTCTTCCAGGACAACTAATGGTAAAGACGGACAACACCACGGTTATGTGGTACATAAACAAGCAAGGGGGGTACACATTCCTACCCCCTCTGCAGACTAGCCATGGCATTGTGGAACACAGCCTTGAGCTACCAAGTGCATCTACAAGCTCAATTCCTGCCAGGAAAATTGAATATGCTGGCAGACTGACTAAGCAGAAACCTCATGGACCCACATGAGTGGAAACTGGAACCACAGATTTTCAACATGTTGACAAATGGGACAGCCCAGACATAGATCTATTTGCCTCCCGCCAGAAATTACCAGTTGGACAAGTTTTGCACAAGGTCTCCCCACAAACAAGCCTGGAAATTGGATGCTATGTCCTTCAGCTGGAAATATCTATCAGATTATACCTTTCCTTGTCTGCCTCTGCTCTCCAAAGTTCTACTAAAAGTCAAACAGGACAAACCAAGGATGATTTTGATTGCTCCAGACTGGCTGCGCCAACACTGGGTACCCTCTCTTGCGCAGTGTGTTGCAAATATCTCCATGGTACCTGCCTTAGACCCCTTCCCTGCTGTCTCAGCATGAGAACCAAATTCTGCACCCTCAGCTTCCAACATTAAACCTTGCAGCCTGGCTAATCACTTAAATTCACCCTTCTCATACCTCAACAAACCTGTGATGGATGTTATCTTGGAGGCGAGGAGACGTAGTACTAGAAAATCTTATGCTGACAAATGGAAAAGATTCTGTGCCTGGAACCAATCTTTAGGGATGAGCACAGCAGTGCCCAATTTACCTCAGATTTTGCAATACTTAACTGAGATGCTTCACAAGGGCCTGTCTTCTTCCTCCATTAAAATCCACGCCTCAGCTATTTCAGCCCACTGTAGCACGGAACCACCCCTTTTCTCTCTCATCCTCTGCTCAAGCAGTATCTCAGAGGGGCAAAATACATGAGACTACCTAGGAGAGCTCCAACCCCTGCCTGAGACCTTAACTTTGTTTTGGAGAAACTCACTCTACCTCCTTTCGAGCCAGCTGCTACTGCAGAATTAAAAGTACTTTCCTGGAAAACAGCCTTCCTTTTAGCAATCACTTCAGCTGGAAGGATATCTGAATTACAGGCCCTTATGGCAGTGGAGTCTTTCATAATCTTTCATGCAGACAGGGTATCTCTCAGGACCAATGCATCCTTCATGCCCAAGGTGGTTTCCAGTGTGGCTTTTAATCAGTCCATTCATTTGCCAACCTTCTTTCCCAATCCACAAAACAAAGGGGAACGGATTCTGCATTCCTTTGATGTGCACAGACAACTAAGATTCTACTTGGACAGGACTAAATCTCGAAGAAAATCTGAACAACTGCTGGTGGCATTTGCTGCAGGGGCAGAGGGGAAGTCTATTTCAAAACAAACCATTTCTAAATGGATAAGCCACTGCATTCATTTCTGCTTTAAGTACCATGGCAAACCTATCCCCCCAGGGGATCAGATCTTACTCCACCAGGGCTGCATCTACTTCTGCAGCCTTTCTCAGAGGTGTCCCTACCAGGTATATCCTAGAAGTTGCTACGTGGAGTTCCGTGCATACTTTCACCAAACATTATCATTTACCAATTTTCTCTAAATCCAGAGCTGGCTTTGCCACTGCTGTTTTTCAGGGCCTTATAGCTGGCCCTAATGCAGTATAAACTCGTCCTCCCAACCATAGCTTTGGGAGTCTACCGAAATATAGTGACTGCAACAGTGAAACACGAAGAACATAGTACAGTTGTGTACACTTACCATAAAGGTAGATGTTCGAGTGTATCCACTGTTGCAGTCCTAGTTACCCTCCCTCTAGCCCCTTAGTTTCTCTGACTACCTTTACTTTCCTTTACTATGCTTAAAAGCGTTTTTGGTGTATTTGCTTTTGGTTGGAAGTATACTTTCGTGTTTTTGTGTTTATTTGCTCCCCATCGGGGGGCACCTGACATCTAGGGCAAGAAAAACTGATGTAATGACGGCTGCATGTTTTATACCCCTGACGTCATGAAAGAATGGACAGCATCTGACGCAGGACCCAAGATTTTGTTAATTAGACCGACTGAGGGCAACCTGCCGGCAGATTACCCAAATGTAATGACTGCAACAGTGAATACACTCTAACATCTACATTTATGGTAAGTGTACACAACTGTACTTTCTGACTGTCTAATTCACCCCACTCACATTCCACTTTCCCAGCACCTCTCTCTCTCTCTCTCTCTCTGCCAGTCTTGGAAAGCAGAACTCAAAAGACTCCTGCATTCTCTCTCTCATCGAAAAAGGATACTTTTTGGTATGGGACTCCCTGCCTTCCTTTTTCTTCAGAGGCACCTCCAACCACCAAAGGAAACTACCCTTCTTTCCAGAGGTACTTTTATACCTATGGAGACAGGGAACCATACAGGAAGTTCCTCAAGGTCAAAAAGGAAGAGGTTTCTACTCCAAAATGTTCCTTTGCACAGAAAGGATGGCCGTTGGAGGCCCATCTTAGATCAGTCTCGTCTCAACACTTTTCTGATGGTACCCACCTTGCATATGTTAAATCTTCAAATCTTGTACCCTGTAATTCTGTCACAAGCCCTCTTAGCGTCCTGAATGTCAAGTGTGCATACCTACACTTTCCCATTCACCCCAGCTGCAGAAGTGTTTACGTTTCTCTGTGGCCTCCTGGCATTTTCATTTCTCTGCCTTGGTCTTTGGACTTTCTACCACACCAAAGGTGTGTACAAAATGTCTAGCTCCTCTGATTGCATACTGCAGGCTTCATTCAGGGCATCCATGTTTTCCCTTAACTAGAAACCAGTTGCCCCATTCACTACATTTCAGCCAGGGAGATGTTCTTCATGTTTCACTGTTGCAGTCATCGCACTTGGGTTATCTGCCTGCAGGTAGCCCTCAGCCGGCCCGAATACCAGTGTCTTGAGATTTCTGCATCAGATGCCGTCGCCTCTTCCATGACGTCAAGTTGTCAGGGGTACAAAACAGGCAGCCGATGCAATTACATCAGTCTTTCTTGCCGAGAAGAAGCCCGAAGCAGAAGCAGTTCGCAAGTGCCGGTCGGTCGCTACCAGAAATTTTCATTTTTCGAGTTTCAAACCTGAAGTCTTCTAAAGCTAAGTACCCTGTTGGGGATCCTTTTTTCTTGCTCTGATGTCAGAAAAAGTTAACAATGGTCTTGCCTGTGGAAAGCAAATACCTCAGAGATATTCATTCTTACTGCGTCACCTGTTTAGGCACAGACCATGACGTCCCTCGCTGTCAGTTTTGTGCCTTGTTTAACACCCGAACCATTAATCTTCGGGCTATCTTTGTTGCTAAATTCTTTCGCTGTCGTTCTCAGTATTCTGAAATGGCTTCGATAAGCCGTCCAACTTCGATCTTCCGAAAAAACATCAAGATAGACCACATAGGTCCAAAACTGCATACAACGCTTCCGTTAAGCTAGTCACCAGTCCGCCAGTACTCCGTGAGGTGCTTTTGCAGCCCCTGATGCCCGCTTCTACAGATTTGCAGGCCTCTGCGGATACCCATTCGGAGTCCGGTATGCCGCGAGATGCTTCTTCGACTATGGAACCTGCAGATGTCTATACCTTGGATTGGTCCTGAGCCTCTGTGCAGGCACTGGCTTCTGTGGGTATATTCCGACCTACTGATGTTCGAATTAAACAGACATCTTCGTTTTTAGCTAAAACTACATAGTATTTCAGGCCCAGAGTATGCACTACGCCTAGAAAACAGACTACGAAAGCGCATGCTCAAGCTCCCATGCCGCAAAATATGCTTAGAATGGCTGAAGACCTTATTACCCTAATTAGGGGAGGCCAGCCTTCCCCTGCTGAAAGACAAAGAATTGAGTTTCATTCTGATTCTGCAGACCAGGAGTCCGATAACTCTGACCCTTCTGATTGCCAGGACATACCCATATCAACCTATGAGGATTCAGATGCAGAGGATTTCATTCCCTCTGCCTCCCCTCCAGAGGATGTTTCTTTTGGTGAAACCTTGCATACTTTGAGAGAGCATTTCCGTTGGGAATGCCAGGACTGCCCTCAGTCCTAAAAGAGACTTAGAGAATTTTTAGTTGCCTCAGCACAGGCCTGTAGCTAATAACCCCCTGTCCTGGATGTTGTAGATGTCTTCATTGAATCCAGTCTTACTCCAGACACTTTACCACCGGCTCCTAGAAAACCTGACTGGTACTACAGAGTACCGGATTCTCACAAATTTCTCTCTAAGAATCCTACTGTGGATCCAGAGACCATTTCCCAGGGACCTAAAGGGATTAAGGCTACTGCAGCTAAAAGCCGTACCACTTCAAACAGGGATTCCAGAGCTTTAGACAGATTGGGGTAAGAAGGTATATACCTCTGCAACTCTTGCCATCAGGGCATTGAATTGCCAGTTTCACATGTTGAAGTACCAGCAATATATTATGGAACTAAATAAACAAAAAATGGTGTTAGTTCCTGATTAGTTAATGTATTCTGCAAACCAAGTTAGTTAGCATACTTTGTAATGTGGCTTTGATGTCCTAGAAGCATCTTGCAGGGCTGCAGTCACTGGTCTGTACTAAGAAGGCATGCTTGGCTAAATGAACAAACCTTGCCAGATCATGTCAAATCAAAATTACTAGATGCTCCTTTAAGGACTGTTTGGCACCAAAGCAGAAGAGGTTCTTAAAAAGGATGGAAGAAAAAGCTAAATCTATGCAAACTGTTAAAGAATTCTTACAAGTGCAGCTACTAGATTCAGTAGGCATTGGCCTTCTAAAAACTGGTCCTTTCCAGCCCCTTCCGGGCCTTCTTAGTCCAAAACCAGGGGAAACAGACCACCCAGACTGCAGTTTCAGGGTATGCAGAGATCTAAACAATGAAGTGCCCCCACCTCAAAAACAGGGAGTGGTAAGCTACCCCCTTATGGAAAAAGTTTGCAATGACTTTTCAATTATCCTTCCCAGCCCTGCCCAATTACTTGTGATCCTAGGAGAAAAACTTGCCCTTCATGCAAAAAACTGGATGTTCATTACTCAGGACCGATGGGTCCTAAACATTTGTATCCCAGGGGTACAGATTCTACTTCCATTCACTGCCAACCCCAAACGGGTTTCCAGACCTTCTTCCAAACCAGTGGGCAGAGGCTCAAAAACAAGTACTTTCCCTGCTCAATATCAGGGCTATTCAGCCTGTTCCAGTAGAACAAAGGGAACAGGGTTTCTATTCCAGACTGTTCTTGGTGCCCAGGAAAAGAGGGCTCTTGGCGCCCAATCCTGGATCTATCAATTCTCAACACCTTTCTGGTGGTCCCAAAATTCAAAATGCTTACCCTGCAACAGCTTCTCCCTATGCTAGCCAAGGATGCCTGGTTAGTCACCCTAGACTTAAAAAAAAGCTTATCTGCACATCCCCATAAGGAGGTCTTGCAGGAAATATCTATGCTTCAGGGCAGTCTCTCTGCACTATCAATTCTCTGCACTTCCCTTTGGCTTATCTACTGCGCCCAGAGTATTCATAAAGTGCCTGGCACCAGCCATTGCATACTGCAGGCAGGGAAATGTCCACATTTTCCCATACTTGGACAAATGCCTGATTCAGGCGGACAGTCAAGAATTGCTTCTTTACCACCTGGCATTTGTAAGAAGACTCCTAGCTTCATTGGGGTACACCAACGAAAAGAAATCACAACTGGTGCCCAGTCAAAAAATTGTATTCCTGAGAGCAAGCTTGAACACAACTTCCCAGATGGCATTTCTCAGTCTAGAAAAACAGGTCTATTTGATCAACTACTTCAAACAAATGGCCACCAAAACCCAGCTATTTACAAGGAAAATACTGCAAGCCCTAGGATTCATGCCCGCATGCATTTTGCTAATTCCATATGCAAGACTGCATATGAGGAAACTTAAGTGGTACTTGAAGTCTTTGGTGCCATCATTCTCAGGACCTGGAAACAGTCATTCCTGTCATACCTTGTTTAAGGGCAGAGTTCCTTTGGTGGGCAGTAGCATGCAGCCTCAACAAGGGACTACCTTTCACTCAACCCCTCGCTGCCCAAACCCTGACAGCAGACGCATCAGACTATGCATGGGGGGGGGGGCACTCACATGGCAGGCAAATGCATTCAGGGCAAGTGGAGCCCAGGACAAATTCTCCTGCACATCAATCAAAAAGAGATGCTAGCTGTACAGAATGCACTGACAGCCTTCAGATACCTAATCCTTCCTGGACAGCTGCTGATAAAAACAGACAACACCACAGTTATGTGGTACATAAGCAGGGGGGAACCCATTCTTACCCACTCTGCAGGTTAGCCATGACCCTGTGAAACATAACCTTGAGCAACTACAAGCACAATTCCTGCCAGGCAAAATTCACTGGCAAGACGACTTGAGCAGAAATCTCCTAGACCCTCACGAGTGGAAATTGGAGCCCAACACCTTCAACCTTCTAATCCAGCAGTGGGCGACACCGGAGGTGGACCTCTTTGCCTCCCCCAAGAACCACCAGTTGAGGAAATTCTGCACCAGGAACCCTCACAGCAGGGCCTGGAAGGTGGATGCCCTATCCTTCAAATGGGAAAACCTCTCGATTTATGCCTTCCCCCTCTGCCCCTCCTCTCAAAAGTACTACTCATGATCAAATGGGACAGGCCAAGGGCAATTCTTATTGCCCCAGACTAGCCACGCCAGCACTGGTACCCACTCTTACACAGTCTGACAACAGTGCCCTCCTTACCTCAAATCCTGGATTACCTAGCAGAGCTACTCCACAGAGGCCTATCCTTTTACTCCATTAAGATTCATGCCTCTGCCGTCTCACCTCATTGTAATACCGAGCCACCTCTATTTTCTCACCCTCTCATCAAACAGTTTCTGAGAGGGTCTAACAGCTTAAGGCCCCCTAGGAGAGCACCCACCCCTGCCCTGGGACCTTAACTTTGTACTGGAAAAGCTCACGCTTCCCCCTTTTGAACCTGCTGCTTCAGCAGAGTTAAAATTCCTCTCTTGGAAAACAGTCTTGCTTTTAGTCATAACTTCAGCAAGAAGGGTGTCTGAGTTACAGGCACTAATGGCTGTGGAACCCTTCATTATTTTCCATGCTGACAGGCTTTCCCTCAGGTCTAACCTTCTTCCCTAATCCTCACAATAAAGGGGAAAGGATCCTGCACTCCTTGGACGTGCACAGACAGCTCAGGTTCTACCTTGACAGGACTAAACCTTTCAGAAAAATCTGACCAGCTGCTAGTCAGCTTTGCTACAGGGGCAGAGGGCAAGGCCATTTCAAAGCAAACCATTTCCAAATGGATAGCACACTGCATCCATTTCTGCTACAAGCACCGTGGAAAACCTACCCCACAGGGGGATCAGAACACATTTCACTAGGGCTACTTCCACCTCTACAGCATTTCTCAGGGGAGTCCCTACCGGGGAGGAAGCTGCAACCTGGAGTTCTGTACACCTTCACCAAGCATTACCACTTAACTATTTTTTCTAAATCCAGAGCTGGATTTGCTACAGCAGTCTTACAAGGCCTGCTAGCCAGCTCTAACACTTCTTGACTGCCTCCACCCTTCATCAGCTTTGGGAATCAACCCAAGTGTGATGACTGCAACAGTGAAACGCGAAGAACATAGTACAGTTGTGTACACTTACCTTAAATGTAGATGTTTGAGTATATTCACTGTTGCAGTCCTGGTTTGCCTCCCTCCAGCCCCCTGGATTTCTCTATCCTTCTACTTGTCCTGTCTAGGGCATTTTTAATGGCAGTGGTATTTACTTTTTACTGGTGGTGTTCCACACTATATACTCTCTTCCTATTTGGGGGGCTCCTGACCTTTGGAGCAAGAAAAACTGATGTAACGGCGTCTGCTGCCTGTTGTACCCCTGACATCATGGAAGAGGCGACAGCAAGTGTGATGACTGCAACAGTGAATACACACTAACATCTACATTTATGGTAAGTCAACACAACTGTACTTTTCTCTGGGTTTTGGGTTACATGGCATCCACTTTCCCAATGTTCCCAGTGCAAAACTTCACATGATGAAACTCCAGTGGTTTCTAAAGCCTGTTTGGAGGCAGTATTTGCACCCTCTACACTTCCTCTTATACCCTGCCTGAAGAGGGAACTTCAGTGGTTGATCCGACAAGTGTTTCTCAACCCGAGACTCCCCTTGCACTCCATCCCTCCAGTTCAAGAGATGTTCAGAGACGCTTCAGATGTAGGATGGGGGGGGGGCAACTTTTTTAAACTTGAAAGCTCAAGGGATATGGTCTCTCTCTTAACAAGGGAGCACAGCGTAAGGGGGATGAGTGCACTGCTGCTAGCCATTCAGATCTTTCATCCTCTCTTCCTCCCAGGACCTATACAACCGTTCACAGTTAGGTAGTCCTCTAGTATGTGAGCAAGCAGTGGGGAACCAAATCCTACCTGTTATGCAGGCTGGTGCTCCAGGTTTGGAAGTTGGCAGTCTAATACAGGGTGATCTAACCAAAACTGCATGTTAGACACCTTGTGCAGGTCCCTAACACAGTCCAGTGAATGGATGCTTCAAAGGGATGTTTCTGGACATTGTCCACCTGTGAGGTATAAATCAAATAGATCTTTGCCTTCCTCATGAACAATTACACAATTTTGTGCCAGTCCCTCACCTTCTGGAAGGTGGACGCCCTTTCATTCTCTTGGAATCTTGTAAGGGGATGTTTCTGTATTCATTCCCCCTCCTGAAAGTCCTGTTCAGAATTCAGCAGGACAAACAAAAAAGTCTAGCTGGTGACCCCCTTTCGGCCAAGACAGCATTGTTTCTTCCTCCTACTGCATCTATCTAAGGGCAGTTGCAACAAGTTACTTCACAGGGTGAACCTTCTCATACAAGACAAAGGAACTCATCCATCTACACTTGTCCACCCTTCAGCTTACTCTGTGGAGGATAGAATTTTAATTCCTTTCAGACACCTGTTCTCAGAGGGCGTACTTAGGGTTGTGCACAAGGCCAGGAAACCCAGTACCAGAAAGTCCTACCTAGCCAAGTAGAAGTGGATGTTCATTGTGTTTCACTGTTGCAGTCATTACTCTTGGGTTATCCTGCTGGCAGTCTACCCGCAGTCGGCCAGAATTCCAAAGTTTAGGTCCGGCGTCAGTTGCTGTCGCCTCTTCCCTGACGTCAGTGTGCCAGGGGTATAAAAGATGCAGCCAACGCCATTTTCTTCTGTCTTTCTTGCCGCGCAGTGCCCGAAGCAAAAGCAGTTCGCAAGTGCCGGTCAGCCGACTCCTGAGATTTTCACAGACTAATTTCAGATCCGAAGTCTTCATTAAAGCTAAGTACCCCATTGGGGAAACTTTTTTCTTGCTCCAGACCGATGTCAGAAAAAGTTTAACAATTGTATTACTTGTGGGAAGCATATACCTCATAAGGATTATCATTCTTACTGTATTCCTTGCCTAGGCCCTGCTCATAACGTTGCTAGCTGTCGGTTTTGTGCTAGATTCAACAAATGCACTATTAAGCGTCGGTTTGATTTTGCTTATTACTTTGGCCAAAAATTCAATTACATAATCTCTTCGGAACAGCTGACGACCGGAGTTTCTAAAAAAATGCAAGGAAAAAGAGGAGGACAGGCATCCAAGATCCAAATCTGACTACGAGGCTTCCACTAAGCCAGTCACCATTTCGTCGGTTCTCAGTGAGGCGCTTTCACGGCCCCTGACACCTGCTACCTCAGAGCCACAGGCCGCTGACTACTCCCACGTGGAGCCAGCTAGGCCTCTGGATACTCAAGGTATTGGACACTCAGATTTCATTCCCTCAGATGGGTCCGGAGCCGCTGAGCAGGCATCTGCTTCTGAGGGTGTTGTCAGACCTACACAGCTATATGTAAAGCCTACTTCAGCTTCAAAAGCAAAGATTACAGCAGCTTTAAAGACAAAGAAACGAGTACAGCATTCTCCAGGGCAAATTTCCATGCCTAAGAAACAGATGCTCAAAATGGCTGAAGACCTTATTTCCTTGATTAGGGGTTCCCATCCTCCTCCTGACAAGAGGCCTAGGCAAGAGACAGACTATGACTCTTCAGATCAGGTTTCCATTTCCTCTGACTCCTCTTCTGTGCAGGAATACTCTCTTCCTCCCTATGAGGATTCTGATGCTGAAGAATCCATTCCTTTAGCCTCTCCTCCTGAGGATTATTCTTTTGAGGAAACCCTGAATACCATGAGGGAGCACTTCCACTGGGAGAGCCAAGATTACTCAGAATCAAAGAAAAGGCTTAGAGATTTTCTTTTACTTCCTCAGCATAGGCCTCTTGCTATTCCCCCTGTGCTAGACATTGTAGATGATGTATTTTCAGAGTCCGGCTTTTCTCCAGACTCCTTACCTCCAGCTCCCGTTAAACCAGACAGATACTACAGGGTTCCTGATTCACATAAATTTCTTTATAAAAACCCTGCTGCTGACCCAGAAACTATTTCTTAGGGTCCCAAGGGGGTTAAAGCCGCTACTGCAAAAAACCCTGTCCCTTCTGAAAGGGATTCAAGGGCACTAGACAGATGGGAGGAAAAAGGTTTACACTTCTGCTACTTTGGCTGTGAGGGCTTTAAATTGTCAATTTCATATGATTAAATATCAGCAATACTTAAAGGCACTGTTAAAACATGAAATGTTGACTAAGTCTAATTGTACAGAAAATAAGGAAATACAAGATTTATTGCATGCAACTGGACAAGTGGGAAAGCATACATTGCAATGTGGTTTTGATTCTCTGGAGGCCTCCTGCAGGGCCGCAGTTATGGGTTCTGTCATTAGGAGGCATGTTTGGTTAAAGGAACAAAATCTGCATTACAGCATGATACTTTATTTGGTGTTAAAACAGAGGAGGTTTTGAAGAAAATGGAGGACAAAGTGAAATCTATGCAAACAGTAAAGGATTTCTTACAGGTTCAGCCACCAAAATTTAGCAGGAACTGGCCTACAAAGAATTGGTCCTTTCCAGTGTCGGACAGGCCACAAAGAGGCAGATACAGACATCCCAGAGGCAGATCCCAGCCCCAGGGCTCATACAGGCCTAAACAGTGGGGCACTTCTACCTCCAAAAGTGGAGAAGACAAAGCACAGCCATACAGGAAACAGTCCCAATGACTTGCCTCTGCCAGCACCAAGCACTTATCTTCTTGCAGCCCCCTTGGGGGAAAACTAGCACTTTTCTCTCAAAATTGGCACATGATCACCCAGGACAAATGGGTATTGAATATAGTGTCCCAGTGCTACAGGTTTCACTTTCACACCCTGCCAAAGGCAAAAGGTATGCCAAACCTGCCACACTATCAATGGGCAGAGGCACAAAAACAAGTTTCGTCCCTTATGAAAATGAGGGCCATTCAGCAAGTACCACAGCAAGAGCAGGGGCAAGGATTTTACTTAAGACTTTTCTTGGTTCCCAGAAAGGACAAAGCCTGGAGACCAATACTGGACCTGTCTTTTCTAAACACATTTCTGGACGTTCCAAAATTCAAAATGTTAACTCTGCAGCAGCTTCTGCCCATGCTGGGAAAGAAGGCTTGGCTTGCAACTTTGGACCTAAAAGAGGCATACCTGCATATACCAATCGGACAGTCTTGCAGAAGATGCCTCAGATTCATAGCTGGCTGAGTGCACTACCAATTCTCTGCACTGCCCTTTGGCTTATCTACTTCGCCCAGGGTCTTCACAAAATGCCTGGCACCAGTAATTGCATTTTGCAGACAAAAAGGAATTCAAATTTATCCTTACTTGGATGACTGCCTTATACAAGCAGAGAACAAGGACACTACTAAAGCATCTGGCATTTGTAAAAATATTATTAATTTGCCTAGGGTACACAGTAAACGAAAATAAATCAAAACTAGTACCCTCTCAAGAGATAATATTCCTGGGTGCAAGCTTAAATACAACTGCCCAGATGGCTTATCTCACGCCAGACAAAGGCAACTAACTTCTTACTTCAAAATGTTGGCAACAAAGACCCAGTTATCTGCAAGAAAAATGCTGCAGGCCTTTGGCTTCATGGCATCCTGCATTTTACTAATTCCATATGCCAGACTGCATATGAGGAAACTTCAATGGTACCTAAAAAGTGTCTGGGCTCAACATTGTCAAAGCCTGGAAGCATTAATTACCCTCATTCCTTGCCTGCAACAGGAGTTTCGATGGTGGGCTCATGCCTGTCACCTCAACGAGGGACAGCCATTCACTCTACTCACAGCCAGGCAGTCAGTAACAACAGATGCATCAGATTATGCCTGGGGAGCACACATGGCAGGAAAATGTATTCAGGGCACGTGGTCCACAAGCCAAATGCATCTAGATATCCATCAGAAAGAGATGCTAGCTGTTCATAATGCCCTGACAGCCTTCAAGGATCTACTCCATCCAGGACAACTACTGATAAGGACGGACAATGCTACAGTCATGTGGTACATAAACAAGCAGGAAGGCACACATTCCTACCCCCTCTGCAGACAAGCCATGACTTTGTGGAACACAGCATTGACATATCAAGTACACCTGTAGTAATTGGTTGTTTAGGACCATTTCTAGCTCTTTTGAAGTTCCCTGTTTAAAATCCGCGTTTGCACGGCTTTGCGAGGTTGTACGCATAGCGCAGTGCCGGTTAAACAAGGTTAAACTTCTTCTGGCTCCGCCAAGTCTGCTCTTCAAATTTTCCCTTAAGGAAGCTCTACTCTTAGTATAATCAGACTACTCGCTATATTATAAGCCTAGCACTAGTTCTCAAAACTTCTCTACTAAGTAAGCACTCTCATACTAAGTAAGCACTACATCCACCTACCACCCCTGTGAATATCCACTTCCCTTAATGGCACAGCACTCCTTTATACTGTTCTAGCATGTCGAGTGGTAGAGTACTGGCGTCCTCTCCAGTTCAGCTGGTTAATCTGGGTATCTTGAGACAATGCTACAATTGTCTCATGTACACAGACAACCCTCTCCTGCTCCCAACAAACACAAATACATGTGAGAGATGCAACTATATAGCCAAACTGGAGGCTGAACTCTCTCAACTCAGGGCTGGCATGACAAGACAGGAGGAGATGGTAACCACACACACAGCAAACCCAGTCCCACGTAGACCTACCACAACTGCAAACCAAACACATAAAAACACAAAGACATACTCGGAGGCTCTAATAAAAAAACTTACCAAAACAACAGAGGCTCCCAAAGCAGACATCCAAAAATCCACCACCTCAAAACAAAACACATACTTCAGTAAATCAGTGTGTCAATCAAGCACAGCCCTTAAGGCCAAACACCATGCCTGATACACTAGTAATAGGTGACTCTATAGTCAGACACACTGATGTCCCGCTTACCAGGCTGAACAAGGAGAGGGTGACTGTGAGCTGTCTATCGGGAGCTAGTATCCGCCACATAACACATGCACTCAGGTCACTCCAAAGCAAGTACAAATATGACTCCGTCATTGTCCATGCTGGCGTGAATGACCTGAGACGTACCTCCCTGGACTACATGAAAAGAGACAGAGGAGCTCTCTGATTATGTAGCCCAGGCTGGTATGACCCTGACCCTGAGCAGCATCTTGCCCTCACGAAGAATGATGCCACAATACAAAGACAAGATGATCAGCTTTAATAATTGGCTCAAGTACTGGTGTCATTCTAAGGGGATCCAATGTCTGTCTGCCTGGGATAACATGTTGGACAAGCCACGCTGCTTCGCAAGGGATGGCTTACACCTGTCACCACTGGGCTTCCGGATATTGGCTAAGGCTCTTGCCACCCCCATAGTGCCTTTTTTAGGCAAGGCTCAAAAGACAAACCCACCTCCTTAGATAACAAAAATGGAAAAAAACTGAGGGTAATGCTGCTCAATGCCAGAAGTCTAAATCTCAAGATGCAGGCACTCTATGCACTCCTCAGTATGGAGAACATCGACGTCTGTGCAGTAACTGAAACCTGGTTCAAGGCTCCTGAGAGCACCCCAGCACTACCAAGGCTATACCTCGTATCATGCTTTTCGGCCCCAAAACCCGGGCCGAACCACAAAGGGAGGGGGAGTGTCCATATTCATCAAGGACACCCACACCTCCAGGTTAGTAGCAACACATGAAGCATCGGAGACCATACAGGTGCAACTAACCACAGGCAAAAATGCTATACAACTGGTAGCATGTTACAGACCACCCTCCCAATCTCAGGAAACCCACTCAGCCTTCCTGAAGACATTGGAGGATATGAATGCATCACAAAATACCATCATATTGGGAGACTTCAACTACCCTAACATAGATTGGGTACATTATTCTAGCCCTAACACCCTAGCCCAAAGGTTACTGGAATTCATAAATTCAAATGCACTGGAACAACTAGTTTCCTCTCCCACTAGGGGAGATAATGTATACTAGACCTTATCACAAACATGGGGACAAAATGCTCCACACCGGAGGTATACCCCTCACTAGTGAGATCTAATCACAAACTAATCACCCTGGATATACATATCCCACCTCCACCCCCAGCACAAAAGACCACAGTGAAAAACTTCTCAAAAGTAGACTTTACTCTTCTTAAGACTGATATGGTATCCTTTAAGCCCACTGGGCCAGTGGATACCACATCCCACAATGCTGAATCCTTCACAAATGTCTTCTATGGACATCTCCAAGAATACATGGATCATGCAATCCCAAATAAATCCAAGTCCCTCTCCACCAAAGGCAAGCATCCTGTCTGGTGGACCTCAGCCATAAACAAATTGTATAACAAAAGAAGGAAGCTACTGCACGACAGAGCAAAATCCCATAAAGGGAAGACATCTCTGATCAACACTAGCAGAAAACTACGTTCTCTCATAAAAACATCCAAGGCCAACTTTGAGAGAAAAATCGCTAAGGACACTAAAGATAACCACAAAGCCTTCTTCAGCTATGTTAAAAACCTGGGCGGAAACCCTCAGATATGCTCAGAGTTAGTTCACAACAACAAAAATACACTGAACCCACAGATATTGCCAACATTCTGGCTGACAGGTTCAGTGCAAATTTCTCCCCTCCCTCACCCCCAAAAGAAGAAATACTTATCCCAGCTGAATGTAATCTCCCTGTCATCTCAGATGTCCAGGTGAGAGCCGCCCTCAGCAAAGCTAAAAACACAGCATCAATGGGACCTGACGGTATCCCAGGTTGCGTGCTACGTGAACTCCAAGCGGAGCTAAACCCGCACATAAAAATGCTATTTAACCTTAGCCTTACTACAGGATATGTACCTGAACACTGGCGTACAGCAACAGTGGTCCCACTCCACAAAGGGGGTACCTCTACAGACCCTGGGAACTACCGCCCCATAAGCTTAATCAGCCTGGTCTGCAAAGCTATGGAAAGAATCATTATGGAACTCATAAACAGAGACAGGGGACCTACAGACACTTGACCCCACCCAGTTCGGCTTTGTAAAGGGCCGATCCTGCCTTTTGAACCTGGTTGACTTTTTTGAAACAGTCACTAGAGCCGTTGATGAGGGCAAAGCAAGTCCATACAGCCTACCTGGACTTGGCTAAGGCCTTTGACACAATACCCCACTCAGGCATCGTAGATGAGCTCAACAGCTTAAATGTAAACCCTTATGTCACTAGATGGGTTGCAAACTGGCTAAAGGACAGAACCCATAAAGTTAAAATCGCTGGAGCAATGTCAGACTCCAAGCCAGTCACAAGTGGTGTCCCACAGGGATCTGTCCTGGTACCCCTCTTGTTCGGCATTTATTTCTCAGATGTTAAAGCAAACATGGGAGGGTTGTGGCTGACAAAGTTTGCAGATGACTGCAAACTAGGCGCCATAGTCGATACACCAGCGGACACACACATCCTACAAAAAGGCCTCACAGAAACGGACAACTGGTGCCGGAGTCATGGCCTTAAACTAAATGCCAAAAAATGTATAGTCATCCCCTTTGAGAAAAACAAAGTACCCACAAATTATCACATAGACAGCAGCCCACTGAGTACGGAAAAAGTAATCCGAGACCTAGGGACCCAAGTCGACAGCGACCTCTCATTTGACACCCACGTTGCCAAAGTGGTTAGAAAAACATTCTACCTTGCACACCTTATCATGAAGGGATTCACATCCAGATCCAAGGATGTCATTGTACCCCTATACTCCTCCCTCATCAGACCCATGATTGAGTACAGTGCCCCATTTGGTATGTACCTCACCCGGCATTTGCAACAGCTGGAGAAACCACAAAAGTACCTCACCAAGAGGATCAAGGGTCTCCAACATATGTCTTATTCTGCCAGACTAAAGAAACTCCAGCTCTATTCAGTAGCATACCGCCTGCTCAGAGGTGATCTCTGCCTGATGTACAAGGCTATGTCCAATCAGGAACTGATGGACATGCTCCACCTCAAAAAATCCAAATCCATCAGAACCACGAGAGCTAAAGACTTAAACCTCGGCTCAAGTATGAATAGGACATGCTGGAGGGGATAGATTCATAACCCAGAGGCTTCCCATGCTCTGGAACAAGATCCCAGTTCATGTTAGGCAGAGCCCCTGACGGACTCTCTTCAAGAGAAATCATGATGAGTGGATGGGAGATCGTAAGTTTACCCCAGGGGTCACATCTGTGTCACTACTAGACAGGGGCACAGTAAACTAATTCTATTATATAAGGGGACCTTCACTGTGTCACTACTAGACAGAGACACAGTATTCTAAATCTATTCTGTGCATTTTGTACCATTTTATGGGGTGGCGAAAGCCACATCACTGTGGCTAGGCTTACAAATGCCCCAGGGCAGATAGCCTAGTACTAAACTATGAAACTTGCAAGCACAATTCCTGCCAGGAAAGAGCAATACACTGGCAGATGAACTAAGCAGAAACCTTACGGATCCCCACCTGTGGAAACTGGATCCACAAGTCTTCAGCATAACAAAGGAATGGGGATGCCCAGACGTAGATCTGTTTGCCTCCCCTCACAACTGCCAACTACAGAAATTCTGCACAAGGACTTATCACAAGCAAGCATGAAAAGTGGATGCTGTGTCATGCAGCTGGAAAAGTCTAACAGGATATGCCTTTCCTCCCCAAGGTACTCCTAAATGTCAGACAAGAGAAGCCAAGAATGATTCTGATTGCCCCAGACTGGCCACGCCAGCACTGGTACCCAGTCCTAAAAAGCTTGTCTCAAGGCCCACCCAGTCCTAAAAAGTTTGTCTCAAGGCCCAGCCTGGACATTGCCTCTAATTCCTCACTTACTGACCCAGCGAAACAATCAGATTCTGCACAGCCAACTCAGGACCCTAAATCTGGCAGCATGGCGGATAATGTAACCATTCAAAGCACACCTCTCTCTAAAGCAGTGATGGATGTTATTTTGGAGGCCAGGAGACCCAGTACCAGAAAATCTTATGCAGACAAATGGAAAAGATTATGTGCTTGGAACCAGGCGCAAGGAATTGACACATCTGTACCAAATATTGCTCAGATTTTACAATACCTAACTGAGATGCTGGACAAAGGCCTATCCTTTTCATCAATTAAAATTCACGCCTCTGCCATTTCAGCTCATTACAATACGGAACCTCCTATTTTTTCCCATCCATTGCTAAGGCAGAACCTCAGAGGGGCCAAAAATGTAAGACCTCCAAGGAGAGCCCCAGTACCTGCATGGGACCTTAATTATGTCTTGAAAAAACTCACACTGCCGCCTTTTGAGCCAGCCAGTACAGCTGATATATAGTTTTTATCTTGGAAAACAGCTCTGCTCCTAGCAATAACCTCTGCAAGATGAGTTTCAGAGTTACAGGCACTCATGGCTGTGGAACCTCTCATTTTCCATCCAGACAGGGTTTCTCTAAGGAAGAACCCAACATTTTTCCCTAAGGTAGTGTCCAGTGTGGCCCTTAACCAAACCATTCATTTGCCTACCTTTTATCCAAACCCACAGAATAAGGGTGAGAGACTTCTGCATTCCTTGGACATACACAGACAACTACGCTTCTGTTTGGACAGAACTAAAGCTTTCAGAAAAACTGAGCAACTTTTAGTGGCATATGCTGCAGGTTTTCAAGGAAAGCCCATCTCAAAACAGACTATTTCAAAGTGGATAGGCCACTGCATTCGTTTCTGCTACTCACAACATGGCAAATCAGTGCCCAAGGGCATTAGGCCTCATTCTACCAGGGCAGCAGCCACTGCAGCAGCCTCAGAGGAGTACCAACCAAAGACATTTTAGAGGATGCAACTTGGAGTTCAGTGCACACTTTTACAAAGCACTACCATTTACCTCTCTACTCTAAATCCAGGGCAGGCTTCGCCACTGCAGTTCTGCAAGGTCTTATAGCCTCTCCTAATCCTATTTAGGCCCAGCCACCCTGCCTTAGCTTTGGGATTCAACCCAAGAGTAATGACTGCAACAGTGAAACACGAACATAGTACAGTTGTGTACCTACCAAAAATAGATGTTCAAGTGTATTCACTGTTGCAGTCCAGGTTACCCACCCTCCAGCCCCCTTTTCTTTGCTGGGACTTGCCTATACTTCCTCTATCTTATACAAACCTATGTGGTGTATTTACTTGTAGATGAAGGAAATGTTATTTTACTGCATGCTTAATTATTGGCATAATATTATTAGCTTACCATTTTGGGGGCACCTGACATCTGGGGCAAGAAAAACTGAAGAAAATGGCGTCTGCTGCATCTTTATACCCCTGGCGCACTGACGTCAGGGAAGAGGCAACAGCAACCGACGCCGGACCTAGACTTTGGAATTCTCGCTGACTGCAAGTAGCCTGCCAGCAGGATAACCCAAGAGTAATGACTGCAACAGTGAATACACTCAAACATCTACATTTATGGTAGGTACACATCTACTTTTTCATTCTGGTGTCTCATGAAATCAGGACAAGACAGACTGTCAGTGGAAGTCCTGGTTCTATCTTTTGTGTGACTTGCTCAGTACTAGATTGGCTTATTCTTCAGTGAAGGTGCTTATGTCTATTTCTGCCCATCTGCCTTTATCCCCCACATGCAGAAGATTTGAGACCAAACAATTTCTTAAAGGCATCCTTCACATTAGACCTCCCAGGAAACCTATTCCTCGACCCTGAGGTCTTAATTTTGTACTAGAAAAGCTGACTCGTCCTCCCTTTGAGCCAGCTTCATCAACGTCCTTGCAACATTGCTCCTGGAAACCTGTGCTTCACCTAGCTATCACTTCAGCCAGACACGTGTCTAAACTCCAGGCCCTTATGGCCTCTTCCACCTTTTTGGTTTTCTATAAAGACAGGGTATCCTTGCCTACCAATCCTTCTTTTATGCCAAAGGTAGTCAATTAATTAATTCAACCAATCCATTCAGCTTCCCTTTTTCTTTCCCTGTCCTCAAAGTCCTAGTGAGAAGGTGTTGCACACCCTGGATTTGCATAGACAATTTAGCTTTGGTCTTAAGTAAACTCTGTTCGAAAATCAGACCATTTTTGTCTCCTATCATCCCAGGTCTCTGGGATTTTCTGTATCCAAACAAACTATTTCTTGGATTTCTGAGGCTATTTCTTTCTGCTGTGTGTGAAGCATGGTAAAATTCTTGCTTCTGTAAAGGCACATGCCACTGCAGCTGTAGCCTCTTCTTGTGCCCTTTTTAAGGGATTTGACACTAGCTCTGTTCTCACTAAACATTACAAATTGGATGGCATTTCTAGGTTCAGAGCAGGGTTTGTGACAACCATACTCCATGGGTTCTTGGAGAGCCTTACTGCTTCTTCCACCCTCTTTTCATGAGCTTTGGTATTCTCCCTCATGTTATGAATACTGCAACAGATGAATAGTAGGACATAGCATAGTTGTTTAAAATCTTGTCATAATGGTAGATATCCTTTTGCAATGGGTGTGACGAGGGTGGACAGGATTAGGAAGAAGTATATTAGAGGGTCAGCCCATGTTGTAAGGTTTGGAGACAAAGCCAGAGAGACAAGATTACGTTGGTTTAGACATGTGCTGAGGAGGGATGCAGAGTATATTGGGGAAAAAGATGCTAAGGATGAAGCTGTCAGGTAACAGGAAAAGAGGAATGCCTAAGATAAGGTTTATGGATGTGGTGAGGGAGGACATTCAGGTGGTTGGTTTGACAGAGCAAGATGCAGAGGACAGGAAGAAATGAAAACATATGATCTGCTGTGGCGACCCCTAACAGGAGCAGCCGAAAGAAGAACAGTAGATATCCTGTTACAGTATTCCTGTCCCTTCCGCTTTACCCTCTGGAGCTTTGGTTCCTTTCCTTGGATGGTCGTACCCTGCCTTCCATAGGCTAGTTTCCTCCTGGGGTAGTCGGTTCTGAGGTAGATGCTTGCTTGCGTCACTTTTATGGCAGACGTATGGCAACAGCCTACGTGTGACGTACCACGTATCCTGTAGTAGTGAAAGACTTTTGAATACTGGCCAGCATCCGGTTAACTGCTGTGGAGATCTCCCTCATGTTAAAAATACTGCAAAAGAGAAGGACATCTTTTACGATAAGATTTTACACAACTATTTTTTGCTTTTTGGCTGCGTTGGTGGTTCTTGGTGCTAAAAGCTTTGGAAAGCTTCCATTGTAGGCACAGAACCCGTACAACACTAAGGCAGTGTGAAATTTGAATATCTGCTGTTACGTGCATGTAGCAGTTAAACTACTGTACTTTTTTTCCAGCACTTTTTTAAGTAAGTCTGACACTAGCAGTGTGAGAAATGGCAAGTCCTTATCTGCCATAGGGATTAAATTATCCACACTTCACAGGACTTTCTCCAGAAGCTAAGAATGTAAGAGAATTTGGTTTTGCAAATCACAGGCACATCAGTCTGATACTTGCAGAGAGACAGCCCTCTGTGCCAGAGGGAGGAACTCTTATAATGGATGTCACCCTAGAGGCAGAGGTCTGCAAAGTCAAGGCTTCAGGGAACATTCTATGGCAATTTTTTCCAGCACTCTTGAATGATTGCCTCACTGCAGCATTCTGGAGGTAGTTGTGGAGCATTTATGCTTGCATCTGACTCTCTGGACATCCATCACACAAGACAAATGGGTGGAGAAGAGGATCATCACCAGTGGCTACTTCATTTCGTTTCAGTTTAAAACAATTATTTTTACATAAATGCTGCTTGTACAATCCACTAAAGTTGTATGAGGGCTTTGTTTAGTTACTTCCACCTCTGTAAAATCTTAGAATGTATAAATGTTTACTTAGAATGTTTGAATGGAACTACTGCTTGTATTTAAATGTAAATAGGAATGTAACTACTGTGTTTAACTGGAGCTCAGTATAATGCAGTGCAAGCAGTTGGAGCTTTTCTGCCCTGGCCTCCGCTGAAAAAGGGTATTACCCAGTTAGACTTAGCCAGTAAACGGAGAAATATGTAAATTTTCATACCTTCACAACAGCCCCACGTAGACTTCCTGACATTCCATCTCCTCAAAGGGAAGCTGCCACTGCAGAAATAGAGAAGCTCTAAAAACAACCAAGTAGTCCATGAGATTCCACCTGTCCAGAGAGGATCCAGAATTACTCAAGGTTCTGTTTGGTGCCAAAGAAAAATGGGGACCTAAGGCCGATTCTGGACTCAAGTCCCTTGAACAGTTTTGTAATAAAGGCCAAATTCTGTATGGTCGTGGTATAGTTTATTCTTTCTCTGTTGAGGAAAAAATGACTGGATGTGCTGGTTAGATTTTTTAGATGTGAATTACCACATAAAAAATACAGATGCTCTAAGTATCTTGACGTCTGGCTGGAAGCAAATAATTTTTAATACAGTGCTCTGTTTTTCGGTCTCACCACAGCCCCCTTGGTGTTGACAAAATGCATGGCAGTAGTAGCACCTCATCTCTGACTGCAAGGGTTCCGGGTGTTGCTTTACTTTGATTACTGTCTCATCACTGACTCTACTATGGCTCTACTCATTCACTCCGGAGTCTCCTTGCTCCATCTATGTGCAGACCTGGGAATCCTTAAATTTAGAAATCCATGCTTCATCCAGTTCTATCCTTTTGGTGCACTGCTGGACTCAAAACCTCAAGTAGCAAAGCTCTACCACAAACAAGAATAACATCACATGTTAAGTTGTCAATCTCGCCTTCATTCTTGCTGGATGGGTTCGGAGCTGATCCTCGGCTCCGACTCGGCACTTGCTAAGCTCGAGAGCTAATTTTACCAGCTCGAGTCAACCCTATATCCCATGATGCAAGGCGGAGACTACCCAGATCTCGTTTGACGCTTCGCTAACGAGGTGCCTTTTTTACCAGCTCCAGGTAAGTTACTAAATATAAGACTTTAGTCTACCCCCTTTAAATTTTCATATCTATAGTTGTTTTTTGTTAACCTTAACGCTTACTTTAACCCTATTCCCGTGTTCCCTTTTTTCCGAGTTATTTATTCCCTTTCCCTAGGTTAGGCCTTAGATCTTCCCCTTCCTAAATTTTTTCCTCTCTGGGATTGTTTGTGTCTGACTGTGTTGTTATCCCTGTTTAGTTTAAATTGTTGGATTGGGTGTTTTTTGTGTGTGTGTGTTAGTGTTTTGTTTTTCACAACTTGTGTTTCCTCGACACAGTTATGTCGAAGGACACGAAGGTTTCAGGCTTCAAGAAGTGTGACTCGTGCTGTCAGAAGATGTCTCTGACAGACGGTCACACTTCTTGTGTTTACTGCCTGGGACCTCTGCACCTGCAGGACTCTTGTGCTATCTGTCATGCCTTCAGCCCAAGAGTCCTGCAGGAGCGCAGAAATAAATTGATATTAAGGGGCTTGTTAAAGCCTGAGAGCTCCCCGACTAAGTCGGCGCCGGGGAAGCCCTCGAAACCTATTAAGCCTTCGGCTGAAAGTTCCAAGCCGTCGGCTTCTGGTTTATCTTCACCAAGGTCGAGATCGGCTCCGGCCGGAGCCGATCCTTCCACCATAGCAGTCACAGTATCTGCTCCATCCGGCGCCGATACTGCCCAATCTTAGACATTCAGTGTCTGCTCCGGCTGGAGCCGACGTATCCTCTGCTCCGTTGGCTCCATCGATCTCTAAAAAGAGGTCTCGATCCCCCTCATTAGAGTCGATACGTTCGGCTCTGAGATCACCCCTGCTCTCAGAGCGGAGCCATCGGAGCCGTTCTTCTCGGTCGTCCAGGTCTGATCACGACTTCGAGAGAGTGGTGAGTAGACTATTAAAGTCTCAGGCATTGGCCCAAATACTCCATAGCCCGTCTCAACAGACGGTAGTTATTTCACATCCACCAAACATTCCTCCTTCGACTCTCTTACAGAGCTCCTCGGAACCGTCACCGTTGTATCTTCGGAGCCGATACCACCCCTTTCTGCTCCGTCGTCCTCTGCTCCGATTTCCTCCTTGAGGCCTTCATTGGAGGGATCTGGGCGTCTGGTCTCTCTCGTCGGCTCCGAGGGGGCAAGTGGCATCGGACCCTTGTCCGACCCCGTTCTCCCTCTCGGGCTTGCGTGGTGAGCTCAGCCCCGACATCTGCCTCGGAGCCTTCCCTCTCGGTGAGGCCTGGAGTTCCTATCTCTTCGGAGCGGGAATTTTCTGGTCTGTCTGAGGGGGGAGCCTTCGAGGTGATGAGGAGTGTACTAGCCCCTGGGCTTAGTCAACGGACAGTTCCATCAGCTCCTCCCACTACAGTGCCTGCTGACGTCTCTTCCCACTCTCTTGCTCCCAGACCCAGAGATCCAACGCCTCAGGTTTCCCCATTGGGAATATCTTCCTCTTCCGAGGCTTCTCCTGATCATCAGGTGAACCTCCACGTAAGAGGACATGTAAGAGGAAACATCTAGACTCCCCCGAGTCTATTACATCTGATACTGACATGGATGAGTCGGAGGGATCCCCAAGGTCCTCCTCTGAGGATGTCTCTTTCTCGGACATCCTTGAACTCCTTAAGCAGAGGGGGAACTGGCCCTCCCTTAATCCTTCCGAGGACAAGTCAGTACACCTGGAGGCGTTCGGATCTCGACCCTCCACCTCTTGGGTGTCTCCGCCTTTCGACCCTCTTATGGCGGTAGTGGCTCGGATGGCGTGGATGGCTCCAGATTCGGTGGAACCTATTCCTAGGAGGCCTTCAAAATTCATTACGGCCCCACCAGATAGACAATATTTGACAAAGGGTGTCCCAGTTGATGCCATGGTGGTGGCTGCTGCCACCAAGAAGGAACTAGCTGATGCTTCAGTACCTGTCCATCCTCCTAACAAGGATTCTAGGACTATGGACAGGTACGGCAAGCGGATTTTTTCTTCAGCAACTTTTGCCATGAGATCGCTGAACTACTTGTGCCACTTCACCCGCCTTCAAAGAGATGTTCTTAAAGAGTTGGGAGAAGTTTTACAGGATCCGTCAGCTGCTGGGTCTCAGGATAAGATTAGCTCACAGCTAGGAATCCTTAACTCCAGTGTTAACTCCTCTATGCGGCTCATTTCTTATGCAGCCGATGGAGCGAGTAGGGCCGCAGGCACAGGAGTGGCTTTAAGGCGTCAGTCCTGGATGCGGCTTTGTAATTTTGCAGACCCCTTCAAGGCGTCCTTCACAAACTCCCCTTTTGATGGTTCAACCTTGTTCGGACCTCAAGTTAAAGACACTTTGACTAGATGCGAACAAGATGGCAAGACTCTTTCTGCCGTAGGAGTCCGTTTCTCCACCCCTTCAAGACCTTACCCCAAAGGACAGAAGGGAGGGAAAATGTGGTTCTGCAAATCTCAAGGAGTCACGCCTGACGCACGAAGTCAGTTTACCCCCAGAGGCAGAGGGGGTAACAATAATAGACGCCGCCCTAGTGGCAGAGGGGGTCCGCAGAATCAGGGTAGCAGAGAGCCTCTTTCTGACAAACCCTTCCAGCATCCCTGAGATGTTGCCCGATTGTCCGCCTTCGGAGGCAGTCGGGGAAAATTATCGCTGTACCCAATAGCCTGGCTTTCCCTTTCTCAAGACAAATGGGTACAGTCGATTATATCCGAGGGTTACAAAATTCCCTTTATTCAAACCCCAATTCAGCAAAAGGGAACCCTTCCAGACGTTCCACCCGGTCTAAGGGAACTAGCAGTACTAGAAATATCAAAACTGCTAGTAAAAAGAGCCATCCAGCCAGTCCCAGCAGACCAAATAGGATCCGGAATCTACTCAAGGTTCTTTTTAGTTCCAAAAAAGACAGGGGACTGGAGACCAATATTAGATCTGAGCAAACTAAACAAGTTTGTAAAGAAATCAAGATTCCAGATGGTCACGCTTCAGTCCATTCTACCCTTTCTGGGCAAGGACAATTGGATGTGCTCGATAGATCTTCAGGATGCGTACTATCACATAAAAATTCACAGACACTCCAGAAGATTTCTCCACTTTCGGCTGGGGACCAGTCACTTCCAATTCAGAGCCCTGCCCTTTGGACTCACTACAGCCCCCAGAGTGTTCATCAAATGTATGGCAGTGGTTACGGCTCACCTGAGACGTCAAGGATTCCAGGTGTTTCCATATCTAGACGACTGGCTCCTCACTGCCACCACCAGGCATCAACTTCTCCAAGCCAGAGATTACACCATTCACATTTGCAGAGGGCTAGGGATTTCTATAAATTTCGAAAAATCTGCCTTGTCGCTATTACTTTTATAGGCGCAAAGTTGGACACCGTACAACTTTCAGCAAAGTTAACAGACCAAAGGATCTTGGACATTCAAAGACACGTCCAGGTGATTCTTCTCAGCAACAGAATTCAGGCCAGATTTGCTCTGAAAGTATTGGGTCTTATGGCGGCCGCCATAACACTTCTTCCCTTTGCCCGCTTTTGCATGCGTCTTCTACAATGGATGCTGTTCGCCCAATGGTCTTTTCAACAACTTCCCATGCGTCACAAGATCATAGTAACTCCAACTTGCAAAAGGCATCTGACCTGGTGGATATCGTCCCCTCAAGTCCATCAGGGCAGACCTTTTGTTCCTCCTGCCCCGGTTGCCACGGTTACATCGGACGCCTCCCTGATCGGGTGGGGGGGGGGCATTATCAGGGCAGATTGGTCCATGGCACTTGGCAACCTTTCGAATACCATCTGCACATAAATGTCCTGGAGATGAGAGCGGTGCTTTTAACGTTGCAAGCCCTCAACGACTCTCTTCCCCTGGGAACTATTGCAATCCAAACAGACAATATGTCCGTAGTGTGGTATAGCAACAAACCGGGCGGAACCAAGTCCTATCCACTGTGTCGAGAGGCTCTCAGACTTTGGCAATGGGCAATCTCTTCTCAGCGGTTTCTGATAGCAACGCATATCCCCGGGAAATCCAACATCATAGCGGACAGATTGAGCAGAGCTATTCTCATGCCTCACGAGTGGTGTCTCAAACAATCAGTGACGGAAGTGATTTTTCAGAAGTGGGGCCTTCCTTGCTGCGACCTTTTCGCTACACCTCAAAACAGCAAATGCCCAGACTTCTTCTTCTCTCTTCCAGGCCATCCCCCCAGAGACGCTCTAACCCAAGATTGGCCCCGGGGACGACTTTATGCGTTTCCCCCCTTTCCGCTGATACCTCAGCTAATTCAGAAAGCAACCGCCTTGAGAGCCAAGTTGATTCTCATTGCCCCTTATTGGCCTCGACAGATATGGTTTCCGTTCCTACATCGTTATCTCTTGGTACTGCCATGGCATCTGGACCCGGTTCTAGATCTTCTGACCCACCAGTCGGGGCAACTGCACCAATCCATACCTTCTCTCAACCTCACTGCTTGGTTGCTCCACTTCCATCCTTAGCCAGGCTTCCTATGATTTCTAATCCCGTCCGGGTTATCATAGTAGCTTCCCTAAAATCTTCTACCAGAAAGATTTACACTAGTAAATGGAAACGTTTCTCTTTCTGGGCAAAAGCTAGGAACTTAGACCCCTATACTGCTCCGATTCATTCGGTCTTGGACTTCCTAGCTGAGATTTTTCATTCAGGATCCTCTTCTTCCACAGTGAAAGTTCAACTGGCAGCCATTTCGAATTTTCATATAGGCCTTTTGGACCACAACATTATGTCACATAAACTTTGCAAGGCATTCCTTCGAGGTATCTTTTTACTTAAACCTCCGATTAGAGACCCCCCACCACAGTGGGATCTAAATTTAATTTTAACATCCTTGATTCTTCCCCCCTTCGAACCTGCAGCTGCCTGTTCTTTGAAATTTCTTTCTTGGAAGACACTTTTTCTAGTCGCCATTACTTCTGCCAGGAGAGTTTCTGAGCTTCATGCTCTCTGCATTCGTCCTCCCTATTTAATCTTCCACAAAGATAGGGTATCTCTAAGGACTAATCCGTCTTACTTACCAAAAGTGGCATCGCAGACCAACCTAAATCAATCCATTGATCTTCCAGTGTTTTTCCCGAATTATTCTGATAGAGCGGAACAAAAGTTACATTGTCTTGATGTTCACCGCCAGCTCAGATATGATCTGGATAAAACTAAACCTTTTAGGAAATCTGATCAACTGTGTCTATCCTATGCAGAGAACAGGAAAGGCCTTCCAGTTTCCAAGGTGACTTTATCTAGATGACTGTCTTCTGTGATCACTTACATTTATCAGCTCAGAGGCAAAGAGTTGATTTCTAAGCCAAAAGCGCATTCTACCAGAGCTCTAGCTACATCGACAGCTTTTCAAGCTAGACTTCCAATAGACACTATTTGTGCAGCAGCCACATGGGCCTCTCCTCATACCTTTGTTTCACATTACAAATTAGACTTAGCCTCCAGAGACAGAGCGAATTTTGGTTCCACCGTTCTCAAGAGTCTGTTCCATTGAGCCACCCAGGATAGAGGTGCTAGGGACGCGGTCCCATCCAGCAAGAATGAAGGCGAGATTGACAACTTAACATTTAGAAGTTATGTACCTACCATAACGTTCCATGTTAGTTGTCTTCTCTCGCCTTCTTTCTTGCGTCCCGCCCTCCATCCCCCTAGCCTGGTCAGACCGAGAAGATTATGCATCTTCTATCAAGAGGTTTTATTCCTTTTTCTAGCTATTCATCTTCTAGTGTCACTAGATTAGGTTGATCCTTTCTAGAGGATTATGATGTTATTTAGTATTGTTACTTTTTCTTCCTCCTCTACAGTTGGAAGAAAATATTACTATTTCTTTAGCTACCAAACGAGATCTGGGTAGTCTCCGCCTTGCATCATGGGATATAGGGCTGCCTCGAGCTGGTAAAATTAGCTCTCGAGCTTAGCAAGTGCCGAGTCGGAGCCGAGGATTGGCTCCGAACCCATCCAGCAAGAAAGAAGGCGAGAGAAGACAACTAACATGGAACGTTATGGTAGGTACATAACTTCTAATTCATCAAGCTCTGTTTTGTTCCATCAGAAAGCCACCATCAATGTTAATCCTTAGTCTCCTTGGTTCCATGCCAGCTTCCATCGCACTAGTTCCTTTCGCAAAATACTACATGCGGGTGCTTCAGTGGAGTCTGACAGTTCAGTGGTCAGTCAGAAAACAGCTCATCTCTTTTCAAATATTATGGTCTATAACCGGACTTTTTTTCAATATGAAATGCAAGTCTTCAACTTTCTGTACCTTGCCATCAAATTTGTATCCTGCATGTTTGTTAAACTGCTGAATTGTTCTGTAACTGGTATTTTATGTATGCTAGTATATGTTAATATCCTTGTAGCTGGAGCTTTTCTCCTCGGGCCTCTTCTGAAAATGGATCGGTGTCCAGTCAGATTTTCCCGGCAAACAAATGTAAAATGAAGTATTCCTAACAAAGATTTGCAAGAGAGACAGTGGTAGCTGGAATCTCCACATGTGTTACAAGGATGTCTGTTCATTCCATCCTCCTCTTGAAGCTACATGTGTCCATGGATGCTAACCACTTCGGGTGTGGGGGGATTAACTGACAAAAATAGTATAAGGTATGTCGTCCCAATGAGAGGCAAATCTGTGTAGCAGTGTAGTGAAGATGAGCAGTTCTAGTGTTGCAGGCCTTTTAGGACTCTCTCCCCTTGGATGTGATGTGTCCGGACAGACACCATGGCAGTTTGGTACATCAACAAGCAGGGAGGAACCAGATCTTACCTATTGTATCGAGAGGCCATGAGAGTGTGGCATCTTCTCACCGGTTTCTAATAGCAAAGCATATTTGGGAGAAATCCAGTATTCTAGCGGACAAGTTGAGCAAGGTCTGTCCTTCATGACTGGTCTCTGTCCAGTGGTCATAGAGCAAATCTTCAGCCATTGGTGCCAACCTTGCTGCAATCTTTGGTGATCTGCGAGGGTGTGTTAAGAGATCTTTCTTCTTCTCCTATATTAAGGACCTTGTTCCAACTAGGGATCTTAATTTTGTTTTGTAGACGCTCAATTGCCATTGATTCAAACAAGCCAGTTCAACTGATTTGGAATACTTTTCTTAGACAGCCCTCTTCCTAGTCACCTCAGCAAAGAGAATTTGAGTTGCATGCTTTCCTGTCACCTTCCTTATTTGATCTTCCTTGACGTTTAGTCTTTCCTAACTTAATACCACCTTAATGCTTAAAACAGGTTCGGAAACAGGCTGTCCTCCACCTGGTGTTTTTTCCTCAGTGTTCCAGTAGAAGCGCATACACCCTCGTTTGTCTTGATGAATGTAGGCAAAACATGACCAACTATTTGTGTCCTTTTCAGCTACAAGAATAGGATAGATATCCATTAAGTAACCTTTGCCAGAAAGTTGTCTGAGCAATATCCCCTTTGCATATGATTCTAACAGTAGAACTTTTAAAAAGGCAGTTTGACAGGTCCACGACTGCTTCACCTACCTTCAGAAAATCATTTGTGGATGGTTGTGCTGCAGCATTGAGGGTTTCCCTGCATGCTTTCACAAGACAGTATAAGCTGCATCTCTAGGTTATGGTCTTCTGTGCAGCCAGCATATGTCGTGGCATGCTGCAATGATGCCACCCAGGATGTACAACTTGGGATTCTGCCCCACTAGCTGATGTGGGTCATCTGGATATTCTAAGGTGTTCTGGTACGTGGATTATCTGTGTCTGTCCACTTAAACAACCCACCCTCTTTTTTCCCCTCCAAATTAGCACTGTTATTTTCTTTACAAACCTTGTAGACTTTGAGGCCTGTTAAATCTCACTTTCCTTGTACAGAGCATCTTTGTCCCTGACCATTGGGAAGGTACTGATCTTTGAATATGTAGGGTAGACATCTGCATTGCTGAGGGAGGAGCAGTGCTTTATGGGAAGTTTAAGCCACCTGGCAGCTACCAGTCGCATGTGTTGAAGCAGACAGTCATAGATTTGGAAGAGCCAGTGTTAACAGTACTTGACTATTGTTTACCTAAATTTTCACAGGGGCAGTGTCATTACAAATTTCTACATGCTTAGAGTAGCCACGCAAGTAAGCTTGAACCAGTCCTTTAGTCTGCTTGTGGTAATTAATTGTTCAAGAAAGATGAGTATTTGTACAGGTTAGATTCTGTGCACACAGCAAAATCCATAAGACAGATTCTGTAATGTCCTTCCTTGGGTCACTGTTGTATTCATAACTGATGTGAACAGGTTAGATCTGTGCACACAGTGAAATCCGTAAGGGAGATTCTCTAATGTCCTTCCTTGGGTCACTGTTGCAGTATTGATAACTGATGTGGATAGCCTAACAAGGATAGGCATATATCCAGCTAATATACCAAAGCTTGGGTGTTGTCTTCTAATGCAGTACAATGTATGAGTTCACCTTGAAGGCGGCAGAAGTGCATAAGGGATTTAAGGAACAAATTACCCAAGAACTTGTTACCAACCAAGTACTGAACTGTCGCATCACCTTAGGGGATTCCCTTATCTCCTAACAATTTGATTTCGAAGGAGCTCAAGGTCACTTTTTGTGTTGGCTTTTAGAGCTCATATTTTGAGAAGTTAAACACAATAAAATATTCCCTCCAATGGCCATTTCACATTCAGGAAGAATAATGGCTGTCTGTCTGGCATTCTTCGGAAATTGTGCTGTGACATGGGCTTCTTTGAATACTTTCACAGGGCATTACATGCTGGTTGTGATCGCCAGGCCCATCTTCCTTCAGAGCCATGGTCATTCAGTAATTTCAGATGTCTTTCTGTGATGACCATCCAGAAGGACAAGGTTGGGACTGACCTTGTGGTTGAAGACAGACCTGATCACTTCGGATAAGTTATTCATTTACCATAACAGTAAGTCATGGTGCATCTTCAGCATGCTGTCTCGCCTTCCTTGCACCTCAGCTAGTCGTCGTTTATGTAATACTTCGGTTTATAGTTCTGGATTGTGAATAATGTCTTCTGTTGAATTTGTCTGGTTCACTTTTGAGTGGCACACTAGAAGTCTGATGAAAGTCTGTGCAGAAATGGTTAAGTGGAGGAACTGAACCTAGGAAGGTCTTAAAATGTCTAGCTGCCCAACTCTTTGCCAGCCATTGTCCTACTGTTTGAAGTAGAAGGACTTTGATCATTCAAGTCCATGTTATGTTAAGTATATAGTTTTGGTTTATAGTCTTTCGAGTCAGGAATTTCAGCGTCATTCATGTTTGTAAGCCAAAAGACTGTTTTTGATGTCTGTTTGATTTAGCCAAGAGAATCTCTGAGCTGCTGACACAGTGTGAGCCTTTGGTTCCATCCTAGAGAATCTCTGAGCTGCTGACACAGTGTGAGCCTTTGGTTCCATCCTATAGAATCTCTGAGCTGCTGAAACAGTGTGAGCCTTTGGTTCCATCCTAGAGAATCTCTGAGCTGCTGAAAGTGTGAGCCTTTGGTTCCATCCTTTTATGTCTAAGACACTGTTCGAGTTGGTGATAAATTAAGCTGCATGGTTACGTGTCTTCTAGACACGCACCATCGTTGAAGCAGGGTGGAGATTGAATACGTTTCACTTGCTAGATGTACACAGGCAGCTTTGGTATTATAAAACAAGCAAGACCAAAACCTTTCCAACAGTCAGGCTAGCCTTTGTTTTCTTTCATGTATTGTGGGTAAGGTAGGCCTCTATCCAAACTAAACCCTGTCTCACTTGGCTAGCTTGTTTCATTACCTGTTAGGAGTACATTAGCAGAACCTTGGACAGCACATACCACAATTTCCTTTAAATTTAAGGCAACAAGCCAAATAGACTACTCTGCAGACTTTTTCAGACATTCCAAGGTGAGTATTTAGCTGGTGTGCTGCCACTGCAGTCTTGCAGTGTGTGCTTATAGCCACCTCATTGGTTTAGCTTAACCACTTTAGTACTTTTCCTGGCTCTACTTCACCGTATCGCATGTTGAAATTATCGAACGGCAATAAGGTCGTAAATGCCATACATCGAAAGTGTTGTTGCGGGATCATGGTACAGTGGGGCAGAGAAAAATTGCTCTTTCCTCACTGTAGTGCGATCTTGGAGTTGGTATATATAATTAGTGGGGGATGTGGGGGACGCAGCCCCCCACAAGAACATTTTCGATGTACGGCATTTTCGATGTTTATGCCGTTCGATATTGTCATCTTTCGACAAGATAATAGACACCTTTTCCCAAGGGTTATGTATCTCTGTATAATAGTGAACCTTGTGATGATTGTAGAATAGTTGTGAAGAGTCCATAACCATAACAGAACAGTTATCCCTGCAGTATAAGCTCCCCGTCCACCTTTTGTTTGTGTATTGCTAGCCCACAAATACCTTATGTGACCTGGAGTTTTTTGTTTTTTTAAAGGGAAGTGAGCCAGAAACCTTTAATGTGAAAAGTGGGGGGGGGGTCCTAGACTCATAACTCCCCTTCTGCCTTTTCTTCCTGCTGTAGGTTTGAAGTTAGTGATTGAAAGTGGTGCCTTTGGACCCTCTGTGGGAGTTCCTGTATTGTCTCACCCCTCACACCCCACCCACAAACAGAAACAACTGTGTGAATTTGGCTGTTAAGATTGAGGACCTATGAGCATCACTTTCCCTTACTGTGGTCCGAAATGTTGGAAATGGCACTAGCTGCTCCCTCTTTTTGCCATGCTTTGAACTGATGTCCTGGGAAATAAGAGGAGCTGTGTTGTGTTCTGGATGCGTGTAAAAGTTTCAGAATTTAGCTCAGAAGAAAGATGGCCACTTAAAATTCCTGTAGATACCGATTGTGCTGCAGTGTTCTCCTCAAACATTTACTGTCATGCTGAGTATTTGCACAACTAACATCTGGCAATACGAGAGTCTGTTCTGATAAAGACCTTTCAATACCCAGTTTTTTGTCTGTCTTTTCTGTTTTCCACTGTCGGAATCTTCTCAGAATTCTTGATTTTAATGGTGACATTCCCGAGGACAGGGGTGTACACCTTTTGCAAGGCGGAGTCCAACTTGGTCTCATTAAAATTCAAGGCCTTCCTTCGTCCTTTTGTGTGTAGGAAGGCTTCCAGCCAGCATTACTAGCTGAATTTCCATGTAAACCAGGCAAGTATGTAGATGTTCATCGTGTTACACTGCTGCAGTCATTACACTTGGGTTATCCTGCATTCAGGCGGTTCCACAGTTGGCCTGAGTTCCAAAGTCTTGGTCCGGCGTCTGTTGCTGTCGCCTCCTCCCTGATGTCAGTGTGACAGGTAAATAAGATGCAGCCAACGCCATTTTCTTTAGTCTTTCTTGCCGTGCGGTGCCCGAAGCAAAAGCAGTTGGCAACTGCCGGTCGGCCGTCTCCTGAGATTTTCATTCCGAATCCAGAACCAAAGTCTTCTACAAAGCTAAGTACCTCATTGGGGAAACTTTTTCTTGCCTCAGACCGATGTCAGTAAAAGTTAATAACTGTATTTTTTTTGGGAAGCAAATACCTCATAAGGATTTCCATTCCTATTGTATCCCATGCCTAGGCCCTGACCACGATGTCACTGGTTGTCTGTTTTGTGCTATGTTTAACAAGCGCACTATTAAACGTCTGTTTGATTTTGCCTGACATTATTTTGGTAGAAAATTCAACTATACCATGCCGTCAGAACGTCCGACGACCGGAATACACAAAAAGTGCAAAGACAAGGATAGGCATCCGAGGCCCAAAACTGACGACGAAGCCTCTTCTAGGCCAGTCGCTGGTTCTCTGGTTTTCAGCGAGGCGCCTTTGTAGCCCCTGACGACCGCTTCTGTAGAACAACAAGCCGCATCTGACTCCCATGTGGAGATGGCTGGGCCTTCAGACGCACAAGTTCTTCAGCCGACCGAGACTAACCTTTCAGAGGGATCCGGAGTAGCTGAGCAAGCCACAGCTACAGAGGGCGTCTTCAGACCTACTCAGTTAAGCATTAAACCCTCAGCTAAGTCTACGCCTCCTTTAAAGCTAAAGAAACAAACACAGCATTCTCCAGGACAGGCCTCCATGCCTAAGAAACAAATGCTCAAAATGGCCGAAGACCTAATCACTCTGATCAGGGGGTCCCATCCCCCTCCTGATAAAAGGCCTAGACAGGATGCAGACTACGACTCATCCGACCAGGTGTCCATCTCTTCTGATTCATCCTCAGACCTAGGATACTTCCCTCAACACAGACCCCTTGCTATTCCGCCAGTGTTAGATATTGTGGATGATGTGTATACTGAATCCAGCTTAAATCCGAATTCCTTACCTCCAGCCCCTGTTAAACCTGACAGATACTACAGAGTCCCTGACTCACATAAATTTCTGTATAAAAGCCCTGTAGCTGACCCTGAAACTATTTCTCAGGGCCCCAAAGGAGTTAAGGCCTCATCAGCTAAGAATCCAGTTCCCTCTGACAGAGATTCCAGAGCATTAGACAGATGGGGAAAGAAAGTATATACCTCTGCAACTTTAGCAATGAGAGCCTTAAATTGCCAATTTCACATGCTAAAATATCAGCAATTTTTACTGTCTCAGTTAAAAAATGCTTCCAGAATCAGATCCTCCTAATTTTAAAGAAATGCAGGATTTATTGCATGCAGCTGAACAATTGGGAAAGCATACTTTGCAATGTGGTTTTGATTCTCTAGAGGCCTCCTGCAGAGCAGCAGTTACAGGCTCTGTCATTAGAAGACATGCTTGGTTAAACGAACATACGTTACCAGATCATGTTAAAGCAAAATTATTGGATGCACCTTTACAGCAGGATGTGTTGTTTGGACTTAAGGCAGAAGAGGTACTAAAGAAAATGGAGGATAAGGCAAAATCTGTGCAAACGGTGAAGGATTTCTTACAGGTTCAGCCTCCTAGATTTAGCAGAAACTGGCCAACTAAGAATTGGTCCTTTCCAATTACAGACAGACCTCAAAGGGGAAGATACAGACGTCCAAGAGGTAGAGGTCAAACACAAGGTATTTACAGGCCTCGACAATGGGTTGCATCAGGCCAGAAAGAAGGGGAAGACAGGCCCCAACCATATAAAAAATAGCTCCAATGACTTCCCACTACAGCTGCCAAACAAATCCTTATTGGCAGCCCCCTTGGGAGGAAAACTGGCACTCTTCTACCACAATTGGCAAATGATCACCAAAGACAAATGGGTTCTCAACATTGTATTTCAAGGTTACAGATTCCACTTTCACACTCTGCCAAGGTTAAAAGGAATGCCAAATCTGCCACCAAATCAATGGGCAGAGGCTCCAAAACAAATTACAGCACTCATGGATATGAGAGCTATTCAAAAGGTATCATCACAGGAGCAAGGACAAGGATTTTACTCAAGACTCTTTCTGGTACCCAGAAAGGACAAAGCCTGGAGGCCCATTCTGGATTTTTCATCTCTAAACACTTACCTGGATGTTCCGAAATTCAAAATGTTGACATTACAGCAGCTTCTTCCCATGCTGGGCAAGAAAGCTTGGCTCGTGACTTTGGACCTCAGAGGCATACCTGCATGTCCCTATCAGACAAAACTGCAGAAGATACCTCAGATTCATAGCGAGTACAATGCACTACCAATTCTCTGCACTGCCCTTTGGCTTCTCTAATGCCCAGGATCTTCACAAAGTGCCTGGCACCAGTAATTGCATTTTGCAGACAGGAATTCAAATTTATCCGTACCTGGACGACTGCCTGATTCAAGCAGAGCAAGAACATTCTTCTAAAGCATATGGCGTTTGTAAAACAGTTAAGTTGCCTGGGGTACACAGTAAACGAAAAGAAATCAAAACTAGTGCCCCTCACAAGAGATTGCATTCCTGAGTGCCAGCTTGAGTACAATGGACCCAGATGGCTTATCTCACGCCAGACAAACAAGGACAACTGACTCAATACTTTCAATTGATGGCAACAAAGACCCAACTCCCTGCAAGAAAAATTCTGCAGGCCTTGAGTTACATGGCATCTTGCATACTACTAATTCCATATGCCAGACTACATATGAGGAAACTACAATGATACCTAAAGAATGTATGGTCTCAACACTGTCAAAGTTTGGAAACCGTTATGCCACTAATTCCTTGCCTTCAACAGGAGTTTCAATGGTGGGCTCAAGCTTGTCACCTCAGCAAGGGACAGCCTTTCACACAACCCACAGCCAGGCAAACACTGACAACAGATGCATCGGATTACGCCTGGGGGAGCACACATGGCAGGCAAATGTATTCAGGGCACGTGGCCCGCAGAACAAAGGCATCTTCACATCAATCAAAAAGAGATGGTAGCTGTACAAAATACGCGTATAGCCTTCAAGGACCTGCTGCATCCAGGACAACTACTACTAAAGACAGACACCACAGTTATGTGGTACATAAACAAGCAAGGGGGCACTCACTCCTACCCCCTATGCAGACAAGCTATGACCTTGTGGAACACGGCTATAAACCTCCAAGTTCATCTGCAAGCACAATTCTTGCCAGGAGACAAAAACACACTGGCAGACGACTTAAGCAGAAACATCATGGATCCCCACGAATGGGAGTTGAATCCACAAATATTCAGAATGGTAACACAGAAATGGTGGAGCCCGGACATAGATCTGTTTGCATCCCCAATAAACTGCCAGCTACAAAAATTCTGCATAAGGAGTTACCATCCACAAGCATGGAAAGTGGATGCCCTCTCATTCAGCTGGGAGAGCCTACAAGTATATACTTTCCCACCACTACCTCTCCTGCCAAAGGTACTCATAAAAGCCAGGCAGGAAGAGCCAAAGATGATCCTGATTGCACCAGACTGGCCACACCAGCACTGGTACCCAATCTTAAGGAGCTTAGCACAAGAACCACCCTGGATTTTGCCTCAAAGCCCACATCTGCTGACTCAGCGCAACAATCAAATACTACACAGCCAGCTAAAGACCTTAAACCTAGCTGCATGGAAGATTCCTTAGTCAAGCAAGCAATTCCTCTCTCCAAAGCTGTTATGGATGTCATTCTGGAGGCTAGAAGGCCTAGTGCCAGGAAAGCCTATTCGGATAAATGGAAGAGATTCTGTGCCTGGAACCAAGCTCACAGCCTTGACCCTTTTGTCCTAAACATTACTCGGATACTACAATGCTTAACTGAGATGCTGGACAAAGGACTCTTTCTCATCCATCAAGATCCATGCCTCTGCCGTCTCTGCTGATTACAACACGGATCCACCAATTTTCTCTAATCCTCTGTTAAAACAGTACCTCAGAAGGGCTAAAAACATAAGACTGCCCCATAGAGCACCTACTCCAACTTGGGACCTCAACTTTGTTTTGGAGAAGCTAACTTTACCGCCTTTTGAGCCAGCCAACACAGCAGAATTGAAATATATCTCTTGGAAAACTGCTCTGCTCCTGGCAATAACATCAGCACAAAGTTTCAGAATTACAGGCACTAATGGCAGTGGAACCATTCCTCATTTTCCACCAGGACAGGGTGTCTTTAAGAACTAACCCTGCTTTTATGCCAAAGGTGGTATCCAGTGTGGCTGTAAACCAAACTATTCACCTACCAACTTTTTATCCTAAACCACAGAATAAAGGGGAGAGACTACTGCACTCTTTGGACATTCACAGGCAGATGTTCGTGTTACCCTGCTGCAGTCATCACACTAGGGTTATCCTGTCATCAGGCGGTCCCGCAGTCGGCCGGAATTCCAAAGTCTTGGTCCGGCGTCAGTTGCTGTCGCATCTTCCCTGACGTCAGTGCGCCAGGGGTATATATAATGCAACCGACGCCATTTTCTTCAGTCTGTCTTGCCGCGCGGTGCCCGAAGCAGAAGCAGTTCGCAAGTGCCGGTCGGCCGACTCCTGAGATTTTCAAATTCGAATTTCAGACAGAAGTCTTCTATAAAGCTAAGTACCCCGTTGAGGCAACTTTTCTTGCCTCAGACCGATGTCAGAAAAAGTTAATTGTATTTCTTGTGGGAAGCAAATACCTTATAAGGATTTTCATTCTTATTGCATACCTTGCCTAGGCCCAGACCACAACGTCACTATTTGTCAGTTTTGTGCTAGGTTTAATAAGCATACTATTAAAAGACGCTTTGATTTCGCACGACACTACTTCGGTAGGAAATTTAACTACACCATGCCGTCGGAGCAACCGACTACCGGCGTGCACAAAAAACGCAGGGATAAGGACAGACAGCCCAGGCCTAAGCCAGATTCTGAGGCCTCGGCTGATCCGGTCTCCGGTCCTCAGTGAGGCTCCGACGCAGCCCCTGACTACCGCAGATCTGGAACCAGAGACAGCTACGGAAATTCTGATGGAATGTACCAGGCCGACGCAGCCTTTTACTTCAGGCCCTTCCGACGACTTTGCTACTAAAGACGTCGGTGCTACAGAAACGCCTTCGGTTTTTGAAGGAGTTTTCAGACCGACGACTCTCACCATTAAAACGTTTTCTAAGTCGAAGACGACTCCTAAATCTAAAAGGACTGCACTTCAGTCTCCTGTTCAAGGCCCCATGCCTAAGAAACAGATGCTCAAAATGGCTGAAGATTTGATTTCTTTAATCAGGGGTTCCCAGCCCCCTCCTGATAAAAGGCCTAGACAAGAGGAAGATTATGCATCCTCTGAGCAAATGTCCATTTATTCAGACTCCTCTGAGGACCAAACTACTACTCTCCTTATGAAGATTCTGATGCTAAGGACTCTATTCCCTCAGCTTCTCCTCCTGAAGACTACTCCTTTGGGGAAACTTTACACACTGAGGGAACATTTTCACTGGGAAGTTCAGGACTACTCTGATTCAAAGAAAAGGCTCTGAGAGTTTCTTTTACTCCCCCAACACAGACCACTTGCCATCCCACCAGTTTTGGACATTGTGGATGATGTCTATTTAGAATCCAGTTTCAACCCAGACTCTCTACCTCCTGCTCCAGCTAAGTCTGACAGATACTACAGAGTGCCTGATTCCCACAAATTTCTTTACAAAAGCCCTGTAGCTGACCCAGAGACCATCTCCCAGGGTCCCAAGGGGGCTAAGGCTTCTATGGCTAAAAACCCAGTACCTTCTGAGAGGGATTCCAGAGCACTAGACAAGTGGGGGAAAAAGGTTTACACCTCAGCCACACTAGCTATGAGGGCACTGAATTGTCAATTTCACATGCTTAAGTATCAGCAATTTCTAATCTTTCAGTTAAAGCAAAGAATAACCACTCTCCCTCAACAATCTGAATTGAAAGAAGTACAGGATCTGTTGCACGCCACTGAGCAGGTGGGCAAACATACCTTACAATGTGGGTTTGATTCTTTGGAGGCCTCCTGCAGAGCAGCTGTCACTGGGTCTGTTATATATAGGCATGCTTGGTTAAAGGAACAAACTCTGCCTGATCATGTTAAAGCAAAACTACTAGATGCTCCCTTACAGCAAGATGTTCTTTTTGGAGTTAAAGCAGAAGAAGTTTTAAAGAAAATCGAAGATAAGGCAAAATCTATGCAGACAGTCAGAAGATTTCCTACAAGTACAACCCCATCGCTTCAGCAGAAACTGGCCAACAAAAAATTGGTCCTTTCCAGCCACTGACAGACCACAGAGGGGTAAATACAGACACCCAAGGGGCAGAGGACAACCACAAGCCCAGTATAAACCTCGCCAATGGGGCACTACAACATAGAAGGGAGGAGAAGACAGGTCTCAACCCACCAGAAGGCAAACTCAATGATTTGCACCTCAGCTGGCCAAGCAATACTCTCTTGGCAGCCCCCTTGGGGGGGGGGGGACTCTCACTTTTTGCAGACAACTGGCACATTGTCACAAAGGACAAATGGGTCCTGGACATAATTTCACGAGGATACAGATTCCATTTTCACACCTTGCCAATGAAAAGAGGAATGCCAAACCTGCCACAAAATCAATGGGCGGAGGCACAAAAACAAATTACAGCTCTCATGGATATGAGAGCCATTCAACTGGTACCTACTCGAGAGCAAGGCCAAGGATTTTACTCAAGACTCTCTCTAGTGCCCAGAAAGGACAATGCCTGGAGACCAATTCTGGACCTTTCAATTCTAAACGCAAGTACCCAAATTCAAGATGCTAACACTACTGCAGCTACTTCCCCTGTTGGGCAAGGAAGCATGGCTAGTAATGTTGGACCTCACGAAGGCATACCTGCATGTCCCTATCAGACAAAGTTGCAGAAGATGCCTCCGTTTCATTGCAGGTTCAACCCATTACCAATTCTCTGCACTGCCCTTTGGCTTGTCTACTGCGCCCAGGGTCTTCACAAAATGCCTTGCACCAGTAATTGCGTACTGCAGACAAAGAGGAATTCAAATATATCCATATCTGGACGACTGCCTCATCCAAGCAGAAAGCAAAGACATTCTCTTGCATCATCTGGCCTTTGTAAAGCATCTACTAAACTGCCTGGGGTACACAGTAAACGAAAAGAAGTCAAAACTAGTACCCTCACAAAAAATGACATTCCTGGGTGCCAGCTTGAATACAACGGCCCAGAAGGCTTATCTTACGCCAGACAAGCAACTACAACTGACTCAATATTTCAAGACAATGGCAACAAAGACCCAATTAACTGCAAGAAAAATTCTGCAGGCTTTGGGCTTCATGGCATCTTGCATACTAATAATACCATTTGCAAAGCTGCATATGAGGAAATTACAGTGGTACCTAAAAAGCGTATGGTCTCAACACAGCCACAGCTTGGACACGATATCTCTCATCCCCTGCCTACAACAGGAATTTCTATGGTGGTCACAGGCATGTCACCTCAACAAGGGTCAGCCTTACACCTTGCCCCCAGCCAGGCAAACTGTCACAACAGATGCTTCAGACTACGTCTGGGGGGCACACATGGCAGGACAATGCATTCAAGGCCTATGGACTGCAGAACAAAGAAAACTGCACATAAATCAAAAAGAGATGCTAGCTTTACAGAAAGCTCTGACAGCCTTCAAGGATCTATTACATCCAGGACAACTTGCAATAAAGACGGACAACACCACAGTAATGTGGTACATAAACAAACAAGGGGGTACACATTCCTACCCTCTATGCAGGCAACCAGTGATCTTATGGAACACAGCTCTGGCCTACCAAGTCCATTTACAAGCTCAATTCCTGCCAGGACAGAAGAACACATTGGCAGATGACCTCAGCAGAAACATCAAAGATCCCCACGAGTGGAAACTAGATCCACAAATATTTGCAATGATAATCAAAAGTGGGGCCTTCCAGACATAGACCTGTTTGCCAGTCCTCAAAACCATCAACTGACAAAATTTTGTACAAGGACATTTCACCATCCAGCTTGGAAAGTGGACTCTCTCTCTTTCAGTTGGAAAAACCTGACAGTATATGCCTTCCCTCCATTGCCACTCCTCACAAAGGTTCTTTTGAAAGTCAAAAAGGAGAGACCACGACTGATTCTCATAGCCCCAGACTGGCCACGCCAGCACTGGTATCCGCTATTGAAAAATATGGCCCACAGCCCACCATGGATATTGCCTCAAATACCCCATTTGCTCACACAACAAAACAATCAGATTCTTCACAGCCAGCTCAAAATTTAAATCTGGCTGCCTGGCAAATCAACTAAACATCCAACCAACTCCTCTTTCACAAACCGTTCTGGATGTTATTCTGGAAGCCAGGAGGCCAAGCACCAGGAAGGCTTATTCGGACAAATGGAAAAGGTTTTGTGCCTGGAACTAAGCTAAAGGCCAAGACACAATTCAGCCTCACATTCTACAGTATTTAGCTGAGATGTTGCACAAAGGACTTTCCTTTTCCTCAATTAAAATCCATGCTTCAGCTATTTCAGCTGACTACAACACGGATCCACCTTTATTTTCACATCCTCTTCTAAGGCAGTTCCTCAGAGGGGCAAAAAACATTAGACCACCCAGGAGAGCTCCTACACCAATATGGGACCTCAACTTTGTTCTGGAAAAACTAATGCTACCTCCCTTTGAACCAGCTTTCTCTGCAGATGTTCAGTTCCTATCATGGAAGACTGCCCTGCTCCTAGCAATAACTTCAGTTAGAAGAGTCTCAGAGCTGCAGGCAGTAATGGCAGTGGAACCTTTCCTCATTTTTCATCAAGACAGAGTTTCTCTACGAACTAATCCTTCCTTTATGCCTAAGGTGGTTTCCAGTGTAGCTTTAAATCAAACCATCCACTTACCCACCTTCTTCCCCAATCCACAGAACAAAGGTGAGAGACTCCTGCATTCCTTGGACATTCACAGGCAGCTTCGTTACTACTTGGACAAAACTAAGGCTTTCAGAAAATCTGACCAGCTCTTTGTATCCTATGCTACAGCTTCTCAAGGGAAGGCTATATCAAAGCAAACAATTTCTAAATGGATAGGTCATTGCATACGTTTCTGCTATACCCATCATGGGAAACCAGTTCCTGCTACCATTAGATCCCACTCTACCAGGGCAACAGCTACCTCTACTGCCTTTCTCAGGGGGGTTCTAACCAAGGAAATTTTAGAAGCTGCAACTTGGAGTTCAGTACACACCTTTACCAAACACTATCACTTACCTCTTATACTCTAAGTCCAGGGCGGGCTTCGCCACTGCAGTTCTGCAGGGCCTTATTGCTTCCACTAACGCTCTGATAGCCCCCCCTACCTTAGCTTTGGGATTCAACCCAAGTGTGATGACTGCAGCAGGGTAACACAATGAACATAGTACAGTTTTGTACCTACCATAAATGTAGATGTTAGAGTGTATACCCTGCTGCAGTCCAGGTTACCCTCCCTCCATCCCCTCTGATCTACTGGCTACATCTTTTCTATGCCTTACTGATGTATTTGCTTATAGCTGAAGGGATTTTGTGTTTGTGCAGTGGTTACTCCATTTGGTACTAATTCTGACCACCTTTTGGGGGGCACCTGACATCTGGGCAAGAAAAACTGAAGAAAATGGCGTCTGTTGCATTATATATAACCCTGGCGCACTGACGTCAGGGAAGAGGCGACAGCAACCAACGCCGGACCAAGACTTTTGAATTCCGGCCGACTGCGGGACCGCCTGACGACAGGATAACCCTAGTGTGATGACTGCAGCAGGGTGAACACTCGAACATCTACATTTATGGTAGGTACAAAACTGTACTTTACACTTCTACTTGGATAAAACTAAAGTTTTCAGAAAATCTGAACAATTACTGGTAGCATATGCTGCAGGAGCACAGGGAAAAGCCATTTCAAAACAGACTATCTCAAAATGGATAGGTCATTGTATAAGTTTCTGCTACACATACCATGGAAAACCTTTACCTAGCAGCATTAGATCACACTCCAGGGCAACAGCCACTTCAACTGCCTACCTCAGGGGAGTACCTACCAAGGATATTTTGGAAGCAGCAACTTGGAGTTCTGTACATACCTTCACCAAGCATTACCATCTGCTTCTATACTCTAAATCCAGAGCTGGCTTCGCCACTGCTGTGCTGCAGGGCCTTATAGCCACCCCTAATGCCTTATAGAACCAGCCACCCTTCCTCAGCTTTTGGATTCTACCCAAGTGTAATGAATGCGGCAGTGTAACATGATGAACATAGTACAGTTTTGTACCTACCATAAATGTAGATGTTCGAGTGTATACACTGCTGCAGTCCAGGTTACCCTCCCTCTTCCCCTCTTACTGGCTGGTACATACCTATGTCTTCTACCCTTACTACCCATGGGGAGTATTTGCTGGTAGCTGTAAGTTGTTTTTTGCTTTTCTTATGTATGTTTTATTAGCAATTGGAATTGCCTATCTATTTAGAGGCACCTGACATCTGGGGCAAGAAAAACTGAAGAAAATGGCGTCTGCTGCATCTTGTATACCCCTGATGTTCGTGTTACCCTGCTGCAGTCATCACACTTGGGTTATCCTGCCGTCAGGCGGTCCCGCAGTTGGACCGAATTCCATAGTCTTGGTTCGGCGTCGGTTGGTGTTGCTTCTTCCCTGACGTCAGTGCGCCAGGGGTATTTAAGAGGCATCCAACGCCATTTTCTTCAGTCTTTCTTGCCGCGCGGTGCCCGAAGCAGAAGCAGTTCGCAAGTGCCGGTCGGCCGACACCTGAGATTTTCGATTTGAATTTCAGTCCGAAGTCTTCATTAAAGCTAAGTACCCCATTGGGGAACATTTTCTTGCCTCAGTCCGATGTCACAAAAAGTTAACAATTGCATTTCTTGTGGGAAGCAAATACCTCATAAGGACTTCCATTCCTATTGTATTCCTTGCCTAGGCCCAGACCACGACGTCACAGGTTGTCGGTTTTGCGCTAGGTTTAATAAACGAACTATCAAACGCCGTTTTGACTTCGCACGGCATTACTTTGGTAGTAAATTTAATTATATCATGCCGTCGGAGCAGCCGATGACTGCCACTCATAAAAAACACAAGGATAAGGACAGGCAGCCTAGGAATAAGCCAGACACCGAGGCCTCAGCTGGGCCTTTCAGTGAGGCGCCTACCCAGCCCCTGACGACCGCAGAACTGGAACCCCAGACAGCTGCGGATTCCCAAGCGGAGTCCACTAGGCCGACGCAGCCTTCTATCAACACCGGAGCAGAACTAGACACCGGTGCAACGGAAGTGCCTTCGGTTGCAGAAGGTGTCTTCAGACTGACTACACTCAACCATTAAATCTTATGCTAAACTTAAAACTCCTTTAAAACCAAAGAAAACTGTACATCAGGCTACAGTTCAAGGCCCCATGCCTAAGAAACAGATGCTTAAGATGGCTGAAGATTTAATTACCCTTATCAGGGGTTCCCATCCCCCTCCGGATAAAAGACCAAGACAAGAGGAGGATTATGCATCCTCTGACCAGGTTTCTCTCTCCTCAGATTCTTCTGAGGAACAGGATTACACTTTTCCACCTTATGAGGATTCTGAGGCTGAAGATTCCATTCCCTCGGCTTCTCCCCCTGAAGACTACTCTTTTGGGGAAACTTTGCATACCATGAGGGAACATTTCCACTGGGAAGGCCAGGATTACTCAGATTCTAAGAAAAGGCTCCGAGAGTTCCTTTTACTACCCCAGCACAGACCTCTTGCTATCCCTCCTGATTTAGATATTGTGGATGATGTTTACTTGGAGTCTAGTTTAAATCCAGACTCTCTACCTCCTGCTCCAGTCAAACCAGACAGATACTACAGAGTTACCTGACTCACGCATATTCCTTTATAAAAGCCCTGTAGCTGACCCAGAAACCATTTCCCAGGGTCGTAAGGGAGCAAAAGCTTCTATGGCTAAAAATCATGTGCCCTCTGAAAGGGATTCCAGAGCCCTAGATAGATGGGGAAAGAAAATTTACACCTCAGCAACTCTGGCTATGAGAGCATTACATTGCCAGTTTCACATGCTGAAATATCAATTCTTGATGTCTCAGTTAAAACAAAAAATGAGCACACATTCAGAACAGGCTGAATTCAAGGAAATGCAGGATCTGTTGCATGCAGCTGAACAGGTGGGCAAACATACCTTGCAATGTGGATTTGATTCATTGGAAGCTTCCTGTAGAGCAGCTGTTACTGGCTCTGTCATACGTAGACATGCTTGGTTAAAAGAACAAACCCTCCCTGACAATGTTAAAGCAAAATTATTGGATGCACCTTTACAACAGGATGTATTTGGTGTCAAAGCAGAAGAGGTTTTAAAGAAAATGGAGGATAAGGCAGTCTATGTAAACGGTCAAGGATTTTTTGCAGGTACAACCCCCTCGTTTCAGCAGAAATTGGCCAATGAAAAACTGGTCCTTACCAGCTTCAGACAGATCACAGAGGGGCAAATACAGACGCCCAAGGGGCAGAGGCCAGTCACAGGGCCCTTACAAACCTCGCCAATGGGGTTCTGCTACCCAGAAAGGAGGAGAAGACAGGCCCCAGGCTAACAGAAGACAAACACAATGACTCTATCCTCAAACTACCAAGCAAATCTCTCCTGGCAACTCCCTTGGGAGGAAAACTAGCAGACAACTGGCACATCATCACAAAAGACAAATGGGTTCTAAACATTGTCTCCCAAGGATACAGATTCCACTTTCATACCTTACCAAGGAGCAAAGGAATGCCAAATCTGCCACCAAATCAATGGGCAGAGGCACAAAAACAAATTACAGCTCTCATGAACATGAAAGCCATTCAACAGGTACCTGCACAGGAGCAAGGGCAAGGAATTTTACTCAAGACTCTTCCTAGTCCCAAGAAAGGAGAAAGCATGGACACCCATTCTGGATCTTTCAATTCTGAACACCTATCTGCAAGTACCAAAATTCAGGATGCTAACACTACAGCAGCTTCTTCCCATGCTGGGCAAGAATGCTTGGCTAGTCACTTTGGACCTCAAGGAGGCATACCTGCATGTCCCTAGCGGACAAAATTGCAGAAGACACCTCCGCTTCATTACAGGTTCAACGCATTATCAATTCTCTGCACTGCCCTTTGGCTTATCTACTGCGCCCAGGGTCTTCACAAAATGCCTGGCATCAGTAATTGCATACTGCAGACAGAGGAATTCAAATATACCCGTACCTGGACGACTGCCTTATTCAAACAGAAAGCAAGGACATTCTTTTAAAGGATCTGGCATTTTTCAAACACCTTCTAAGTTGCCTTGGGTACACAGTAAACAAAAAGAAATCAAAACTAGTATCCTCACATAACATAATATTCCTGGATGCCAGCTTGAATACAACGGCCCAGATGGCTTTCCTCACGCCAGACAAGCAATGACAGCTGTTTCAATATTTCAAAATAATGGCAACAAAGACCCAACTTCCTGCAAGAAAAATTCTGCAGGCCTTGGGATTCATGGCATTTTGCTTTCTTCTAATACCATTTGCAAAACTGCATATGAGGAAATTACAATGGTACCTGAAAAGTGTATGGACTCGGCACAGCCACAGCTTGGAAACGATGATTCCACTCATTCCCAGCCTTCAACAGGAGTTTCTATGGTGGGCACAGGCATGTCACCTCAAGGGTCAGCCTTTCACCTTACCCACAGCCAGGCAAGCTATGACAACAGATGCATCGGACTATGCCTGGGGGAGCACACATGGCAGGGCAGTGCATTCAGGGAAAATGGACTACAGATCAGAGACACCTGCATATCAGTCGAAAAGAAATGCTAGCAGTGCAGAATGCCCTAACAGCTTTCAAGGACCTTCTACACCCAGGACAACTACTAATAAAGACTGACGACACCACAGTTATGTGGTACATAAACAAGCAAGGGGGCACACATTCCTACCCTCTATGCAGGCAAGCAATGACCTTGTGGAACACTGCACTCTTACCAGGTTCAATTACAAGCACAATTCCTGCCAGGAAAGAAAAACACATTGGCAGACGACCTAAGCAGAAACATCATGGATCCACACAAATGGAATCTAGATCCACAAGTATTTGCAATGATGGTTCAAAAATGGGGACGCCCAGACATAGATCTGTTTGCAAGCCCCCACAACCACCAACTTCAAAAATTTTGCACAAGGACCTTCCATCCACTAACTTGGGAAGTGGACGCCCTCTCATTCAGTTGGAAAACATTAACAGTTTATGCCTTCCCTCCACTGCCTCTTCTAGCAAAGGTACTGCTCAAGACTTTAAACCTGGCTGCATGGCAAATTACCTAAACAATGGGGTTGGGAGGATGGCCTAATGGTTAAGGTGTTTGCCTTACAAACACAAGGTGCAAGGTTTGAGTCTCACAAGGGATAATTGGCTAGGCTTAAAATGGCTTGCAAGGGCAGTTAGCTTAGTACTAACCTATGAACCAACCAACACCTTTATCCAAAGCTATTATGGATGTCATTCTGGAGGCCAGGAGGCCCAGCACCAGGAAAACCTATTCACACAAATGTAAAAGATTTTGCGCCTGGAACCAGGCTAAAGGCCTAAACCCCCTTGATCCAAACATCCTTCAGATTCTACAATATTTGACTGAGATGTTACACAAAGGACTTTCCTTTTCATCTATTAAGATCCACGCCTCAGCAATTTCAGCTCCTTACAGCACGGATCCTCCTCTATTTTCACATCCACTCCTAAGACAGTTCCTCAGAGGGGCTAAGAACTTAAGACCACGAAGGAGAGCTCCAACACCTACTTGGGATCTCAACTTTGTTCTGGAAAAGCTTACAACTGCCATCCTTTGAACCAGCTTTTTCAGCTGATTTAAAATTTCTTTCGTGGAAAACTGCCCTACTACTAGCAATAACCTCAGCTAGAAGAGTGTCAGAGCTACAGGCACTAATGGCAGTGGAACCTTTCATCATTTTTCATCAAGACAGAGTCTCTCTACGAACTAATCCTTCCTTTATACCAAAGGTGGTGTCCAGTGTGGCCCTAAACCAAACCATTCACTTGCCCACCTTCTTCCCAAATCCCCAGAACAAAGGAGAAAGACTCCTGCACTCTTTGGACATTCACAGGCAATTACCTTGCTGCTTGGTTAAAACTAAGGCTTTCAGAAAAACTGACCAGCTTTTTGTAGCCTATGCTACAGGATTACAAGGAAAAGCTATCTCAAAACAGACCATTTCAAAATGGATAGGACATTGCATACATTTCTGCTACACACATCATGGGAAACCAGTACCTGCTAACATTAGGTCCCACTCCACCAGGGCAACAGCTACATCAGCAGCCTTTCTCAGGGGAGTGCCAACCAAGGACATTCTGGAAGCTGCTACTTGCAGTTCAGTGCACACCTTCACCAAACACTATCATTTACCTCTATACTCTTAAGACTAGAGCTGGTTTTGCCACTGCAGTTTTGTAGGGCCTACTAGCTTCTTCTAACCCTGTTTGACTCCACCTCCCATCCTTAGCTTTGGGATTCAACCCAAGTGTGATGACTGCAGCAGGGTAACACGATGAACATAGTACAGTTTTGTACCTACCATAAATGTAGATGTTCGAGTGTTCACCCTGCTGCAGTCCAGGTTACCCTCTGAACTAGCTGAACTTATCTCTACCACTTTTTCCTATTCTACCTCTGTGGTGTATTTGCTTGTGCCTAAGTGTTTTGTTTGTTTTTTATATAACCATATATATTTTGCCTACCTATTTGGGGGCACCTGACATCTGGGGCAAGAAAAACTGAAGAAAATGGCGTTGGATGCCTCTTAAATACCCCTGGTGCACTGACGTCAGGGAAGAAGCGACAGCAACCAACGCCGGACCAAGACTTTGGAATGCGGGCCGCCTGCGGGACCGCCTGATAGCAGGATAACCCAAGTGTGATGACTGCAGCAGGGTGAACACTCGAACATCTACATTTATGGTGGGTACAAAACTGTACTTTGTGTTTTGTTAGCAATGAGTGAGCAAAGACTTCATTGTTGATTTTTCAGGATGCTTGTTAGCTGCGGGTGGGGGTGAGGGGTGAGTGGATTGGACATGTATGCGTATGTTAAGTAACTTAATATCTTGTTCATTAACAGGATAAGACCACTGAATCCAAGGGCCACTTTTATGGGTGACCTGACAGCACTGTCTGGTTGACTTGCTCAGGGTCACACAAAGAAGGCAAATGAAAGTGGAAAATCAAGCCCTGCACCATTGAATGCAAGATGCAGCTTGTTAACTCAGAGCCCTAATCCTGTGCACCAACTGCTAGACTTCATTACTTGTATTGCCTTTGGCTTGCAGCCATCCCAGAATGTGGTAATTTTCAGAAAAGAAGATAAACCCAACCAAAGAACCCTTCGAGGATGATTGTTAGATAAATTGGTGCTGTAAGGACTTGCCGTAGTTGTGGTGAGTACCTCACAATAAGGTTGCTGTCTTCTGTAATGATTGCCTTATCCCTGCCTACCATATGCTTCCTTCAGCAGGAGTTAATTTGTTTTATGTAGGTAGCCTGGATTGAGTGGGTTTAAGAACAGCTTACTATAGAAGTGCACTTTCCTCTTCCCCTGTTAAGCTGTGGCATGTGCTCTTTCAAGCATAGGGACAGCACCAGAAGTTAACCAGATGTTAAACTTGTTGGCAAGATATTTCAGAAGTCCACTGCTCTTGTCTTCTGCTTGTTTTGTGTGTTTGAAGACAAAATGTAAGCTTATAGTACGTTTTATACCTTATATCTGCATTTTTGGTAGCATTGGGACAACTGTATGTTGGAAAATGAATTTGCTGCCATCACATAGCACCAAATGTCAAAAGAAAAGTATTCTGCAATGTGATTTTTCAGTGTTTTGGGTACTGTTGTAAAATAGTATGTTTTTGTTTTTACTGTGTAATTTGTAAATGTTTGAAGAGTAGTAATGGTCTTTGAGCTGGTTTTGTTGACTTTATTTTTTTGTTCTAGGACTGGTAGTAAGCTGGGTATCTCTCCTCTCATGTTAGCTGCTATGAATGGCCATGTACCTGCAGTGAAGTTGCTTCTCGATATGGGTTCAGATATTAATGCTCAGATTGAGACCAATCGTAACACAGCTCTTACCTTGGCTTGTTTCCAGGGCCGAGCTGAGGTTGTAAGCTTACTGTTAGACAGGAAGGCTAATGTGGAACATCGTGCCAAAGTGAGTACTGTAGCTTGAATTTTGTTAAACTGAACATTTTTCTTCTGTATTTTCCTGTTTCTGCTCTGGAATGGTCAATGCCTTTGAAAGTCTGTTGCATTGTCATTGATGTAAGTATGGGGAGTGGGAGGCTACATAATCTGTAACTTACACTGTTCGTTTGTTGCTTTTTACTTTCCTTATTCACAATTTTGTTTGTACTGTACTAAATTCTTCATTCTTAACTGGGCTTTTATTTTGTATTGTGCAGTTTTGCTTGTAACTGTTGGCAAACTATATGAAAGGGTTGCGACTATATCAGTTCAGCTAACCATTGTAGGCAGCAAAATAAGGCTTCATTCTTAATGTTAGCAAATTCAGAGCTGCTGAAATAATTCTTTTGAATAATGTTGACAGTGCTAAATCTTTACTACTCATATTCTTCATCAAAATTTGCTTTTAGCTGTTAATTTTGTTAAAATTGTGTATGCATGTGTTCATATGGCAGATTGTTGAGGTGACGTCTTCTGAGGAATGTATGCAGGAGTTTTGTGTGCTGTGACAGATTAAAAGGCAGGGCACAGGTGCTTCTGATCACTATGCCAGAAGAGGTGTAGAAGTCATTGCCAGCATGTGACCTGGCCTGAAGAGTGAGGCTGTACTGACCTCCACTGATTTGCCTGCCAATCATTACCTGCTCCAAACATCCAATCATGAAAGTTTGCAATGACAGTTTACATGGATTGTTCAAGGAAGCTTCTAAACTTATTGGACAAATCACTTTTGCTTTTTTGTTTTTTCTAATTTGGAAAGTACTCAGATTTCTGGAACATCAACTTTAAAATACATAGTGGAGTCTGCAAGGTATGATAGTTAAAAGCTTATTCCAAAACAAAGTGTGCATAAAGAAGCTCATGTCACTGCATGGCTTGGGACATCGTAATTGTTTGTCAGAGGGTGGCACATCTGTTACTTGCCTCTGCTTGAGTAGTGAAGTGGAGAAGTTAAACTGACATTGGTGACTTTTTCTCTAGGAATGACTTCAATATATACATTTCAGAAGTGTCTGACAGTGTGAGAGTACCAGAGCACAAACTTAGTGTGGTTGAATATCACAGTAGTTATCGATGGAAGTTAATTGACCTGTCAAATCTTATACGGACACAAATGTTCTTCAGCAGGGGCTGACAGACAAACAACTGGTGTCGGATCTATGGACTAAAACTAAATGCCAAGAAATACATAATATCCTTTTGGGAAGTCATCCATCTCTGATGGCTATCATATTGGCAACACGCCCCTTAGAGATGACCCTGTAGTCAGGGACTTAGGGACACAGTAGTCTATCCTTTGATCATCACACGTCTACAGTGTGAGGAAATCATTCTATGTTGCGCAACTTATAAACAAAGGTATGGCATCTGAGTCCAAGGAAGTCATTGTTCCATTGTATTCATAATTTATCAGACGTATTGAGTACATTGCCCCCTTTGGTATGTACCTATTCAGGCATATCCAACAACTGGAATGTCCACAGAGGTTCCACACTAAAAGAATGCAGAGCATAAGTAATATGTCCTATGCAGACTGCCTCAAGGCTCTATCCCCTGTATTCTGTCTCCTACAGACTTTTGAGGGTAGATCTTTGCCTGGCATATAGGGCATTGTCAGACCCCACTCTGAATCTCCTGCACATCCACAAAACAAACAGTACCAGAATTACCCATTCTAAAGACCTTAACCTTGCCTGTGATATAAATAGGACCTGCTGGAGAGATAGGTTGTATCCCAGAGACTAACGCGTCTATGATACAGGCTCCCCATCCATGTGAAGCAGAGTTCCTCCCTAATCCAATTCAAATACAACTTGGACAGTTGGATGGGAAACTGGAAATTCATCCCTGATTTGGCACCTATGTCTATAATACAAACCGGTAACCTGTGAGTAGTTCATCTTCCAGGCCCATGCTTACACTAATCAAGGGTGTCAAAGGCCTTTGTTTGTTAGCCTATTAAACACCTGTGAACCTATTTATGCTCTCATTTTATATGTCTGTGTTGGAAGCTTTTATTGGAAAGGCTCACCCAGACTCTGCTACAGCTTGCTGTGAGGAAAAGGTTAGTTTGCTTTTTATTTGTTGTATTTTGTATTACTTTATTGCCTTTTTCTATTTTGTATAGTGTGATTTGTTTTGTTTACGCTATGTTTTACTTGTATTCTGCTTTTAACTGCATATTAAAACTTGGGAGAGACCACAGCTCTGTCTCGTGTCAGACCGAAATATTTCCCACCCAGTTACTGTTGTGATCTGATGTTATCTGGGTCAACATTCCTTACGTTGGAGGTCTTGGATCTGATATCGGAACTAAGTCAGCATACTCAAACAGTTTAGCTCAAGCTCCTCACTTCCCATGATGCTCTGCTGCCCTCTAACTCCACAGATCTCGTTTGCCGCTTGATCTACACAGACGCAGATTGCTCAGCTCCTTGTGGGATAGTAAGTAGGTTCTCTGTTTTTGGGGTTTCCCTCTTATTTAGGTTTCTTTTTGAATTGTGTGTTTATTGTTGTGGTAGTTATTCCTAGTTATTCGCTTTCCCATCCCCTCCCATTTGACATTTAGTCTTTTATTTTTGATGCCCTTTTTCCTTGTGGGTTCAGCCGTTGGTGTGTTTGAGTCATTTGTTGGTTAGTATTCTACTATCAGATGAATTATTTGGGTTTTGATCTCCGCTTGCTTTTGGGCCTAGGTACTCGGAATTTCCTTTGGCAGTGTTGTTGGGGTTTGATACATGGCGTACAATCCCTTGGGTTTTAGAAGATGCTGTTCATGTGGTCGGAAAATGCCTGTTTCCAACTCACATGAGGAGTGTGTCTACTGTCTCGTCGGCGACCATCTGGAGGTTGAGTGTGGTATTTGTGCTGCCCGCGACCCCAGAGCCCTGGTAGACTGTCGGAACAAATTGCTGATTAAAGGTTTTGTAAAAGGGGGGAGCCCTAGTCACTGCTATCCCTACCAAAGCGGGCCCTTCAGAGAAGGTTCCTCCAGGCGAGGAGGGTCCCTTCCAAGCGACCCCAGCTGTCTGATCCAAAGTCCTCAGATCCAACTCCAGCCTGGGCGGTGTCTGATCCAAGATCTTTGGGTCCCAGATTCTCTAGGGAGTCCACCCCTGGATCCGACTCCAGGTCTTCGTATCCAACGCTATCGCTTCCCACCATCTGATCCAAGGCTCCGGAGCAGAGACCCACTGATCTGAGGATGGGGGCATTGTTTACGGATCAGACTGTCTCAGTTCCGAGAGAATTGAGGGCAGTTGCCTCTGTTTCATCTGTTCTTTCGGTTCCAAGCAGGTCTGACCCTAGGATCATGTCAGAGCCTATTGTAGTGGAGGAGTTTCCCTCTTATCCATTGAGGGTAGAGCAGATGATCTGAAGTAGTTTACTTCATTTGGTCTTCAACCTGTGGGATACCAGATCTGTATCTGATCCGAGCCAGCAACCTTACTAGCATCTGCTCCAAGCTCTTCCTCTTACCCATAGTACACCTCCACTACCTTCCAACCCCCAGAACTCGTTTGCCGCGACAAGCTGAACCATCGTGATCTCCAGAGCTCTGGGTAGTAAGTGGGTGTTTGTCTTAGAAAATCTTTTTCTCTTCTAGCTTTAGGTTAGAGATAGTGTAGGTTCCCCTTTCTTCTCCCCTTACTTGATGTGTCGTGTGTTCTATATTTTAGTGTTAGCTTAGTTTTAGAGTAGTTTGTGAGTGCGTTTGCTTCCTGTCCCCCCACTCAAGGTGTTCTCTGTGTTCGTGTTCATAGGTTCATACTAGGCTATCTGCCCTAGGGCATTTATAAGCCTAGCCAGAGTGTATTTGGCTTTCGCCACCCATTTTAAATGAATTTTGCTATGCCCTTTTTTGAAGTTAGTATACTGTGCCTCTGTCTAACAGTGACACAGAAGTGATACCCGGGGTAAGCCTACGATCTCCCATCCACTCATCAAGATTCCTCTTGAAGAGAGTCAATGAGGGACTCTGCCTAACCTGGACTGGGATTTTATTCCAGAGTGAAGGGAGCCTCTGGGTTATGAATCTGTCCCTCCAGCATGTCCTATTTATTTCACTGCTGAGGCTCAAGTCTCTCGAGCGCGTAGCTCGATGGGATTTGTATTTTCTGAGGTGCAGCATGTCCATTAATTCCGGGTTGGACATGGCTTTATAAGTCAGGCACAGATCGCCTCTGAGCAGGTGGTATGCCACTGAGTAGAGCTGGAGTTTCTTTAACCGGCAACATATGGCATCTGTTTGAGCCCTTTGATCTTCTTGGTGAGGTACTTTTGGGGTCTTTCCAGTTGCTGCAGGTGTCTGGTAAGGTACATCCCAAAAGGGGCATTGTACTCAATTATGGGCCTGATGAGGGATGAGTAAAGAGGCACGATGACCTCCCCTGATCTAGATGTGAATCCCTTCATGATTTTTCTAACCGCTTTGGCCACGTGGTTTTCAAATGAGAGATTGCTATCAGCTTGGGTCCCCAGGTCCCTAATTACTTCTTCCATACTTAATGGATTACCACCTATGTGGTAATTTGTGGGCACTTTGTTTTTACCAAAGGGGATGACTATACACTTTTTGGCGTTTAGCTTGAGGCCATGGCTCTGGCACCAGTTGTCTGTTTCTATGAGGCCCTTTTGTAGGATGCTTGTGTCGGCTGGAGAGTTGATTATGGCGCCTAGTTTGCAGTCATCTGCGAACTTGGTCAGCCACAGTCCTTCCGTGTTGGCCTGTACCTCCGAGAAATATATACCGAACAAGAGAGGTCCCAGGACTGAGCCTTATGGGACGCCACTTGTAACTGGTTTGGAGTCTGACATGGCTCCAGCAATTCTAACCATGTGGGTTCTGTCTTTGAGCCAGTTTGCAACCCATCTAGTGACATAGGGGTTTATATTTAAGCTGGTGAGCTTATCTATAATGCCCGAGTGGGGTATTGTATCGAAGGCTTTTGCGAGGTGCAGGTAGGCTGTATGGACCACCTTCCCCTAGTCAATGGTCTTGGTGACTGTTTCAAGAAATCGACCAGGTTTAAGAGGCAGGATCTGCCCTTAACAAAGCTGAACTGGGTAGGATCCAGTGTCTGTAGGTCCCCAATATCTTTATGAGGTCCATGATGATCCTTTCCATAGCTTTGCAGACCAAGCTAGTCGGGCTTATGGGGCGATAGTTTCCAGGATCCGTTGAGGCACCACCTTTGTGGAGAGGGACCACTGTTGCTGTACGCCACTCTTTGGGTACATATCCTGTAGTAAGGCTGAGATTGAACAGTAGTTTTATGTTTGGGTTTAGCTCTTCTTGGAGTTCATGTAGGAAGCAGCCCGGGACACCGTGTGGTCCCATTGATGCTGTGTTTTTTGCTTTGGAGAGGGCGGCTCTTACCTGAACATCTGGGATGTCAGGGGGGGCAGCACTCTGCTGGGATGGATATTTGCCCTTTTGGTGGGGGGGGGGGTTTGCGCTGAACCTGTCAGCTAGGATGTTGGCAATGTCTGTGGGTTTGGTGTATTTTTTGTCATTTTGGACTAATTTTGAGCATATGTGGGAATTCCCACCCAGGTTCCTAACATAACTAAAGAAAGCCTTGTGATTATCCTTAGTGTCCTGTGCAATTTTTCTCTCAAAGCTGGCCTTAGACAATTTTATGAGTGCCCGTAGTTTTTTGCTAATACTGATCAGAGATGCCTTCCCTTTTTGGGATTTTGCTCTATCATGTAGTAGCTTCCTCCTCCTATTGTATAGTTTGTTTATGGCTGGGGTCCACCAGACAGGACGCTTGCCTTTGGAGGATTGGGTCTTGGTTTTATTTGGGATTTGCATGATCCATGCATTCCTGAAGGTGTTCATAGAATGCGTTTATAAAGGATTCTGCGGTCTGGGCCGTATTTTCCACAGGCCTGGGGGGCTTTGAAGGATTCCTCCTTGGTTTTGAGGAGTGTGAAATTTGGTTTAGAGCAGTTTTTCACTGTGGTTTTCTGGGCAGGGGGTGGGGTCGGGATGTGAATATCCAGTGAGATTATTTTATGGTCTGATCTTACCAGTGAGGGATACACTTCTGGTCTGGAGCATAGAGCCCCCATGTTGGTGATGATCAGGTCCAGTATGTTTTCCCCTCTTGTGGGAGTGGTAACAAGTTGTTCCATAGCATTTGAGTTTATAAATTCTAGGAACCTTTGGGCTAGGGTGTTGGAGCTAGAGTAATGCTCCCAGTCTATGTTTGGGTAGTTGAAGCCGCCCAATATAATGGTGTTTGGAGAGACCTTCATATTTTCCAGTGTTCTCAGGAAGGCAGAGTGGGGTTCCTGGGTTTGGGAGGGTGGTCTGTAGCAGGCTATAAACTGGAAGGCAGTTTTACCCACTGTTAGTTGCACATGGATAGTCTCTGATGCTTCGTGCTGTGCCACCAACTTGGAGGTGTGGGTATCTTTGATGAATATTGATACTCCCCCTCCTTTTGTGGTTCGGTCCATGTTTTGGAGCCGAAAAGCATGGTATGAGGTATAACCTGGTAGTGCTGGGGTGCTCTCTGGAGCCTTGAACCAGGTTTCTGTTACTGCACAGATATCAATGTTCTCCAAGCTAAGGAGAGTTTTGAGTGCGTGCATCTTGAGGTTTAGACTTCTGGTGTTGAGTAGCATTACTCTTTAGTTTTTTATCCCTTGTGATACCTGTGGAGGTGGGTTTGTCTTTTGAGCCTTGCCTAAAAAAGGCACTATGGGGGTGGCAAGAGCCTTTGCCAATATCCGAAAGCCCAGGGGTGACAGGTGCAAGCCATCCCTAGTGAAGCATTGTGGCTTGTCGAGCATGTCATCCCAGGCTGACAGGCATTGGATCCCCTTTGAATGACACCAATACTTAAGCCAATTGTTGAAATTGATCATCTTGTCTTCATATTGTGGCCTCATTCTTGGTGTGAGGGTAAGATGCTACTCAAGGTCAGGGTCATACCAGCCTGGGCTACATGCTCAGAGAGCTCCTCTGTCTCTTTTCATGTAGTCCAGGGAGGTATGTCTCTGGTCATTCACACCAGCATGGACAATGACCGAGTCATATTTGTACTTGCCTTGGAGTGACCTGAGTGCTTGTGTTATGTGGCGGATCCTAGCGCCCGACAGGCAGCTCACTGTGACCTCCTCCTTGTTCAGCCTGGTGAGCGGGACGTCAGTGTGCCTGACTATAGTCACCTATTACAAGTGTATCAGGTGTGTTGTTTAGCCTTAAGGGCTGTGACTGGCACACTGGCTTTGTGAGCTATGTGTTGCACATGTTTTGTTTTGGGGTAGCGGTTGCTTGGGTATCTGCTTTGGAGGTCTCTGCTGCTTAGGCAGATTTTTATTTAGAGCCTCCAAGTATGTTTTTTGTGTTTGTTTGGTTTGCTCTCGTGGTAGGTCTATGTGAGACTGGAATTGTAGTGAGTGTGGTTTCCTTCTCCTCCTGACTGGTTATGCCAGTACTGAGTTGAGAGAGTTTAGCCTCCAGTTTGGCTATATTGTTGCATCTCTCACATGTGTTTGAATCTGTTGGGAGGAGGAGAGGGTTGTCTGTGTACATGAGACAGTTGTAACATTGCCTCAAGATTCCCAGATTCACCAGCTGGACCGGAGAGGAGAGGAGATTGACAACTGACCTTTGTGTGTGTGTTTCAGTGAGGAAAAGAATATTTTTTTTTCTTTTTCCACTGGTACTATGGCTGTGATAAGCCGATGTTTGAAAGATGCACTGAGTGTGGCCATAAGTTATCCCCTGCGGATGGCCACACTGTTGAATGTGCTTGGGCGTGACCCATCTTAGTACAGACTGCACTATATGTGCGTGTTTTAACCCGCCTGCAATCAAGGATAGAAAGGCTAAGTTGGCCCTGAAAGGCCTTCTTCCCACTTCTGAGGCGGTTGCCTCGTCTTGGGTCACAGTGGCTGCTGTGGCCGCCTCTCCTCCTCCCCAGGCTGGGACTCAGCCTCTTGAGCCAAAGTCTGCGGAAGCGTAGCGGAAAAGGGGCAGAGAAAAGGAGAAAGAGCTGAAGTCAAGAAAGAAATGCAAGAGGTCTCTGGACCTCCCTTCACCGGTCAAGACGCACAGGATCCATGACTCCCTTCAGCTCTGATCTCAGAGGTTTTCCCTGGAGCCGGAGGAGCCACTCTCTATATCTAGGGCCTCTGTGCCCTGACCCACAAGGTCAGAGTCCATGACTTCGTCGAGGTCCACCCGGTTCTTATTGGAAGTCGACATGGATAAAATGGAGGTTTATTCATACTCCGATCCAGATGGGGGGTCTTGCCAGCCCTCCTCTCCCTCAGGAACCAATTTCAACTTTTTCTGATCCATCCACCGGGTTTGGAGTACTCTGATCCGAGGATGGCTTTAGTCAAGGGGTCAGTGCCAAGGGTACCTGCCTCCTTGATGCCGACAGCTGCCTGGAGTGTGTTGGATCTGACCAGCTCAGATCTGAGCCCCTCTCAGAGACTGAACTTGGATGTCGCATCCGAGGGAGTGCAACTTTTTTCATCGGCTCGACCTTTGTCAGGCCAAGTTCTCTCCCTCAGACCTCCGTCTACTTAAGGCCCGGCTACGATTCCCTCGTCAGACCCAGGGAGACTGGCCTCCTTATTGGTTCTGCAGGAGGTTTGTTCTCCCTAGGCATTCATAGTAGAAAGGGTTCTCTCTGCTGGAAAGAGACCCCCGACTGTCCCCTCAGACTCCGCCCTGACCCCCTCTGCTCTTTCTACGATTCCTATCATTTTACAGAGGGACAGCCCGTGCTCGAGGATCCCCAGACTGTTCCCTCTGAGGAACAAGTGGCTCGGAAGTTCCCCCCCAGAGAGCCCCCACTGGAGATGTACCTTGCAAGCATACATGCAAGAGGAGGCACTTGAACTCCCCCGAGTCCCTCACTGAGGATACGGACTTGGATGATGGGGTAGGTTCCCCCAGGTCACCTCCCGAGGATGTCTCCCTTTGGTGACGTCATGGAAATCCTTCACCAATGGGGAGGTTGGTCTGACCCCAAACCTTCTTATGAGCCTGTGTTCCTGGAGGCTTTCTACACGGGCCCATCTACTTCCTGGGTGTCCCCTCCTGCAATCCCTTGGTGGACCTGGTCACCTCATAAGCATGGAAGGAGCCTGACACTGTGGAACCAATTCCCAAAAGGTCTGACAAGATTTTGAGTCCACCCTCAGGCCAGCATGCAACAAGGGCTCCCCTGTTGACACTATGGTGGTAGCAACCACAAAGAAGGAACTAGCTCAGGAGTGTTCCGCTGTTCGTCCTCCTGACCGAGAATCGCTGATGATGGATAGCCTAGGGAAGTGGGTTTACACTTCAGCTACCTTTTCTATTAGGGCGCTGAACTACCTGGCCCATGTCATGAGACTCCAATGCGACGTGGTAAAGGAGCTGGCGGAGTCTCCCCCTAAGTCCATGTCACAGGATAGGGACTCGTCCGCGAGTATGACCACTTTGAAAGCAGTCTCCAACACATCCATGCGACTCCTTTCACATGTTACTGAAGGAGCAGCTAGGGCAGCTGGGTCCGGCGTGTCCATGAGGCGCAATGCCTGGCTCAGATTGACAATTTTTGGAACCTTTCAAGGCGTCCTTTGCCAATGCTCCTTATGACGGCTCTACTTTTTTTGGTAAGACCATCAAAGAGACGTTAGTCCAGAGTGAGAAGGACTGGAAGACCCTGTCTGCCGTCGGGGTCTGCTTCTCGAACTCTCAAAGGTCTTTTTCCCGGAACCAGAGAGGGCAAAAGATGATGTGGTTCTGGAAGTCATTGTTCACGGTACACTCGGGGCTGCTCTTCCCCCAGAGGCAGTGGGGGACAGAATGGATGCCAGCCCAGAGGCAGAGGGCATCTGAGGAATTTTGGGTTTCGAGAACCCTTCTCAGACCCAGACAAGCAACCCTGAGGGATGGCCAGACTGCTCTACTTTGGAGGCAGTCTGGGGATGATTGTCCTTGCACCTGGTGGCAAGGGAGTCCATAACATCAGACCATTGGGTGCTTCAGATCATATCCAGAGGATACTCTATCCCCTTTGTGGGTCCCCCCAAATTTCCCAAATACGTCCTAGACGTACCACCCACGCAAAGAGAGGCAGCAGCACATGTAATTTCCAAGCTGCTAGAAAACAAGCCATCAAAACCATCCCCCCAGATCAGTCCGGATCGGGCTTCTACTCCAGGTTCTTTTTGGTGCCAAAGAAAACGGGGGACTCTAGTCCCATTCTGGACCTACCTACCCTGCCAAAGAGAAGTTCCGGATGGTCGCACTACAGTCCATCATGCTGTACCTGCAAGAAAGCAACTGGATGTGCTCGTTAGACTCCCAGGATGCTTACTATCACATAAAAATTCACAGAAGCTCCAGGAGGGTCCTCCGCTTCCAGCTATGAGTCGTTCCTTACCAATTTCGAGCCCTACACCTTGGTATCTCCACAGCCCCCAGGGTGTTTGCCAAAGTGAAGGCGGTAGCGGCTCACCTGAGGCTTCAGTGGATTCAGGTCTATCCATGCCTGGATGATTGGCTCCTCACTGCTCCCACCAGGTGTCTACTCAAACCCGGGATTATTTATTGATCCTTGCCTTGCATTTGGGGATCACAATCAACGCATCCAAATCACCTCTAGATCCTGTACAGGTGATAGACTACATTGGTGCAAGGATAGATGTTCATCGTGTTACCCTGCTGCAGTCATCACACTTGGGTTATCCTGTCGTCAGGTGGTCCCGCAGTCGGCCCAAATTCCAAAGTCTTGGTCCGGCGTCAGTTGCTGTCGCTTCTTCCCTGACATTAGTGCGCCAGGGGTATATAAGAAGCATCCGACACCATTTTCTTCAGTCTTTCTTGCCGTGCGGTGCCCGAAGCAGAAGCAGTTAGCAAGTGCCGGTCTGCCGACACCTGAGATTTTCGAATTGAATTTCAGTCCGAAGTCTTCATAGCTAAGTACCCTGTTGTGGAACCTTTTCTTGCCTTAGTCCGATGTCAGAAAAAGTTAATTGCATTTCTTGTGACCATGGACGCCTCCCAACTTGGGGGGGGGGGCAGTGTTTGGGCAGGACGGTCCAAGGTCTGTGGTACCCTGTAGAGACCAGTTTGCACATAAATGTTCTATAGATGAGGGCGTTCCTTTTAGCGATGCAGTCCCTTCATGCCTTTCTTCATCTGGGAACCATTGCAATTCAGTCAGACAACATGTCAGTGGTCTGGTATATCAACAAACAGGGAGGGACCAGATCTTACCCCCTTTGTCGCGAGGCCATGAGAGTGTAAGGAATGGGTGATCTCCACCGGTTGTTTTCTCATCGCAGCGCGTATTCCAGGATGGTCCAACATCCTAGCGGACAGGTTGAGTCTGACTATTCTGATGCCTTACGAGTGGTCTCTGAATCTTTCAGTAGCGGAGCAGATCTTCCTCGAGTGGGGTTAGCTTTGCTGCAATCTCTTCACATCTCCTTCCAACATAAAGTGCGGCGACTTTTTTGCTCTGAACCGTCTGCTGGGGGGACTCCCCCAGCGATGGTCTAGTCCATGCTTGGCCTCCCGGTCTTCTGTATGCTTACGCTCCAGTACCTCGTATTCCAAGGTTGCTACAGAAAGCTCATCAAGTGGGGAGCAAAGTGATCCTCATTGCCCTGTTTTGGCCTCGCCAAGTATAGTTGCCCTTCCTTTGGTCTCACCTTCTGGCTCCACCTTGGATCCCATTCAGGATCTGATTTCACACCCATCAGGGGTTCCTCCTCCAAATCTGGACAGTTTGAAGTTCACAGCTTGGCTGCTCCAGTTCCCATGATTGCTAGGACTCTGGGATTATCCTCCTCAGTTAGGTCTATTTTGGTGACTGCTCATAAGTCTTCTACCAGGAAAGGTTTATCTCAGCAAATGGAAACGTGTTTCCTTTTGGGCCTCAAAGGAGTTTGGACCCCTTCATGGCTCCTATTTCTGCCATTCTTGATTTTCTCTCTGATATTTTTCAACGCAGTGCTAGTTTTTCTACTGTCAAGGTTCAGTTGGCTGCCATTTCTCATTTTCATGTGGGTGAGAATTCTGCCTCTCTCTCCTCCTCCAGGCTGTGTAAAGCCTTTATTAAAGGGACTTTACTGTTACACCCCCCCCAGTCAAGGATTCTGTTCGCCCATGGGATGTTACTATAGATGTTCTTTGTGTTTCACTGTTGCAGTCATCAATTTGGGTTATCTGCTTGCAGTAGCTCTCAGTCGGCCTGATTAAGTCTTGGGTCCTGCGTCGGTTGCTGTCCCTTCTTCCATAACGTCATGGGTATAAAACATGCAGCTGACCCCATTACATCAGTCTTTCTTGCTGTGCGGTGCCCGAAGCAGAAGCAGTTTGCAAGTGCTGGTCGGTCGACTCCTGAAATTTTCGTTTTCGAGTTTCAGAACCGAAGTCTTCAACTAAAGCTAAGTACCCTGTTGGGGAAACTTTTTCTTGCTCCTTACCAATGTCAGTAAAAGTTAATAATTGCATTTCTTGTGGAAAACAAATACCTCATAAAGATTCTCATTCGTACTGTATTCCTTGCCTAGGCCCTGACCACGATATACCTTGCTGTTAGTTTTGTGCCTTATTTAATCAACTCACTATCCGTCAGTATATTTTCACCTCTAAATATTTAGTTTCTCTGTTGAATTATCCAGAAATGTCATCGGTAAGCCATCTGACTACCAGCATTCCGAAAAAACACAAAGATGGAGACCGAGACAGACCACCTAGGTCCAAAACTGCTGACGACGCTTCTAAGCCATTCGCCAGTTCGCCGGTACACAGTGAAGTGCTTTCACAGCCCCTGATACCTGCTACTTCTAATTCGCAGGACTCTACTGAGACCCATTCGGAGTCCAGTATGCTGCTATATGCTTCAACTGTGGAACCTGCGGATGTCTGTATCTTGGATGGGTCCAGAGCCACTGTGCAGGCACCGGCTTCTGAGGGTGTATTCAGGCCTACAGGCTTGCATATTAAACCGATGCCTCCTTCTTTAAGGCCTAAACCTCGAACCATGCCTAAGAAACCGATGCACAGGCTGCATGCTCAGGCCTCAGTGCCTAAAATAACAAATGATAAGAATGGCTGAAGACCTTATAACTTTATTCAGGGGAAGCCAACCACCCCCTTCTAAGAGACCTAGGACTGAATTTGTTTATGAATCTACTGACCAGGATTCTGATTTTTCTGATTCTTCTGATGATCTAGATTTACCATTATCTACTTATGAGGATTCTGATGGAAAGGAATCTATACCCTATGCTTCCCCTCCAGAGGATTTTTCTTTTGATGAAACCTTGCATACTCTAAGGGAGCATTTCCACTGGGAAAGCCAGGATTTTTCTGATTCAAAAAAGAGGCTCAGGGATTTCTTACTCCTGCCTCAGCATAGGCCTTTTAGCTATACCTCCTGTACTAGACATTGTTGAGGATGCCTTTTCGGAATCTAGTTTGGCCCGTGATTCTTTGCCTCCTCCTCCTCCCAGAAAACCTGACAGATATTACAGGGTACCTGATTCTCACACGTTTCTTTAAGAATCATATTGTGGATCCAGAGACTATTTCACAGGGACCCAAGGGCATTAAGGACTCTACTGCCAAAAACCATACTCCTTCTGTTAGAGACTCCAGGACGCTGGATAGATTGGGTAGAAGGCTTACACTTCTGCAACCTTGGCCATTAGGGCCTTAAACTTTCAGTTTCATATGTTAAAGGATCAACAACATGTTATTGGATTACTTAGAAAATGATGTTGATTCCTGACTGTGCTGAAAGTAAGGATTTACAGGATTTAATGCATTCTGAACAGGTTGGAAAGCGTACTTTACAGTGTGGATTTGATTCTTTAGAGGCCTCTCGCAGGGCTGCTGTCACTGGGTCTGTACTCAGAAGGCATGCTTGGCTTAAAGAGCAATCTTTTCCTGATCATGTTAAAGCTAATCTGTTGGATGTTCCCTTAAATCGGGACCGCCTGTTTGGCAACAAAGCTGAGGAAGTTCTTAAAAAGATGAAAGATAAAGCTAAATCTATGCAAACTGTTAGATTTCTTACAAGTGCAGCCTCCCAGATTTAGTAGGCATTGGTCCTCTAAGAATTGGTTCTTTCCGGCCCCTTCTAGGACTTCTCAACCCAAACCCCAGGATCTGAAGTAGTTAACTTCATTTGATCGACAGCGGGTATCGGATCTGACCTCGGATCTGAGCCGGCAGCTTTCCAAGCTAAAAGATCTGAGCTCTCAGCTCCTCCCCTTTACCCATAGTACCCTGCTACCTCCCTCCAGTCCTCGAATCTCATTTGCTGCGGCTTCTGACAGCTTAAGTGACGAGCTCTTGGCATTGGTGAGAGTATCTAAAACTATTTTAAAACTCTTAAAGTTTTTTAGTGTGTGTGAGTCTAGTAGGCCCTTAGTTTTCTATATCTGTAATTTTCGGATAATTTTTGTGGTAAATTGTGTAAAGTTTTAGTTTTTTCCCTCCCCTTTCTTGTGTGAGTGGGTGCGTTTCAACGTGCGATGGCTGAAGGGCCTAAGGCCATTTTTTCTAAATGCACTGAGTGTGGTCTTAAGCTGTCCCCAGCGGATGGCCACACTCAGTGCATTCTCTGCCTGGGGGTGGCCCACTTGTCTTCGGGCTGCCAAGTGTTCGCAGCCTTTAACCCCTGGGCTGTGAAGGATAGGAGGAATAAGTTAATCCTGGCGGGACTCTTGCCCGCGGATTCTTCTTCCTCCTCTCTCTCAGCGGCAGCTGTCCAGCCTTCAGTTTCCCCTCCCCTGTCCAGGGACTCATCCTCCCACTGTGTCCCACGGAGAGGGGGACTCTTCTAGCAAAGAGAAAAGGCATGGGGAGAAGGACCGGCATAAGAGCCACAAGCAGCGGGCAGTCTCTCACCCCTCTGCTCCGCCTGCTGAATTAGTTAGCTCTCCCAGGAGGGTCTCCAGTTCTTCCCCCTCTCTGCTCCATTCTCACCGCTTTTCTCCAGAGCCGGAGGAGTTGTCCCGGTCTCCCTTGAGGTAGTCTAAGCGGCCTTCCCAGCCCACCTCGACGCCCTTGAAGGTCTACTCGAAGTATGTCTGACGCTGATATGGACCGGATGATGCGTCTATTCCTGCAGGCCCAAATGCAGATGGGGGTGCTCGTGCCTCCCCCCCCCCTCCGGGCGGGGGGGAGCTTGGCCCTTTTCTTTGCCCCAATTGCTCCTTCTCTGATTCCCTATCAGGTTTCGGAGTCTTTGGATCTGAGCCGTCTCGGTGCCGACAGTCGTGGCTACTTCGCCGACTGTACCCTCGAGTGTGTCTGATCCAACCTCTCTGGGCCGAGAGCCGAGCTTCGGATCCGCAGGGGTCAGTGTGTCTTCAGCTCCATTTCGGTTGGAGCACGCTACCCTTTCAGATCCGATCGCGTCTGCTCCGACTGGGGCTGGGGGGCTACAGAGGAAGGTGGCTAAGCCCTCTGCTTTTGACGTGGTGGAGAGGGTGCAGTCGAGGAATTCCAGGTCCCCGGTCCGGGCTGCGGATCCACCCCTCACTCCCTCGCATTTGGGCCTGTCCATCGTCCAGCCCCAGGGACAGCCTGCGCCGACGCTCCAGTTGGTTCCGTAGGGGAACAGGACCCCGTTGGTGAGGCCTCCTCGGACAGTCCCACTGAGGAGGTCCTTCACAAACGTAAGTGCAAGAGGAAGCACTTGGACTCCCCCCCGAGTCCCTCACGGAGGACACTGACTTAGAGGAAGGGGAAGGTTCCCCAAGGTCACCCCCTGAAGACGTCTCCTTTGGGGACATTATGGAAATGCTGCGCATTAGGGGGGGGTGGTCAGCCCAAAAACCTTCCTCGGATGAGTCTGTTTCTGGAGGTGTTCGACGCAGGCCCGTCTACCTCTTAGGTGTCCCCCCCGGCGGATCCCCTGGTAGACTTGATTACTACCAGGGCTTGGAAGGAGCCTGACACCGTGGTGCCAATCCCTAGAAGACCGGACAAGATTCTTAGTCCTCCCCTTGACAAACAGGCATGGAATAAAGGGTCCCCAGTAGATGCCATGGTGGTGGCGACTGCCACTAAGAAGGAATTAGCACAAGAAAGTTCCTCTGTCCATCCTCCTGATAAGGAGTCTTGGACGATGGACCGTATTGGAAAGCGGATGTTTGCTTCAGCCACCTTTTCTATAAGGGCACTGAATTATCTGGCGCACGTCATTAGACTCCAGCAGGATCTGATAAAAGAATATGCTGGAGCTCCCCCAGAGTCCATGGCGGCCGAAGATAAACGGACTTTCTCGGCTCGCATGGCCACTCTAAAGTCAATTTCTAACACTTTCATGCGGCTTCTCTCCCATGCCATGGAGGGAGCGGCTAGAGCCAGCGGGGCAGGGGTCGCCTTGCGGCGCCACGTGTAGCTTTGACTTTGCAGAACCCTTCAAGGCGTCTTTCACGAACACTCCCTTTGACAGTTCTACGCTATTTGGCAAAACTGTCTGCGACACGCTGCTCCAGAGCGAGAAAGATGGGAAGATGCTGTATGCCGTTGGGATCTGCTTCTCGAATCCTCAAAGGTCCTTCTCAAGGAACCAGAGAGGACAAAAGAAGATGTGGTTCTGGAAGTCCCAGCAGTCCCGTCCTGCTCCGGACCCTTCGTCCTTCAGAGGCAGAGGACGACAAGGTGGACGCCGGCCCAGAGGCAGAGGGGGGGGGCTGAAGAATTTCGGGTCCAGAGAACCCTTCTCAGACCGACCCGCACAGCAGCCCTGAGGGCTTGCCCGGCTGTCCCTCTCTGGAGGGAGTCGGTGGGCGGTTTTCGGAGCACCTACAAAGATGGGAGTCCATTACGACAGATTGTTGGGTGCTCCAAATAATATCCAGAGGTTACACTAACCCCTTTCGGAATCTTCCCCCACGAACAAAGCGCCTTCCCGATGTCCCACCCAATCAGAGGGAGGCTGCGGTTTCAGAAATAAAGAAGTTGCTAGAAAACAGGGCCATCCAGCACGTTCCCCCCCAGAGCAATCCGAGTTAGGCAATTACTCCAGGTTCTTTTTGGTGCCAAAAAAGACGGGGGACTTGAGGCCAATTTTCGACCTGTCAATTCTAAACCTGTTCATTGCCAAAGAGAAATTCCGGATGGTCACTCTGCAATCTATTCTCCCTCTTCTACAGGAGAATGACTGGATGTGCTCCATAGACCTCAAGGATGCGTACTACCACATTCTCATGGACAGACGCTCCATAAGGTTTCTCCGCTTTCGGCTAGGAGCCAGTCATTTTCAGTTCAGGGTTCTCCCGTTCGGCCTCACCACAGCCCCCAGGGTGTTCACCAAGGTCATGGCAGTTGTAGCAGCCCACCTGAGACATCAGGGAATTCAGGTCTTTCCGTACCTAGATGACCGGCTCCTCACCGCCCCCACCAGGCATCTGCTCTGCTCCGCCAGGGATTATTCCTTATCCTTGGCCCAGCATGTATGCATTACCATAAATTTTCAGAAGTTGTTTCTTCATCTTGTGCAAGTTCTGGATTTCATAGGGGCCAGGATAAATGCGCTCCAGTCCAAAGCCTTTCTGACAGCGGACAGGTTGTGCAACTTGTCACTCCAAGTAATAGCGCTCCTACAGTCCCCAGCCCCGCCTGCAGAATTGGTCTTGAGAGCCCTAGGTTTCATGGCGGCAGCCATCAACCTCTCACCTCTGGCGCGATTACACATGAGAGTCCTTCAAAGGACTCTTCAGGTTCAGTGGTCCCTCCTCCTTCACCCATTGGATTCTCCGGTTCCCCTAAGCAGGGTTTGCAGGTACTCCCTTCTTTGGTGGCTCCATTCCCGAGAGCTGCGGGAGGGGAGACCATTTATGATGCCTCAACCCCAAGCCACGCTGACCACTGACGCTTCTCACCTCGGGTGGGGGGGGTCATTCCATGGGCAGAACCGTCCAAGGCACATGGACCCCGTTAGAGACCGTTCTGCATATCAATGTCCTGGAGATGAGGGCGGTGCTTCTAGCGTTGCAAGCACTTGAAGACCTTCTTCCTCTGGGGACTATTGCAATTCAGACAGACAACATGGCAGTAGTCTGGTACATCAACAAACAGGGAGGAACCAGATCTTTACCCTCTTTGTCGAGAGGCTATGAGAGTTTGGGAATGGGCGATTTCCACCAACCGCTTTCTGATAGCAACGCACATTCCGGGTCGGTCCAGCATTCTAGCGGACAAGCTGAGTCGCTCGATCCTCACACCTTATGAGTGGTCTCTAAACCCATCAGTAGCGAATCAGATCTTCTTCAGATGGGGGTCAACCTTGCTGCGATCTTTTCGCTTCTCCTTCAAACGCAAAATGCAGCAAGTTTTTCGCTCTGATTCCCCAACAGGGAAGAGCCCCAGAGATGCTCTGGTTCATGATTGGCCCCCCCGGTCTTCTTTATGCTTCTCCTCCTCTTCCGCTAATGACAAACTTTCTACAGAAAGCTCATCAGTTGGGGAGCAAAATAATCCTCATAGCCCCATTCTGGCCTCGCCAGATTTGGTTCCCTTACCTACGGTCTCACAGTGTAGCTCCTCCTTGGCTCTTTTATCCCATTCCATATCTGATCTCTTATCCTGCGGGATTACAACCTCCGAACCTGGACGACCTCAAGCTCACGGCTTGGTTGATCCAGTTCCACTGATAGCTAGGACTCTGGTATCTCATCTCCCGTAAAATCTATTCTGGTGGTGGCACATAAACCTTCTACCAGGAAGATCTACAGAAGTAAATGGAAGCGTTTTTCCATCTGGGCCAAACATAGGGATTTAGACCCCTTTACTGCTCCCATTCCAACGGTTCTTGAATTCCTGTCCCATATTTTCTACCAAGGAGCCAGTGCTTCTACAGTCAGTCCAAATGGCAGCCATTTCCCATTTCCACATAGGGGATAACCTTGGTCCCTTAGCGTCCACGAAGATGTGCAAAACCTTTTTGAAAGGCACCTTTCTGTTGAGACCTCCGATCAAGAATGCGGTTCCCAGTGGGACTTGACCTTGGTTCCTTAGGCACTGACAGGGCCCACCCTTTGAACCTGCAGCTTCGGTAGAGTTAAAATTTCTATCTTGGAAAACAGCCTTCCTGATTGCAATTACTTCAGCCAGAAGGGTATCTGAACTTCAAGCCCTTTGTATGAAACCCCCGTATCTGGTCTTCCATAAGGACAGAGTGTCTCTCAAGACTAACCCTTCATTTTTGCCTAAGGTGGCCTCCGAATCCAATATCAACCAAACCATTAACGTATCTGTTTTCTTCCCCAACTTTCAGAACAAAGGGGAATACAGGTTGCACTTATTGGATGTGTACAGACAACTGCGTTTTTACTTGCACAGGACAGAGGCTACTCGGAAATCGGATCAACTCTGTGTCTTTCGTTAAGCCATCTTTGGGGAAGCCAATTACGAAAGTTACCTTAGCGGGATGGATATCACACTGCATCATTCACGCTTATTTAGCTTCCAGTCGGCCTGAACCATTAGGGGTTCATGCCCACTCTACCCGTTCTATGGCTACTTCTGCAGCATTCTTGTCAAAAGTTCCTCTAGATGACATCTGCTCAGCGGCTACTTGGTCCTCTTCTCATGCCTTTATTTCTCATTATAAGCTGGATCTGATGTCCAGAGGTAGGGCAGCATTTGGCTCCGCAGTGCTCCGGAATATCCTTCCTTGAGGACCGCCCAAGGTTTTTGGTATCTGGGGACTCTGTCCCACAGGTTGCTGATCAAATGAAGTTAACTACTTCAGATTAAGAAGTTATGTACTCACCATAACGTTCCATCTGAGTAGGTAACTTCATTTGTCAGCAGCCCGACTCCCCCCTCCTTCCCCCTAGCCTGTTTCATGGTTTTAGCCATGACGGAAGGTTTTTCTTTGTCATGCATCAGGTTAGTGTTCCTCTGTCGAGTGTCTTAGATGGTTGTTTTTTGTTGGGTGCATATTTGGCGCACACTATCTGAGAACTGGAGGGAGGTAGCAGGGTATTATGGGTAAAGGGGAGGGGCTAAGATCTCTGATCTTTTAGCTTGGAAAGCTGCCGGCTTGGATCCAAGGTCGGATCCGATACCCACAGGTTGCTGACAAATGAAGTTACCTACTCAGATGGAGCGTTATGGTGAGTACATAACTTCTTATTTTAGTCCCAGGGTATGCACAAGACTAAGCAATGGGGGGCTTCCGCTTCCAAATCTGGGGGTAGTAAGACCCCCCCCCCCCCCCCCCGTGGAAAACCGTCTCAATGACTTTACTTTAAAACTTCCAAGCACTTTTCAACTGAATGCTCCTTTAAGGGGGAAAGATTGGTCTGCAGGCCAACAACTGGTATCTCATTACCCAGGACAATTGGGTTTTAAATAGTGTCCCAAGGATACAGATTTCACTTTCACACTTTATCAACGCCAAAAGGTTGGCCAGATTTACCCCCAAATCACTGGGCAGAGGCTCAACCGCAAATACTCTCCCTTTTACACACAAAGGCTATTCAAGCTGTACCAGAAGAGAGAAAAGGTCAAGGTTTCTACTCAAGACTTTTCCTGGTACACAGAAAAGACAATGCATGGCGTCCTATTCTGGACCGGTCTACTTTAAACACCTTTTTGGTGATTCCAAAATTCAAGATGCTGACTCTTCACCAGTTGCTTCCTATGCTAGGAAAAGATGCCTGGATGGTAACACTCGATTTAAAGGAAGCATACCTGCACATCCCAATCGGGGAATCTTGCAGAAGATACCTACGCTTCAAAGCAGGCTACAAATCACTACCAGTTTTCTGCACTGCCCTTTGGCTTATCTACTGTGCTCCCAGGGTATTCACAAAGTGCCTAGCACCAGTCATTGCATTTTGCAGGCAAAGAAGTATTCAAATATACCCATACCTGGACGATTGTTTAATTCAGGCAGAAAACCAGGACATACTTTTGAATCATCTGGCCTTTGTACAGAGGGTGCTAACTTGTGTGGGATACACCATAAACGAAAATAAATCACAGCTGGTACCCAGTCAACAGATTATATTCCTGGGAGCAAGCTCGAATACAACTTCCCAGATGGCTTTCCTCACACCAGAGAAACAAATTTATTTGACAACCTACTTCAAACAAGTGGCCACAAAAATCCTACTATCTGCAAGGCAAGTAATACAAGCCTTTGGTTTCATGGCCTCCTGCATTCTTCTAATTCCATATGCAAGACTACATATGAGGAAACTACAATGGTATCTAAAAAGCCTATGGTGTCAACATTCTCGGGATCTAGAAGCATTGATTCCGATCATACCTTGCCTACGTCTAGAGTTTCTTTGGTGGGCGGAGGCCTGCCACCCAAACAAGGGACTACCATTCACACCACCCCCTGCCGCCCAAACCCTAACAGGCTCGTCAGATTATGCATGGGGGCTCACCTGGCAGGGAAGTGCATTCAGGGAAAATGGAACCCAAGTCAAATGCACCTGCATGTCAATCGGAAAGAAATGTTAGCTGTACAGAATGCTCTGACAGCCTTCAAGGACCACATTCTTCCAGGACAATTAATTGTAAAGACGGACAACATCATTGTTACGTGGTACATAAACAAGCAAGGGGGTACACATTCTTACCCCTCTGCAGACTAGCCATGGCATTGTGGAGCACAGCCCTGAGCTACCAAGTGCATCTACAAGCTCAATTCTTGCCAGGAAAACTAAGTACACTGGCAGACAAACTAAGCAGAAACCTCATGGACCCACACGAGTGGAAACTGGAAACAGGGGTTTTCAACATGTTGACAAGCAAATGGGGGAGACTGTTTTCCTCCCCCCAGAACTATCAATTGGACAAATTGTGCACAAGGACTCCCCACAAACAAGCTTGGAAAGTGGATGTTCTGTCCTTCAGCTGGAAAAACCTATCAGTTTATGCCTTTCCTCCTCTGCCTCTGCTCTCCAAAGTACTACTAAAGATCAAACAAGACAAACCAAGGACGATTTTGATTGCACCAGACTGGCCATGCCAACACTGGTGTACCCCCTCTTGCGCAGTGTGTCACTGTTGGCCCATGGCACCTTCCTCAGACTCCTGCCCTATTGTCTCAGCAGGAAAACCAGATTCTGCACTCTCAGCTTCAAACACTGAACCTAGCATCTTGGCTAATTACCTAATCTCTCCTTTACCATCCCTTAGTAAGCCAGTGATGGATGTCATTTTAGAGGCAAGGAGGCCTAGTACTAGAAAATCTTATGCTGAAAAATGGTAAAGATTCTGTGCCTGGAGCCAATCTCAAGGGATGAGGACAGTACTGCCCAATTTACCTCCTATTTTACTATACTTAAACCGAGATGCTTCACAAGGGCCTGTCTTTCTCATCCCATCAAAATTCACGCCTTAGCCATTTCAGCTCAGTATAACACAGAACCTCCCCTCATCTCTCTTCCACTGCTCAAGCAGATGTTCTTCGTGTTTCACTGTTGCAGTCATTACATTTGGGTAATCTGCTGGCAGGTTGCCCTCAGTCGGCCTGAATTCCAAAGTCTTGGGTCCTGCGTCGGTTGCGGTCTCCTCTTCCATGACGTCAGGTCGTCAGGGGTATAAAACATGCAGCAGATGCCATTTTCTTCAGTCTTAACGCGCGGTGCCCGAAGCAGAAGCATTTTGCAAGTGCCGGTTGGCCAACTACTGAAATATTCGAGTTTGAGTTTCAGAACCGAAGTCTTCACTAAAGCTAAATACCCTGTTGGGGAAAATTTTTTCTTGCTCCATACCGATGTCAGAAAAAGTTAATTGTATTACTTGTGGGAAGCAAACACCTCATAAGGATTTCCATTTATACTGTATTCCTTGCCTAGGCTCTGATCACAACGTGCCTGGCTGTCTGTTTTGTGCTAGATTTAACCAACACACCATTAAGCGTCTGTATATTTTTGCCTCAAAGTATTTTGGAAACAGATTTAACTACCCAGAAATGTCGTCGGATAGCAATCCGACTACCGGAGTGCATAAAAATGCAAAGAAAAGGACAGAGAAAAGCAGTAGAGATCCAAAACCGATTATGAAGCTTCTAAGCCAGTTCTCGCTTCGCCGGTACTCAGTGAGGCGCTTTCGCAGCCCCTGATACCTGCTACCTTCGAGTCGCAGGCCTCTATCGACACCCGTGTGGAGTCTGGCATGCCGCAAGATACTTGAGGTATTGGACCGACATATGCATCTCCCTCAGATGGGTCCAGAAACGCTGAGCAGGCACCGTCTTCTGAGGGTGTATTCAGACCTCAACATTTGTATATCAAACCGACAGCTGTAAAACCAAAGACAAAAGTAACTTCTAAAATTAAAAAACTGACGCATGAGCCACGTGCACAGGCTACTATGCCTAAAAAACAGATGATCAAAATGGCTGAAGACCTTATTACTTTGATCAGGGGTGTACCCATCCCCCTCCAGATAAGAGGCCTAGGCAAGACACCGACTATGAATCTTCAGATCAGATTTCCATTTCTTCTGATCAGGAATTATCTATACCTCCCTATGAGAATTCTGATGCAGAGGAGTCTATACCATCTGCTTCTCCTGAGGATTATTCATTTGGGGAAACCTTGCATACTTTGAGGGAGCATTTTCACTGGGAGAGTCTAGACTTCTCAGAATCAACGAAGAGGCTCGGGGATTTCCTTCTCCCTCAGCACAGGCCTTTGGCCATTCCCCCTGTTTTAGACATTGTGGATGATGTGTTTTCAGAGTCCAGCTTGAACCCCTGACTCCTTACCTCCGGCTCCCAGTAAGCCTGACCGATATTACAGGGTCCCTGACTCACATAAGTTTTTATTTAGAAACCCTGCTGCTGATCCTGAAACAATTTCACAGGGTCCAAAGGAAGTTTAAGGCCTCAACAGCAAAAACTCCTACCCCCCCCCTGACAGAAATTCAGGGGCACTGGACAGATGGGGGAAAAAAGGTTTATACATCTGCAACCTTGGCACTCATTTAAACTGTCAATGTCATATGCTTAAGTATCAACAACATGTTATGGGATTGCTGAAATAGAAAATGGTGTTGATTTCTGAATGTGCAGAAAATAAAGAATTGCAGGAATTATTGCATGCAGCTGAACAGGTTGGAAAGCATATTTTGCAATGTGGTTTTGACTCCTTAGAGGCCTCCTGCAGGGCCGCGCTTACTGGATCTGTGATGAGAATGCATGCCTGGCTAAAGGAACAGAATTTGCCTGATCATGTTAAAGCTAAATTGCTAGATGCACCTTTACAGCATAATACTCTATTTGGTGAAAACTCCACCTTAGAACTCAAAAAACATATTTTTTTCATTGTATCTTTGTTTTTGCACTATTTTAATGCCTCAAAATCACTCCAAGTGCTTCTTTTACAGTTTTAATGTGTTTCTCTCAAAATGGCGGATGATGGGGTCTGCCCTGTTAATGCGTCCTTATTTTCTTGTTTTCCTTCCTTCTTCCCAGAATACATTTCAAGTCCTCTTTATATGACTCATGCCAGACATAAGGAAGTGGTGCTGTTTTCTCATGCCATTAAAATATGACAGGACTGTGAAGCACTGTCATCTAAACACACCTTCTGTAAAAGAGCTGCTTCTGTGTTTACCTGACTGAGCCTCATTTATCTGTCTCTCAGAGCTTGTGCTATGCTATAAATAGCTGTTAGTTAATTGCAGCAAAAGAAAGCATATAAAAAACAGTTTTTTGTAAGAGGAGTCTTTTGTAGTCCTAACAAACTTGATAAACCCTCCCCCATACTCTCATGCCAAGGTGTGAAAACTCTCACTGCAGTAAATGATTCCTTGCAGTACCTTTAAAGTGACAAGTAGTAGGACTCTAAACATAGTCTGTCTGCTACTTCCCATTGCCTTCAGTGTGAGGATTTTTCTCTCTCATGAATGATGCAGACTTAAAATGGGCTTTACTAGTTCAATTATTTCTGTCATGTTCCCCCACCTTTTTTCTACTTCATATTTATTTATACTATGGTAACCAGGAAAGTAAACTGGTTCCAGGATCCTTTACAGCCACAACATAAGCTGCACTGGCAAAGATAATAGTTATTAAATGCACTTATCAATACAAATAAAAAATACTGACAGAAAGACATGGACCAAGATTGCATGTGGAACACATAGCCAATGTGTGACCAAGTAGATCACTGAGCAAAATTTTACTAGAATGTATACATTAATAATGCTTAATTATGTTTATTATAAATTCATTGTCTGCACACACACTGTGTGTGTATGTATGTATGTGTTTCTGTATATGTATATAAAGGACAGGTGTAGAAAAGCTTGTGTGTGTGTATGCATTTAAACACAGCTAAGTACTTCTGATTTCCTTTTCTTAGTGTTCTTAATGCAAGGGCACATAGTAAATTATGTTAAAGTAAATTCAGCTGTATATTATGGTTGCTCTCTGACAATGCAAGGACTGACTCAAAGTCAGTAGGAATCTCTTACAATGGCTGTACATGTACCAGATGTGCATCACCCTCTGGAAGGATGTCACACAAAGCATAAAAGACCTTTTTTATGAACCGTATCAGTGCACCTAGTTGATAGGGTTGCCACCTGACTCTCTTTCTGCAGTTCCGGCCTGTGTGTGTGTGTGTGTTGGGGGGGGGGGGGGGGGGTGAAAATTGTAAATGTATTTATACTTTACAAGAAAAAATATTTACTGATTTTTCTCTAAATGTCACAGAAATCGTTGCAACTACACATAAGTTATCTTAACACAAACTATTATAAATAACATTTAAAGCTTAGAATTTCAATACTGGGTTGCTGCTTATGTAAATTTGTCAGAAGAGTTGACAATTTCCTTTAAACCTCTGACTGATCTAATTGCTTTGCTTTGCTATGAAAGGGGAGTGTTAAGTTCTCCTCCCCTCTGCAATAAAAACAGTGGAAACAATTCCACAGCTTTCTGTCTTTTTTATATCAGCTGCTGTGTTCCTGACAGCAGGATTAATTGCCCATCTAAGATTGACAGCAGTACCTGACAGGATAAACTACAAATTTAACTGTGTCTATGATATGTCATGCAGGTGGAGACTAACTTCTCTGCAAAGTATGTGAGAAGTTGAGTTTAAAAAAAAGTAGGTGGGCTTTCCCTACCTTTGACTCCAATGCAAGGAAATAAAAGTTTTAAAAACTACAAGCAGATTTCTGGTACATACATAATGCTGGAACCATATTGTAGGGAGAAAAGAAACCCAATGATTGAGTTAAACTGTATGAGAGGGTGGAGTCACATGATTAAAAAGAGAAAACTCTTAAAGGCACAAAGAACAATTGTATTCAGCCCATAGTAGAATGCATAGTAAAATATATAAAAAAACTTCATTGCAAAAACCACATTTCATAAAAGCAATATTACAAAGAATACATATTACAAATGCACATAAACCACATAAATGTAACAGATTCTACCTACGTAATGGTGTATTTTTCAGGATGGGTCTCAATGGTACATGGTCATTAAGACCATGTCCTGTGTTGGCTCTTAATCTCACAATCCATTTAGCCTCCAAGTTCTCAGTTAATGCTTAGTATAAGAATGGGTGTGTTGAGTGCTCTTTTTTATACACCTGAAGAAGCCTTGTGGTGAAAGCGCTTGTGTGTCTTGTAATAAATCAGCTGAAGAAACTGGAGCCTTGCCTCTGCCTGCTTTTATTCTTTGGATTTGTTTTGTGTTTTTGCAGAGGTACCTGGTTACTGTTGGAATTATATTCTGTTTTGCTTATTTTTGGTTCTACATTTTCCAACGGATCCAGGGAGATGGCCACAGGAATGCCTACAGGAACAGAGAGCATTGAATTGGAATATAATCCTGTTTCAAAAATTACATGGACTGAACTCAATGTCAATCAATTTATATTTAAGGTGAGCGAGAAAGCTAATCCATTACTGAATAATGAACTTGTTCTAGATGGAGATGAATGTATGAATATAGACATTGTGGCACTGAAAAGTGAATTATTCTTGTTAGAAAAAGACTTGCTCAAACTAAAAAGAACACAGTTTGAGAAATTTCATCTCCAAACTTGTATTGCTGAAGGCATTGTGCCTCGGGGTTTGAGAATTCTTAAAATGCCCGCTCAAGCGGACTGTGACCCTTTACTATTAAGTGAATGGCAGAAATTAAATCTACAGACTAGTGCTGGTTACTTAAAACTATTGTCTGACTTTGCTGAAAAAGAGGAAACAAAATTACTACTTCAATCAAGAACAAATATCTTGATCTGTGTAAGAAATATGACTCTGCTTCGATTGTAAAGCCAATAAATGATATGCTTGAGAATGCTCATGTTTATTCTCGCAAGTTAATACAAATCAAGTTAAAAAAGTTATATAGAGACGGACTAGATTTTTCACGAGGCCACGTCTTTATGTGACCGAGAGTGGCTAACAGTAATTAACAGGGCCAATACTCAAACCCCTGTAGTTGAGTCAACCAATCAAGGAAGCATCATTGAGGTTCCCGCTATTCGGACAGCCGCCACAACAACTTCTATTAATCGAGAGCCTGAAGACATCCAGAAAATGGATGAGGGGAGGGCTCAGATAACTAGCGACCTAGGTGGCATCACGCCGACGACTTAGACAACAGTGGTAAGAAGGAAAACTATCACAACTACAGCACAAGTTCATCAAAAAGCGACTGGTGAAGCTTTGAATAGATGTGATCTTGATGATAGCATCCATACTTCTTTTTTAGAAAGCCTACGACCTCCAGGTCTGACTTTCCCTCTTCCAACCAGGAACAGGTCTGTAAGCCGAGGAAGAGGAGGCTTGAACCATGGACAACAGAGAGGGAGAAGTATGACCAGAAACAAAAGGAAGCACCCAGAAGGAACGGTGAGTCCATACACGATAAAGAAAGCCTTCATGAACAGCAATAATTAGTTAATTTATCAACTCATACTCTATCTAGATATGAATGTAATGTGTTGGAAAAAGGATTTTTCTTTTATTCCGACTGCTGACTCTGACATTACTGAAATTGTATTTGACATTAAGTTATTTACACGCAATTTAATGTTGAAAATTATGTCGCTAACAATGGTAAAAATGGGGAATTTATGTTTAAAAACCAGCTCGTTTTTACCCAAGTTAAACCCTTTGGTTTCGGCATTTGAACAGTTATGTTTAGATGATGTTTATTGAGTGTTTCATGAACAAACATTACACCCTAGTAGCAGCAGACAGTGCAATTTATCCGTGGATGAATTTACAGCATTAAATAATTTACAAATGAATCCATGCATCATGATACGCCCTGCAGACAAGGGAGGACAGATTGTAATTTTGAATAGGGAAGACTATGACAGGAGAATGCTTGTTTTATTAGCTGATGACACATTTTATAAAGTTATTACTTTATCACAAGTTAATAGAATGGTTGAATATGTACATAACAAGCTAAGGGATATAGCCAGGATGGGTCTCATTGATGAAAATTTATTAAAATACTTACTTATATTTAACCCCACTACCCCAGTGATTCAAGGATTACCCAAGGTACACAAAAATAGGGAAAATCCTCCTATGAGGCCCATTGTAGCTGGAAGCAACTGGTGCACTGAGTCCATTTCTATTTTTGTGGAGAATTTCCTTAGGAATCTGATTAAACGGTCAGACTATATCTTGAAGGACACTGAACATTTTGAGAGACTTATACAGATTTGCATGTGAAAGAGAGCAACAAGCCTGTAAACAACAAATGCTGTTAGTTACCCTTGATGTGGTGTCACTTTTCACTGTTATTCCAAATGATTTTGGGATTAATAGTGTAACTCAGTTAATGCTTGAAACCAGGGAGTATGATAGAGATATGGTGGACCTAATACGACTACTACTAGGTCTGGTACTGAAGAATAATGTGTTCATGTTCAGGGACAAGGTCTACTGGCAATGCAACGGGGTAGCCATGGGAACATCATGTGCTAACAGTTATGCGAATGCTGTAATGTCCAAATGGGAACAAGATAATCTGGTCGTGGGTAACTTTAAAGATGACATTATTTTTTCGCAGGTTTGTAGATGACCTCTTCCTTTTATGGGGGGGGGTCTATAGAACAGCTAATGATGTTTGTAGACTATATTAATGCTTCAACACATTTTCTTAAATTCATCATAAACGGTTCATATACTGGTTAGCTTTCTAGATGTCTCTATTATACAAAAACTTAATGGTGCACTGAGCACTAAAATGTTTAGGAAGGGATGTCATGTTTACTAAGAAAAGATAGCATGCACCCTCAATACATTTTTCGGAATGTTGCACAGAACCAAGCTTATAGGGCCTCTAGATTGAATGCTAGAGAAACAGATTTTGTGGAACTAGACAAGATAAATATAGAACTAGCAGAGAGGGGCTATGCCCAGAAACTTGTCAATCGAAGTATCAGGACAGTGAGAAACTCTAGACATAGTAGAGCCAGACCCTATTTCTCTGAACAGGTAGAGAGTGATTTATGCAACGGGGGTCAACAGAAACAAATCTCACAACCACTTAAAATGTGTGTTAGCTATTCTAGAAATATAAGATACTACACAGACATCATAGGCAAGCATTGGAATATTTTGACATCTGATAAACAAGTTAGTAGCGTTATAGGAACACATCCACAGTTTACTTTTAAAAATAAGAAGTCGCTAAGGCGACGACTTTGGAATCCCAGAGACCAAATCAGGACTGAGGATACACCAGGGACTAAACCATGCACTAGGTGCCAGTTCTGTAAATTTATAAATCAAGATATGGAGTTTCTGCATCCAGACACTGGTGTAACTTATACACTAAGAACCCCAGTGCAAGGTGTGATACTTCACATGTGGTTTACCTTGCTACTTGCAAAGTATGCAGTAAATTCTACGTGGGAAAGACTGACAGACTATTAAGGGATAGGATCAGGGAACACCTATACCATATTAAGAAGGGTAGTGTGTTCAATGCTTTAGTAAAACACATTAAAGAAAGGAATGATCAACATACCTTTACATTTATGGTATTAGGTAAATGTTATGAGAACTTGAGGGGTGGTGACACCAGAGTTCAAACTGAGAACCTGGAGGCTAAATGGATTGTGAGATTAAGAGCTAACACAGGACATGGTCTTAATGACCATGTACCATTGAGACCCATCCTGAAAAAGACCATTACGTAGGTAGAATCTGTTACATTTATGCGGTTTGTGTATTTGTAATATGCATTCTTTGTAATATTGCTTTTATGAAATGTGGTTTTTGCAATGAAGTTTTTTATATATTTTACTATGCATTCTACTATGGGCTGAACACAATTGTTCTTTGTGCCTTTAAGAGTTTTCTCTTTTAATCATGTGACTAGTTAATGCTTAGTATAAGAATGGGTGTGTTGAGTGCTGTTTTTTTATACACCTGAAGAAGCCTTGTGGTGAAAGCGCTTGTGTGTCTTGTAATAAATCAGCTGAAGAAACTGGAGCCTTGCCTCTGCCTGCTTTTATTATTTGGATTTGTTTTGTGTTTTTGCAGAGGTACCTGGTTACTGTTGGAATTACATATTCTGTTTTGCTTATTTCCCTAAATCTGATCAGTTGATGTTCTTCGTGTTTCACTGTTGCGGTCATTACATTTGGGTAATCTGCTGGTAGGTTGACCTCAGTCGGCCTGAATAACAAATTCTTGAGAACTGCGTCGGTTGCGGTCTCCTCTTCCATGATGTCAGGTCATCAGGGATATAAAACATGTAGCTGACGCCATTTTAATCAGTCTTTCTTGCTGCGCGGTGCCCGAAGCAGAAGCAGTTCGCAAGTGCCGGTCGGCCGACTCCTGAAATTTTCGTATTCGAGTTTCAGAACCGAAGTCTTCAAACTAAAGCGAAGTACCCCATTGGGGAAACATTTTCTTGCTCCTTACCGATGTCAGTAAAAGTTAATAATTGCATTACTTGTGAGAAGCAAATACCTCATAAGGATTTTAATTTGTACTGCATTCATTGCCTAGGCCCTGATCACAACGTGCCTTGCTATCGGTTTTGTGCTAAATTTAACCAGCGCACTATTAAGCGTTTGTATATTTTTGCTTCTAAATATTTTGGTTCAAGATTTAACTACCCTGAAATGTTGTCGGTTAGCAATCAGACTACTGGAGTTCACAAAAAAAACGCAAGGAAAAAGACAGACTGCCGAGGTCCAGAACTGATGACTAAGCTTCTCCTAAGCCAGTCGCTGGTACTCAGTGAGGTGCTTTCGCAGCCCCTGATATCCGCTACTTTTGAGTTGCAGGCCTCTACCGAGACCCATTTGGAGTCCGGTATGCTGCGAGATTCGGAAATTATTGAACCCGCGGATGTCTCTCCCTTGGATGGGTCCGGAGCCACTGAGCAGTCACCGGCTTCTCGGGGTGTTTTCAGACCTCAACATTTTTACATTAAACCGACGCCAGCAACAAAAACAAGGTCTAAAACAACTTCTACGTCTAAAAAACTGACGCATGAGCCACGTGCTCAGGCCCCTATGCCCTAAAAAACAGATGATTAAAATGGCTGGGGATATAATTAACTTTATCAGGGGTTCTCAAACCCCCCCCCCCCCCCCTGCTAAGAGACCTAGGCAAGGCACTGATTATGAATTTTCAAATAAGGTTTCCAATTCTTCTGATCAGGAATTTTCTGTTCCACCCTATGAGGATTCTGATGCAGAGGAATCCATCCCATCTGCATCTCCTCCTGAGGATTATTCTTTTGGAGAGAATTTGCATACTTTAAGGGAACATTTTCACTGGGAGCGTCAGGACTTCCCTGAATCAGAAAAGAGGATTTAGGGATTTCCTTCTTCCACAGCATAGGCCTTTGGCAATACCTCCTGTATTAGACATTGTTGATTGTGTTCTCGGAATCAAGCATGGCTCCTGATTCCCTGCCTCCGACTCCTAGTAAGCCAGACAGATATTACAGGGTTCCTGACTCCCACAAATTTATTTTCAAAAATCCTGCTGCTGATCCTGAGACTATTTCTCAGGGTCCCAAGGGTATTAAGGCTTCTACAGCCAAAAATCATACCCCTTCTGATAGAGATTCCAGGGCACTGGATAGATAGGGTAAGAAGGTTTACACGTCTGCAACCTTGGCAATCAGGCCTTTAAACTGCCAATTTCATATGTTTAAATATCAACAGCATGTTATGGCTTACTGAAACAGAAAATGATGATGATTTCTGCTTGTGTGGAAAAGAGTTCCAGGATTTATTGCATTCAGCAGAACAGGTTGGAAAGCATACTTTGCAATATGGTTTTAATTCCTTGGAGGCCTCTTGTAGGGCCGCCGTTACTGGATCTGTGATTAGAAGGCATGCCTGGCTCAAGGAGCAAAGTCTTGCCTGATCATGTTAAAGCTAAACTGTTGAATGCCCCTTTGCAGCATGATACTCTGGTAATAAGACAGAAGCGGTTTTAAAGAAAATGGAAGACAAAGGTAATTCTATGAAAACTGTAAAAGATTTCTTGCAAGTGCAGTCACCCAGGTTCAGTAGGCACTGGCCTACTAAAAATTGGTCCTTTCCTGTGTCCAACAGAGCCACTCAGGGCAAACCCACGTGCTCAAAAAGCTCCAGATATCAGTCACAGGGTTCTTACAGGTCAAAGCAATGGGGTGCCTCCACCTCCAAATCTGGAGGAAACAAAGCACAACCCTTCAGTAAGCAGTCTCAATGACTTTCCTCTACCATCTCCAAGCACTTACCTTTTGGCAGCCCCCTTGGAGGGAAAACTAACACTTTATGCTCAAAATTGGCAGTTAATTACCCAGGCCAAGTGGGTATTAAACATAGTATCCTAGGGGTACAGATTTCATTTCCATACTTTTACCAATTCCAAACGGATGGCTGGATCTTCCACAAAACGAATGGGCAGAGGCCCAGAAACAAGTCATGTCCCTCATGGATATGTGGGGGCTATTCAGCCGGTACCAGAAAAGAAAAAAGGACAAGGATTTTATTCAAGACTTTTCCTGGTACCCAGAAAAGACCATTCATGACATCCAATTCTGGACTTCTCGATTCTAAGCACGTTCTTGGGCATTCCAAAATTAAAAATGCTGACTTTACAACAGCTACTGCCTATGCTAGGCAAGAATGCTTGGTTAGTAACTCTAGACTTAAGAGGCATTCCTGCATATCCCAGTAAGGGACTCATGCAGAAGATACCTCCGCTTCAAAGCAGGATTTTTGCATTACCAATTCTCTGTACTGCCCTTTGGCTTATCTACTGCGCCCATGGTCTTTACAAAGTGCCTGGCACCAGTAATTGCATTCTGCAAACAAAGAAACATTCAAATGTATCCTTATCTGGACAATTGTCTCATTCAAGCAGAGGACAAGGCAATCTTCAACATCTGGCATTTGTTAAAAGGCTTCTGGCATGCCTAGGGTGCACCACAAATGAAAAGAAATCACAACTGGTACCCTCTCAAATAATTACATTCCTGGGTGCAAGCTTGAATACAACTGCCCAGGTGGCTTACCTCACGCGGGACAAACAAAGGCAATTGACAACATACTTCAAACAAATGGCAACAAAAACCCAGTTATCTGCAAGGCAAATTCTGCAGGCTTTGGGGTTCATGGCATCCTGCAATTCTACTAATTCCATATGTGAAACTGCATATGAGGAAACTTCAGTGGTACCTAAAAAGCTTATGGAGTCAACATTGTCACAGCCTGGAAACAATGATTCCTTTCATTCCCTGCCTACAACAGGAGTTTCTTTGGTGGGCAGAGACATGTCACCAAAACAAGGGACTGTCATTCACTCTACCCCCTGCCACCCAAACCCTAACTACAGATGCATCAGACTATGCTTGGGGGGCCCACCTCGGCAGGGAGATGCATTCAGGGCAAATGGAGCCCAAACCAAATGCATCTGCATATCAACCAGAAAGAAATTCTAGCTGTTCAGAATCCTCAGACAGCCTTCAAGGACCAGACCAATGTCAGTAAAAGTTAACAATTTTATTTCTTGTGGGAAGCAAATACCTCATAAGGATTTTCACTCTTACTATATTCCTTGCCTAGGCCCTGACCACGACATTGCTAGTTGTCGGTTTTGTGCTAGATTCAACCAACGCACTATTAAGCATCTGTTTGATTTACATTACTTTGGCCGAAGGTTTAACTACATAATGCCGTCGGAACAACCGAAGACCGGAATTCATAAAAAACGCAAAGACAAAGAAAAGGACAGGAATCCGAGGTCCAAAACTGACGAAGTCTCTTCTAGGCCAGTTGCCGGTTCACCAGTTCTCAATGAGGCACTTTCGCAGCCCCTGACACCCGTTACCTCAGAGCCGCAGGCTGCGTCCGACTGCCACTGGAGACAACTAGGCCTCTGGAAACTCAAGGTATTGGGCCTACGGAAACTATTCCCTCAGATGGGTCTGGAGCTGCTGAGCAGGCATCAGCTTCTGAGGGTGTTTTCACACCTACACAGCTTACTATCAAGTCCACTTCAGCAAAGGCAAAGTCTAAAACACCACTAAAGACAAAGAAACAAGTACAGCATTCTCCTGGACAGTCATCCATGCCAAAGAAACAGATGCTTAAAATGGCCAAGGACCTAATTACCTTGATCAGGGGTTCCTATCCCCCTCCTGATAAAAGGCCTAGGCAAGACACTGACTGACTCCAGGTCTCCATTTCCTCTGATTCCTCTTCTGAACAGGGATATTCTCTTCCTCCCTATGAGGACTCTGATGCTGAAGAATCAATGCCTTCAACCTCTTCTCCTGAGGATTATACTTTTGGGGAATCCCTGCACACCATGAGGGAGGATTTCCATTGGCAGTGCCAGGATTATTCAGAATCTAAGAAAAGGCTCCGGGACTTTCTTTTACTGCCTCAGCACAGGCCCCTTACTATCCCTCCTGTACTAGATATTGTTGATTATGTTTTTTTCTGAATCCAGTTTGTCTCCTGATTCTTTACCCCTGCACCAGTCAAGCCAGATAGGTACTACAGGGTCCCAGACTCTCAAATTTCTTTATAAAAACCCTGCTGCTAACCCAGAAACAATTTCTCTGGGTCCCAAAGGGGTCAAGGCTTCCACTGCAAAAAAATCCCTTTTCCTCTGATAGAGATTCTAGCATGCAGCTGAACAAGTGGGAAAGCATACTCTGCAATGTGGTTTTGATTCATTAGAGGCTTTTTGCAGAGCAACAGTTATAGGTTCTGTCATTCGAAGGCATGCTTGGTTAAAAGAACAAAGTTTACCTGATCATGTTAAAGCAAAATTATTGGATGCTCCATTACAGCATGATACTTTGTTTGGTGTTAAGGCAGAAGAGGTGTTAAAGAAAATGGAGGATAAAGCAAAATCAATGCAGACAGTAAAGGATTTCTTACAGGTTCAGCCACCTAGATTTAGCAGGAACTGGCCTTCAAAAAATTGGTCCTTTCCAGTGTCAGACAGGCCACAAAGAGGCAGATACAGACGCCCAAAAGAGGCAGATCTCAGCCCCAAGGCACATACAGACCTAAACAATGGGGTGCTTCAGCCCCTAAAGGCGGAGAAGACAAATCACAACCTTATAGGAAATGATCCCAATGACTTCCCTCTACAAATGCCAAGCACTTACCATTTGGCAGCGCCCTTAGGGGGAAAACTAGCACTTTTCTCACAAAATTGGCACATGATCACCCAGGACAAATGGGTACTGAATATTGTTTGTCAGGGTTACAGGTTCCACTTTCACACCCTACCAAGGCCAAAAGGTATGCCAGACCTGCCACAAAATCAATGGGCAGAGGCACAAAAACAAATTTCTGCTCTCATGGACATGAGGGCTGTTCAAAAAGTACCACAGCAAGAACAGGGGCAAGGATTTTACCCAAGACTTTTCTTGGTACCCAGAAAGGACAACGCTTGGAGACCAGTACTGGACCTGTCTACTCTAAATACTTTCCGGGACGTTCCAAAATTCAAAATGTTGACACTGCAGCAACTTCTACCCATGCTGGGCAAGAAGGCTTGGCTCGTTACTTTGGACCTCAGAGGCATACCTGCATGTCCCAATCGGACAATCTTGCAGAAGATATCTCAGATTCATAGCTGGCTCAATACATTACCAATTCTCTGCACTGCCCTTTGGCTTATCTACTGTGCCCAGGGTCTTCACAAAATGCCTGGCACCAGTAATTGCATTTTGCAGGCAAGAAGGAATTCAAATTTATCCGTACCTGGACGACTGCCTGATTCAAGCAGAGAGCAAGGACATTTTTCTAAAGCATCTGGCGTTTGTAAAAAAGTTAAGTTGCCTGGGGTACACAGTAAATGAAAAGAAATCAAAACTAGTGCCCTCACGAGAGATTATATTCCTGGGTGCCAGCTTGAACACAACGGCCCAGATGGCTTATCTCACGCCAGACAAACAAGGACAACTGACTCAATACTTTCAATTGATGGCAACAAAGACACAACTCCCTGCAAGAAAAATTCTGAAGGCCTTGGGTTACATGGCATCTTGCTTATTACTAATTCCATATGCCAGACTGCATATGAGGAAACTACAATGGTACCTAAAGAACGTATGGTCTCAACACTGTCAAAGTTTGGAAACAGTTATACCACTAATCCCTTGCCTTCAGGAGTTTCAATGGTGGGCTTAAGCTTGTCACCTCAACAAGGGACAGCCTTTTACACAACCCACAGTCAGGCAAACACTAACAACAGATGCATCGGATTATGCCTGGGGAGCACACATGGCAGGCAAAATGTATTCAGGGCACGTGGCCTGCAGAACAAAGGCATCTTCACATCAATCAAAAAGAGATGCTAGCTGTACAAAATGTGCTTATAGCTTTCAAGGACCTGCTGCATCCAGGACAACTACTACTAAAGACAGACAACACCACAGTTATGTGGTACATAAACAAGCAAGGGGGCACTCACTCCTACCCCCTATGCAGACAAGCTATGACCTTGTGGAACATAGCTATAAACATTCAGGTTCATCTGCAAGCACAATTCCTGCCAGGAGACAAAAACAAACTGGCAGATGACTTGAGCAGAAACATCATGGATCCCCACGAATGGGAGTTGAATCCACAAATATTCAGAATGATAACACAGAAATGGTGGAGCCCAGACATAGATCTGTTTGCATCCCCAATAAACTGCCAGCTACAAAAATTCTGCACACGGAGTTACCATCCACAAGCATGGAAAGTGGATGCCCTGTCATTCAGCTGGGAAGAACCTACAAGTATACACTTTCCCGCCATTACCTCTCCTGCCAAAGGTACTCATAAAAGCCAGGCAGGAAGAGCCAAAGATGATCCTGATTGCACCAAACTGGCCACGCCAGCACTAGTACCCAATCTTAAGGAGCTTAGCACAAGAACCACCCTGGATTTTGCCTCAAATCTCACATCTGCTGACTCAGCACAGCAAGCTACTACACAGCCAGCTAAAGACCTTAAACCTAGCTGCATGGAAGATTCCTTAGTCAAGCAAGCAATGCCTCTCTCCAAAGCTGTTATGGCTGTCATTCTGGAGGCCAGAAGGCCTAGTACCAGGAAAGCCTATTCGGATAAATGGAAGAGATGCTGTGCCTGGAACCAAGCTCACAGCCTTGACCCTCTTGTCCCAAACATTCCTCGGATACTACAATACTTAACTGAGATGTTGGACAAAGGACTCTTCTCATCCATCAAGATCCACGCCTCTGCCATCTCTGCTCATTACAACACGGATCCACCAATTTTCTCTAATTCTCTGTTAAAACAGTACCTCAGAGGGGCTAAAAACATAAGATCGCCCCGTAGAGCACCTACTCCAACTTGGGACCTCAACTTTGTTTTGGAGAAGCTAACTTTACCTCCTTTTGAGCCAGCCAACACAGCAGAATTAAAATATATCTCATGAAAAACTGCGCTGCTCCTGGCAATAACATCAGCACGAAGAGTTTCAGAATTACAGGCACTAATTGCAGTGGAACCTTTCCTCATTTTCCACCAGGACAGGGTGTCTTTAAGAACTAACCCTACTTTTATGCCAAAGGTGGTATCCAGTGTGGCTCTAAACCAAACTATTCACCTGCCAACTTTTTATCCTAAACCACAGAATAAAGGGGAGAGACTACTGCACTCTTTGGACATTCACAGGCAGTTACGCTTCGACTTGGACAAAACCAAAGCTTTCAGAAAATCTGAGCAATTATTGGTAGCATATGCTGCAGGAGCACAGGGAAAAGCCATTTCAAAACAAACGATCTCAAAATGGATAGGACATTATATACGTTTCTGCAATACTCACCATGGAAAAACTGTCCCTAGCAGCATTAGATCTCTCTCCACCAGGGCAACAGCCACTTCAACTGCCTACCTCAGAGGAGTACCTACCAAGGATATTTTGGAAGCAGCAACATGGAGTTTTGTGCATACCTTCACCAAACATTACCATTTGCCTTTATACTCCAAATCCAGAGCTGGCTTCGCCACTGCTGTGCTGCAGAGCCTTATAGCCACCCCTAATGCCTTATAGAACCAGCCTCCCTACCTCAGCTTTGGGATTCCACCCAAGTGTAATGACTGCAGCAGTGTAACACGATGAACATTGTACAGTTTTGTACCTACCATAAATGTAGATGTTTGCGTGTAAACATTGCTGCAGTCCAGGTTACCCTCCCTCCTTCCCCTATTACTTGCTGGTACATACCTATACCTTCTACCCTTTACTACCTATGGGGAGTATTTACTGGTAACTCAAAGTTGTTTGCTTTTCTTGTGTATGTTTTATTAGCAATTTGAATTGCCTACCTATTTGGGGGCACCTGACAACTGGGGCAAGAAAAACTGAAGAAAATGGTGTCGGCTGCATCTTATATACCCCTGTCGCACTGACGTCAGTGAGGAGGTGACAGCAACTGACAACGGATCAAGACTTTGGAACTCAGGCCGACTGGGGAACCGCCTGACTGCAGGATAACCCAAGTGTAATGACTGCAGCAGTGTTTAAACTCTAACATCTACATTTGTGGTAGGCACAAAACTGTACTTTTCCACTAATAACCATATTGATGGGAGCCCACTGAGCACACAGTGTTGTAAGAGTTCTGGGGACACAGGTTGACAGCAACGTCTCCTTCAACCACCACATTGCCACTGTGGTCAGAAAGTCCTATGTGGCACATCTCATTACCAAGGGTTTTGCATGCAGGAAGAAAGAAGTCATCACATCTCCCTACTCTTCCCTCATTAGGCCAGTCGTAGAGTATAATTCCCCATTTGGCATGTACCTCACTAGACATATGCAACAGCTGGAAAGGCCACAAAAGTACCTCATGAAGAGGATCCTAGGCCTTAAATACATGTCCTACACAGACTCAAACTCAAGCTGTTCTCTGTCTCATATCGTCTACTAAGAGGTGATCTCTGCTTGACTTGCAAAGCCATGTCTGACCCAGCTCTGTTAGAAATGCTACATCTAATGAAATCCCAATTCCTCCGCACCACACGTTCGAGACCTCAACCTCATTACCACAATCAACAGCACATGCTGGAGGGACAGGTTCCTCACCCAGAGACTGCCCATGTTCTGGGATAGACTTCCCGTACATGTCAAGTAGAGGACCTCACTGGCCCTTTTCAAGAGAAATGTTGGGAGTGTATGGGAAATAGAAGGGTTACCCCGGGGATCACTCCAGTGGCTGTACTTGATAGAGGCACTGGGAGCTAACGTCGGGCGGCACAATCCCAGGGCACTATTATGGGCTAGGCTTCTAAAGGCTCCAGGGCCATCAGCCTAGTACACACCTATGAAGCTATAAACAAATGGACTGCCTTAAGATTGCTGTGTACATAGGTTCATACTAGGTCTATATTACCAAATCAAAAAGACCCGTAATCAAATGGCATTTACATTGAAAATGCCGGTCATCACAGCCCCCCACACCCCTGCTAATTATATGTACCAGCTCCGAGAGTGCACTACATTGAGAAAAGGGCAAATTTTCCAATCTTCACTGTACCACGATTTCAATATAATTATCTCGATTTGCATTTTCGATGTAAATGCCGTTAGATTATGGCTGTCTCTAATTTGGTGATATAGACCCATTCATACTACACTTATGGCCTACAGGACCATCAAGGAACTTGACTGCAACACCCCTTTGTCTAGAGGGTGTAATATTTTCTCCCTGATAGTAAGGTTAATTCCACATTTCCCAGGCATGAATTTGGTCTTCATCCAGTTGTAGTTTTGCTTCCACATCTGCTGACGGTCAAGTTTCCCTTCGTATTACACTGCTTGGGGGGGGGGGGATTCATCCAGGCAACTGTATGATGGCATTTTCAGTTTTTATGCCCTAACCTGCCATTGCTGGTGACGTCAGCTTTTGTGTCATAGCAAAGGCCACCCATGCACCTTTGTCCGCATATGCACTGGCAAGAGCTACCATCACTGGATTTGGTGACCACATCCATGGTTTTCCTTGTACTGGCTCCCTGTTACCCTGAACCTCCATTCACCAGCTTGAGGCCATGTCATTGTATCAGTGGTATGAGCTGTGCATGGACCACATTCCACTCCCAGGACGGGCACACCAGTCTTGCCTTCCTCTGTCATTTAGTGCCCAAGTCACTAGCCAAAACCTTATTGCTGAGGCTGTAGACAGGTGTTTTTATCCCTCTGCACAATCTGCTCAGGCATGTCATTTAAAAGTAGGTAGTGTTACTTTAAGTGAAAATAGCATTAATTCCAAAGGTACAGAATGCACTCATCTGCTGCACCAGTTGTTGAGCTTCCTGTGAAGATTGAACTCTTTCTAACAAGTGTTAGACTACTGGTTATTCAAAGGTGGAGAATATGGAGAAGGGTGGAGGCTTTCGGTACAGAGGTCACCCCTCAGGTGTCTTTGAGGCGGAGTATAGTGAAATAAGGCTTTTAAACTTATAGCAGCTTAGATTGTGTAGTCCTAGAAATACTCTATACCAGAAACCTTAGCAGTTTTTCAAGTTTGTCAAGGTGGGTACTTTAAATTCATTAACCCTTCTGCAATGAAATGCACAAAGATACTTAAGTGAATAGTTGTATGTTTATACTTTGGTCAGGTTAGTCCCACAAGACTAGTTCCCCCTTTTCGGGGGGGTATCCAAAGCGGCATTTGTACTATTAAGTTGAATTTGACCAGGGCATCGGCGAACTTTCCCTACTCGACAATGTTGAGTAGGACCTATTTTGGAGGAGCACTTCCTTTCTCTTTTTCAGGTGCAGAGGTGACCCAGCGAAACAGGGAGGCAGATGGAAAGAGAAGGAGATTGAGTGGTAAAAGAAATGAAGGAGAAAGCAAATACTGAGACCGGAGAAGGTGTGCAGGACTCTGAGGAAATGTTTCAAAAAACCCTGTTTGGAGACGAGTCAACAAATGTTAGATGCATAATTATCGCCTGCCATTTGGGAGGGTTCCAGGATGATTTACTTAAAGAAATGGTGCAGAGTGAGCCAGAAAATGGAGCTGTTTCGGGAGGGGGGGGTGTTTGGCGAAAACACAAAAGGAGGATCCTGAGGAATACTGATCGAAAAGAAAATGTATGCAGCGAAAGTAAAAGAAGGCGAAAGTGGAGTAGCAGAAAAGGCCGAAGGAAATGAAAACAAAGGACATGGTAAGGATTCAAAGTAGAAGTTGAAGAAATGGACAGGTGTGAAATGTGACAATTGGGTAACTTCTGTGGGTATAAGCACATGAGCTAACAGAATTTATTCTTGAGACATTTTGTGACCTTGTATTTGAGACTATTCAATGGAAGACTTTCTTGGAGAAAGAGGAAAAAAAGACTTTCCCCATGGAATCTGGGATAAAAGCATTTACCATGGAAACATTCATGTACAGTGTAGAGAGAGTGAAAGGAATTTGTAAAGCTTTATTTAAAGAAGTACTAGACATGTCAAGAGGGGTTTATGGACTGGTGGCTGGAATTGTAATATTTTGTTAAAAATAATTATACCAAGTATGGTAAATGTAGAGGGGAATAGGGTTGTTGTAAAATACTGGGGACAAAACATACGTTTTGTGTGGAAAAGGACATTTTGATAAGTGTGACAAAAAAACAATGTTTGTAGGGAAATGGGCATCATGCAAAAAATGTGAATTTAATCGTTATAAATATAACAAAGCCAGACATTTATGGATGGACTGCAAACATGGAAAAAGTAAGGAGAAGGAAGAAATGAACAAAGACATTTTAGAAGTAGAAGAAATGAAAAAAATAGATGAGGGAAATAGAGGGGACAAAGTTCTGAAGTAAGAGATGAAGACTAACAGGGACTTGGTAAAAGGGCAAAAAGAATTCTGTTGGTCAAATGGTAAAATAAAGAAAAAGTATATACATACAGCTGAAGATGGGGCTTGGTGTATGGTGAATACATACAGCTGAAGACTGGGGCTTGGTGTATGGTGAATACATACAGCTGAAGATGGGGCTTGGTGTGTGGTGAATACATACAGCTGAAGATTGGGGCTTGGTGTGTGGTGAATACATACAGCTGAAGACTGGGGCTTGGTGTGTGGTGAATACATACAGCTGAAGACTGGGGCTTGGTGTGTGGTGAATACATACAGCTGAAGACTGGGGCTTGGTGTGTGGTGAATACATACAGCTGAAGATTGGGGCTTGGTGTGTGGTGAATACATACAGCTGAAGATTGGGGCTTGGTGTGTGGTGAATACATACAGCTGAAGATTGGGACTTGGTGTGTGGTGAATACATATAGCTGAAGATTGGGGCTTGGTGTGTGGTGAACAGCTGAAGATTGGGGCTTGAGTGTTTAAGTGAATACATACAGCTGAAGATTGGGGCTTGGTGTGTGGTGAATACATACAGCTGAAGCTTGAAGGCTTGTGTGTGGTAGATACATACAGCTGAAGATTGGGGCTTGGTGTGTGATACAGCTTACATATTGGGGACTGGGCTTGTGGGTGAATACATACAGAAGAAGACTGCCTGGTGTGATACAGCTGGTGGGGCTTGGTGTGTGGTGAATACATACAGCTGAAGACTGGGGCTTGGTGTGTGGTGAATACATACAGCTGAAGACTGGGGCTTGGTGTGTGGTGAATACATACAGCTGAAGATTGGGGCTTGGTGTGTGAATACATACAGCTGAAGATTGGGGCTTGGTGTGTGGTGAATACATACAGCTGAAGATTGGGGCTTGGTGTGTGGTGAATACATACAGCTGAAGATTGGGGCTTGGTGTGTGGTGAATACATACAGCTGAAGACTGGGGCTTGGTGTGTGGTGAATACATACAGCTGAAGACTGGGGCTTGGTGTGTGGTGAATACATACAGCTGAAGACTGGGGCTTGGTGTGTGGTGAATACATACAGCTGAAGACTGGGGCTTGGTGTGTGGTGAATACATACAGCTGAAGACTGGGGCTTGGTGTGTGGTGAATACATACAGCTGAAGACTGGGGCTTGGTGTGTGGTGAATACATACAGCTGAAGACTGGGGCTTGGTGTGTGGTGAATACATACAGCTGAAGACTGGGGCTTGAATACATACAGCTGAAGACTGGGGCTTGGTGTGTGGTGAATACATACAGCTGAAGATTGGGGCTTGGTGTGTGGTGAATACATACAGCTGAAGACTGGGGCTTGGTGTGTGGTGAATATACAGCTGAAGACTGGGGCTTGGTGTGTGGTGAATACATACAGCTGAAGACTGGGGCTTGGTGTTTGGTTAAGAGGCTTGATGCACAGACACAAAATACAGTGCAATTCTCGCCATTGGGAAGACTGTTTGTTAGGCTTAAAATGGCCTATTAAGAAAGCTGTCCATAATTAGCTATGAACTTATGAAACCATGAATCTAAGGAAGAAGAAGAATGAAACTTTGAGTGCTTTCTATAAATGTGAGTAATATTAAGGATATGTTAAGAATAGGAATTTTTGAATGTTGTAATACATGTGAAGTAGATGTAATTATATTCAACGACCCAATATTTTTAACAAAGATTACAAACTTTGGAGAGGAAAGATCTAGAATTTGGGAAATGAGTGATGTTCTGGAATAGCCATATTCTGTAGAAATGTTAAAGATAATACTTTAGCACAATTGGAAGATTAACCATTGCAGATTTAAAATGGAAAGAAGTATAGAATTAGAACTTAATTGTAAAGAAAGGGAAAGCTTATTTTAACAGATGTTATACTGGGTGGTGAGAAATATGAATATTATAACATCAGGAGACTTTAATTTTGTTTTAAGAGGCAAGCATTAAAAGAAAGGCAATATAAGGAAATGTTAAAACTGTTTAGATGTGCAAGTTAAAACTTTGGAACAAAGACTCATGGACTTAAAAATGGGGGGTGTGTGTAGAACTGAAATTGATCATTTTATAGTATCAAAATGTTTAGTTATAGGAGAAAGGGAGTGTGACACAGGATTTTCTGATCATCTTGCAGTATGGCTAGAGATGAAGGAAAACAAGGGCTATATAAAAATAGGCAAAACCACAAAAGGGATAAAGCATGGCATGAAGAAGGAAAGATTAGTAACAGTTATGGAAAGATCATATTACTATGAGAACATTTTATATAAATTGGTCTGAATGGTGGATGATATAAAAGTTTTTAACAGTGGCAATATGATGTGAGAAAAGTATAGAAAAATATGAAAAAATGCATTGGAAGATTTAGAACATAGAAAGTACTTTAACAAAAGAATGGATTATATAAAAGAACTCTAGAAAAAATGCAAGCAATGTTATATAAGCAAAGATTTTTTACAAGGAAAAAGTACTATTCAGTTACTTAACCAGATTAGTAAAGGAATATGGTAGTGTAATGAGAGAAATAAATTATATAAAAAAATATATATATAAAACCTAGGAAAAGATTATAAATAACATAGTACCACGTATACAAGAAATGTTATAAATAAAAGATAAATGTGCAATGTAAAGTTAACAGTAAAAGAGAATAAAGACTAGGAAAAGGAGATTTCTTTAAATGAGCAATAGAAAATATTAAGACCAGTAAATATAGATTTGGCTGCAGGGCAATTTGGAATAGGGTATGAAATGTATAAAAATGTAAGAGTCTGGCAAAAATATTAGATTTTGCTTGAATGTTTAAATGAAGGTTTTATGCATTAAGAATTATGTAGTGGAATACTTAAATTCATAGGGAAAAGGGAAGATAGACAAAAACTGGAGACCGGTGGCATTTAAATAATTATACAGTCTTTATGAAAATACAAAAGGGACTGGAAACTTCAATGGAAAATATTATTGAAGATAGCATTCAAAAGGGAAGGGTTGTCAAGAATTAAATATAGAGAAGTTGTAGATGGTATGAACAAAAAAGTAAAAATCATAAGGAGGTCTTAAGACAACATAATTTGACATGAAATCTTATGAGTAATAATAAGAAATGTAAGTGAGAAAGTTATGAATAATACTTCTAAATGGCTTGTTAGGCCAAGAGGTACACGAGTGGTGATGTAAGACAGGGATATCAAATGAGTTGTATATTCTTTGCATTAGTTATAAATGTGATAGTATGTAAAATTACAAAATGTAGGAGATGGGTGTATAACACCTGAAGACTTAAGAATTCCACTTCTTTTAACATATGCGGATGACATAATTGCAAAAAACAAAATCTGGATAAAACCAGTAATAATTTGCACAAAGGAGTGTCTAGCTATAATAGGGATTCCTTTAAATAGAGAAGAGTAAAAGGGTTTAGGTAATGTAGTAAAGACCGGGGTGTGTATTTTGCAATGAAATTTCTGTGTTTGGTATAAAATTTGGCAATAGTGATGCAAGTAGAATTCAGTGGGGAAAACTGTAGAAGAATAAAACCAGTCTTTTCTGAACATTATTCAGAAAAAAAGGCTTATTTGATAAATTCAGTACATAAGGGAAAATACCATACTTAGCTTTTGTTTTTATGTTGCCAACAGTATTTGAAAAGGAATTATTGCAGATAATTTTTCATTTATATGGGGTTCTAGATTAAACACAGTAAAAAGAGTTTTGTATATAAATAAAGGAGGCGGTTTAGGGTTTAATAACCCCGTTGGTATGTGCTGCTTCATTAAATTTGTACAAAGTGTTAAAGTGGGTAAATGGAAAAATGAGAGATTAGTGAAATTGTATAAATATAACTATAATAAATTTGGGGTTATTGTAAAAGAAAAAATGTATAAATGAGGTAATATTTTCTAGAAAAAATATTTTTGTGAAAAATACAGAAAATGAAAAGTATGGTATAAAT
>NC_056733.1:950595476-950879370 GCF_019279795.1 Protopterus annectens | reverse complement strand
AGAATGGCTAACCCTTCTGACTTATCTACTGTGCCCAGGGTCTTCACAAAGTGCCTGGCACCAGTAATTGCTTACTGCAGACAGAGGAATACAAATATAACCTTACTTGGACGACTGCTTCATACAAGCAGAGGACAAGGACATTCTACTACAGCGTCTGACTTTTGTGATAAGACTTTTAACATGCCTAGGGTACAGAGTCAACAAAAAGAAATCAAAACTAGTACCCTCTCGAGATAATATTCCTGGGTGCAAGCTTAAATGCAACTGCCCAGATGGCTTATCTCACTCCAGACAAAGACAACTGACTACCTATTTCAAGGAAATGGCAACAAAGCCCCAGTTATCTGCAAGAAAAATTCTGCAGGCTTTGGGCTTCATGGCAGCCTGCATCTTACTAATTCCATATGCAAGACTGTATATGAGGAAAATTCAGTGGTACCTAAAAAGTGTCTGGACACAACATTGCCACAGTCTGGAAACAATGGTTACTCTAATACCCTGCCTGCAACAGGAATTTCGATGGTGGACAAAGGCTTGTCACCAAAACAAGGGACAGCCATTCTCACTACCCCCAGCCAGGCAGAGCCTAACGACGGATGCATCAGATAATGCCTGGGGGGGCACACATGGCAGGAAGAGGCATTCAGGGCACCTAGTCCACAAACCAAAAGCATCTGCATATCAATCAAAAAGAGATGCTAGCTCTTCAAAATGCCCTGATAGCCTTCAAGGACCTACTTCATCCAGGACAACTGATAGACAGACAACACCACGGTCATGTGGTACATAAACAAGCAGGGGGGAACTCATTCTTATCCCCTATGCAGACTAGCCGAGGCTTTATGGGACACAGCATTGACTTACCAGGTTCATCTGCAGGCACAATTCCTGCCAGGAAAGGAAAGTACTCTGGCAGATGAACTAAGCAGAAACCTCATGGATCCCCATGAGTGGCACCTGGATACACAAGCCTTCAGCATGATAACAGTGGAATGGGGATGCCCAGACATAGATCTGTTTGCCTCCCCTCAAAACAATCAACTAAGAAGATTCTGCACAAGAACTTATCACAAACAAGCTTGGAAAGTGGACGCCTTATCTTTCAACTGGACAAACCGATCAGTATATGCCTTTCCTCCACTGCCTCTCCTCCCCAAAGTACTACTAAAGGTCAGGTAGGAGAAACCAAAAATGATTCTGATTGCCCCAGACTGGCCACGCCAGTACTGGTATCCGATCTTAAGGAACTTGTCCCAATGCCCTGCCTAGACCTTACCTCAGATACCTCATCTACTGTCCCAGCAAAACAATCAGATTCTGTACAGCCAACTCAGGACCCTAAACCTGGCAGCATGGCGGATAATGTAGCCATACAAACCACACCTCCCAGTAAAGCTGTGATGGATGTCATTTTAGAAGCCAGAAGGCCTAGTACTAGAAAATCCTATGCTGGGAAATGGAAGAGAGTTTGTGCTTGGAACCAAGCTTAAGAAACTGATACAGCTGTCCCAAATATTCCTCAGATTTTGCAATATTTAACTGAGATGCTGGACAAAGGCCTATCTTTTTCATCATTTAAAATCCATGCCTCTGCCATTTCGGCTCATTACAATATAGAGCCACCACTCTTTTCTCATCCTTTATTAAGGCAGTACCTCAGAGGAGACAAAAACTTAAGGCTTCCAAGGAGAACGCCAACACCTGCATGGGATCTCAATTATGTCTTGGAAAATCTCACCTTACCTCCTTTTGAGCCAGCTGCTACTGCGGACATAAAGTTCTTATCTTGGAAAACAGCTCTGCTCCTAGCAATAACTTCTGCAAGACGAGTTTCAGAGCTACAGGCTCTCATGGCTGTGGAACCCTTTATCATTTTCTATCCAGACAGGGTCTCTCTGAGAACTCTGAGAACAAACCCTACAATGTTAAGTTGTCAATCTCGCCTTCATTCTTGCTGGATGGGTTCGGAGCCGATCCTCTGCTCCGACTCTGCCTATACTAAAGCTTGAGAGCTAATTTTACCGGCTCGAGGCAACCCTATATCCCATGATGCTAGGCGCTAACTACCCAGATCTCGTTTGCCGCTTTCGCTAGCGAGGTGCTTTTTTTACCGGCTCCACAGGTCAGTGAAAAATTTCAAATTTTTCTACTCCTTTCTTAGGATTTTTCCCTTTTATTTTAAAAATAGACTAGTACCTAGTATACCACTTCCGTTGGGTTCCCATTTTTGTTAATCCCTAATCCCAAAAGTTATATCCCTTCCCTGTTAAGGTTAGGCCTTAGGCCCTTTCCGTTTTTTTCCCTTTCCCTTGTTTTGGGACAGTTAGGTGTGTGTTAGTTTTGTTAACCTTTAATTTTACTGTGTGTGTGTTTTAACTTTCTAAGGAAGATTTTTTTCTTCCCTTGACGGCTTAATGTCTAAAGACATTAAAGTCTCAGGCTTCAAGAAGTGTGACTCTTGCTGTCAAATGTCGCTGACAGACTGTCACACTTCTTGCGTGTATTGCCTGGGACCCCTGCACCTGCAGGACTCTTGTTCTGTTTGTCATGCGTTCAGTCCAAGAGTCCTGCAGGAGCGCAGGAATAAGTTAATTTTGAGGGGCTTATTAAAGCCCGAAGGTTCCCCGGCTAAGTCCTTGCCAGGGAAACCTTCGAAGCCATCCAAACCGTCGGCTCCGTGCTCCAAGCCTTCGGCTGGTGGCTCTCCTACTGCATCACGATCGGCTCTGGCTGGAGCTGATACAGCTATGTCACAGTCTTCTGCATCGGCTCCGGCCGGAGCTGATGCCTCAAAGACTCTGTCTTTAGAGTCGGCTCCGGTCGGTGCCGACGTGTCTTTGGCTCCATCGGCACCACTAGTCTCGGTGCCATCTTCCACCCGCAAAAGATCTAGGTCTCCGTCCCTGGAGTCCATTCACTCGACTCCGAGATCGCCTTTGCTCTCAGAGCGGAGCCATCAGAGCCATTCCTCTCTGTCTTCCAGGCTTTCGGACCATGACCTCGAGAGGGTGGTTAGCAGACTCCTAAAGTCTCAGGCACTGGCCCAAATGCTTCATAGCCTGTCTCAACAGACAGTGGCTTCACCCATACCATCTTCGATTCCTCCTCCTTCTCTGCCCCTGAGTTCGGAGCCGGAGCTCCTCTGAGCCGTGACTGTCGAGACATCGGAGCCGATACCTCCCCCTTCGGCTCCGTCATCTGCTCCGATCTCTTCCATGGTCCCATCCTTGGAGGGATCCGGGCGCTTGGACTTCCTCGGCTCCGAGGGGGCGAGTGGCATCGAACCCTTGTCCGACCCCGTTCTCCTTCTCCGAGCGTTGGCGCTGGTGAGTTCGGCCCCAACATCAGCTTCTGAGCCGTCCATCTTGGTGCCGGCTGGGGTTCCTATTTCTTCGGAATGGGAGCCCTTTGTCCTGCCTGATAGGGGCGCCTTCGAGGTCATGAGGAGCGTACTGGCCCCAGTGCCTGCTCCACGGTCAGCTCCATCAGCTCCTCCCACTGTAGTGCCTGCTGCGGTCTCTACCCACTCTCTCATTCCGACAGAGATCCAACGCCTCAGGTTTCCCCATTGGAAATATCCTCCTCTTCCAAGGCTTCCCCTGATCCGTCAGGTGAACCCCATCGAAAGAGGACATGTAAGAGGAAGCATGTGGACTCCCCTGAGTCCATCACATCTGATTCCGACTTGGATGAGTCTGAAGGTCCCCAAGGTCCCCCTCTGAGGATGTCTCCTTTTCTGACATCCTTGAAATCCTCAAGCAGAGGGGGAACTGGTCTACCCTCAATCCTTCAGAGGACGAGTCGGTTTACCTGGAGGCGTTTGGTTCTCGTCCTTCCACCTCCTGGGTGTGTCCACCTTTTGACCCCCTCATGGAAGTGGTGGCAAGGAAGGCGTGGACGGCCCCGGATACGATGGAACCCACCCCACGGATGCCTTCCAAATTTATCACAGCCCCATCAGATAAACAATTTTTAACTAAGGGTGTCCCAGTTGATGCCATGGTGGTGGCTGCAGCCACTAAGAAGGAACTAGCCGATCCTTCAGTGCCTATCCATCCTCCTAATAAGGAATCTAGGACTATGGATAGGTACGGCAAGCGGATGTTCTCTTCAGCGACCTTCACCATGAGGTCGCTGAATTACTTGTGCCATTTCACCCGCCTTCAAAGAGACATTCTCAAAGAAATGGGTGATATCCTACAGGATCCAACAGCTGCGAGGTCTCAGGACAAAATCAACTCCCAGCTAGGAACCCTAAATTCCATTGTCAACTCCTCTATGCGGCTTATTTCCTATGCAGCCGATGGAGCGAGTAGAGGCACAGGCGTGGCTTTAAGGCGTCACGCCTGGATGCGGCTTTGCAACTTTGCAGACCCCTTCAAGGCATCCTTCACTAACTCCCCCTTTGATGGTTCGGCATTGTTTGGACCTCAAGTGAAGGATACTTTGACCAGATGCGAACAAGATGGCAAGACTCTTTCTGCCGTGGGAGTCCGTTTTTCAACCCCGTCTAGACCATATCCTAAGGGTCAAAAGGATGGAAAAATGTGGTTCCACAAATCTCAGGGAGTCACGCCTGATGCAAGAGGTCAGTCCCCCCCCCCCCCGAGAGGCAGGGGGGGACAACAAGAGACGCCGCCCTAGAGGCAGAGGAGGTCCGCAGAATCAGGTTAACAGAGTCTCTCTCTCTGACAAACCCTTCCAGCATCCCTGAGAAGCTGCCCGACTGTCCACCTTCGGAGGCAGTCGGGGGAAGGTTATCGCTGTACCCAGAAGCCTGGCTTTCTCTCACACAAGACAAATGGGTACAGTCGATTTATATCCGAGGGTTACAAAATTCCCTTTATCCACACCCCAACTCGGCCAAAAGGGCCCCTCCCAGACGTTCCACCCAGTCTAAAGGAACACGCAGTACTAGAAGTATCAAAACTGCTAACAAAAAGAGCCATCCAGCCAGTCCCAGCAGACCAACTAGGATCCGGAATCTACTCCAAGTTATTTTTGGTACCAAAAAAGACAGGGGACTGGAGGCCAATATTGGATCTCAGCAGACTAAACAAGTCTGTAAAAAGAACGAAGTTCCGGATGGTCACACCACAATCCATTCTACCCTTTATGGGTCAGGACAATTGGATGTGCTCAGTGGACCTTCAGGATGCGTACTATCACATAAAGATGCACAGGAGCTCCTGGAGGTTTCTCCGCTTCCGGCTGGGGGCCAGTCACTACCAGTTCAGGGCCCTGCCCTTTGGTCTCACTACAGCCCCCCCGAGTGTTTACCAAATGCATGGCAGTGGATGTCCTTCAAGGATGCATCTGCAGTCCTTACAAATGGGTAGTCCTGTCGTCAGGCAGCCCTTCGGTCGGCCGGATTCCAAAGTCTGGGTCTGGCTTCGGCTGGTGTCGCACTTCACCCGACGTCATTGCTGCAGTTTTTCGGGTATAAAGGCATCAGCCGACGCCATTTTCCTCAGTCTTTCTTGCCGCTGGCTCAAGCAGAAGCTGTTCGCAAGTGCCGGTCGGTCAGATCCAGAGATTACTACTACCGAATACTACTCAAGACTTCTAAAAGCTAAGTACCCGCTAGACTCTTTCTTGCCTCAGCCGATGTCAGAGAAAGTGAATAACTGTTTAACTTGAAACAAATACCTCATAAAGATTTCCACTCCTACTGCTTACCTTGTTTAGGCCCAGACCACGACGTAGCAGCTTGTCTAGCCTGTGCTTCTTTTAACCGACGGACGCTTAGACGTCGGTCGGAGTTTGCTGAGCAGTTTTTCGGCTCTGATTTTGCCTACATTATGCCGTCGGATCCTCCGACAATGCAAATTACCAAAAAACGCAAAGAAAAGGACCGACACTCGCGGTCCGCGGTTTCGGCCGAAACCGTGGTTAAGCAAACCGCGAGTGTCTCGGTTTCGGCCGAAATCGAGCAAGCGGTTCTTTCTTCAGCCGAAACCATGCCTTCTACTGAGGTCTCTTCTAACCTGGTAGAATCGGCTTCTGAAATCCAACCTTCTGTTGCGGTTTCTCAGGAATTATCGGACACTATTCCCTTGGATATTTCAACCCCTGCACGTGGAGCTGCTAGGCCTCCTGCAGCCATGTCTATTAAGGCCTTTGCCAGGGCTAAAGCAGCCAAAGCTTCAAAAACGGTGCCTGCCAAACCCCCCTCTCACAGGCCCAGCACCAGTTCCCATATGCTTTCTTTGGCTGAGGATCTCATTTCTTTAATTCGTGGATCCCAGCCTCATCCAGACAAGACCTCTCACCCACCTCCAGAAAAGAAGCCTAGAGCAGAGCCCCCTGAGCCAGTATCCACAGATGATTCCTCTGATGACTCAGAACATACAGACCCTCCTGAGGCTCCTTATTCCCCTTACGAAGACTCTGATGCTGAAGAGTCCATTCCTTCAGCCTCTCCACCTGAGGAATTTTCCTTTGGGGAAACCTTGCATGCTATGAGGGAACAATTTCAGTGGCAGGGCCAAGATTTCTCAGACTCCAGAAAAAGGCTTAGAACCTTTCTACATTTGCCACAACATAGGCCTTTAGCTATTCCTCCAGTTCTTTCTGTTGTAGATGATGCATTTAATGATGCTTGCACTGCTCCTGATTCATTACCTCCGGCCCCTGCTAAGCCTGATAGGTTCTACAGGGTCCCGGACACTCATCACCATTTATACAAGGCTCCTTTTGCAGATCCAGAGACTATCTCCCAGGGCCCTAAAGCTGTAGCAACTGCATCTACTAAAAACCCCCTCCCCTCTGAAAGGGAATCCAGGTCCTTAGAGAGATGGGGTAAAAAAGTTTACACCTCTGCTACTTTGTCAGCTAGGGCTTTGAACTGCCAATTTCATATGATCCAATATCAAGAGTTTATGCTTGACCAGTTGACTAAAAAGCTGTCCTCTGAAGAATCTTTAGATAAAAAATATGTTCAGGAAATGGTACATAACATACAGCAGGTTAGTAACCATTCTTTAAAATGTGGCTATGATGCACTGGAGGCTTCCTTTAGATCAGCCATGACTGGCACAGTTATCAGGAGGCATGCATGGTTGAAAGAGCAGGCCTTACCGGACCATGTCAAATCAAAACTTTTGGATGCACCCATGGACAAAATCAATTTATTTGGTTCCCCTGCACAGCAGGTACTAAAAAAGATGGAAGAGAAGGCGAAATCTGTACAAACAGTGAAAGATTTCTTACAGGTTCAACCTCCAAGGTTTAGCAGGAACTGGCCCTCCAAGAATTGGTCCTTTCCAGACTCCTCTAAGACACAGAGAGGCAGGAATAGGCGTTCAAGAGGCAGAAACCAATCCAGGGGTGCCTACAGGGACGCCAGTGGCAAGGTAACAACCAGCGAGGCACGACGCAGCCACCACCACTACAACAACACAATCACAGTGACTTGGCTGGCACCTACCAGGGAACAACTGGAAGCACCCTTAGGCGGAAAGCTAACCTTATTTTCAAAGAACTGGCATTGCATCACAAGGGAAAAATGGATTTTGCAAACTATAGACCATGGTTACAGGTTCCATTTCCATACTCTACCAGGAAAGAGAGGAATGCCAAACCTACCACCTACTCAAAGGGCAGAAGCTCTAAAACAAATATCTCAATTATTAAGAATGAGAGCTGTGGAAAAGGTACCATCTATGGAGCAAGGAAAGGGATTTTACTCCAGGCTCTTCCTGGTACCAAGAAAAGAAAACAAATGGAGGCCTATTCTAGATCTGTCCGCTTTAAACACATTCCTCATTGTTCCAAAATTCAAAATGCTGACCCTACAGCAGCTTCTTCCCATGCTGGGCAAGGAGTCTTGGCTGGTAACTCTAGATCTCAAGGAGGCATACCTGCACGCCCCCATACGCACCAAATTGCAGAAGATACCTCAGATTTCTTGCAGGATCAGAGCATTATCAATTCTCAGCATTGCCCTTTGGCTTATCTACTGCGCCCAGAGTGTTCACGAAATGCCTGGCATCAGTAATTGCTCATTGCAGACTTCAGGGATCCAAATTTATCCCTACCTGGACGACTGCCCGATACAAGCGGACAACAAAAGCAAGCTAACAGAAGACTTACAAAGAGTCATTTACCTGCTGCAAGCCCTGGGATATACAGTCAATATAAAAGTCAAGGCTGATTCCATCCCAAAGAATAACCTTTCTGGGTGCAGAGCTGGACACATCAAAACAAATGGCATTCCTAACTGCAGAAAAGAAAGAGCAACTACCTCTACTTCTTGGCATTAACAAAGCAGAACCATCTAACTGCAAGAAAAGTACTACAAGCCCTAGGCTTCATGGCATCCTGCATAATTCTGGTCCCTCATGCCAGACTGCATATGAGAAAGCTACAGTGGTACCTAAAGAATTTGTGGTCCCAACACAAGCACAGCCTAGAAACCAAAATTCCAATAATCCCATGCCTGAAGCAAGAGTTCCTATGGTGGGCTCAGGCCTGTCAATCAAACACAGGATTGCCCTTCTGCAACAGTCAACCAAGCCAAACCATCACGACAGATGCCTCAGACCTCGGTTGGGGGGCACACATGCTGGGCAAGTGCATACAAGGCTTATGGGCTCAAGACCAGCTGCGCCTGCACATAAATCTAAAGGAAATGCTGGCAGTAAAATTGGCAATCCAGTCATTCAGACCATTTCTCCAAGAAGGTCGGTTGATGATAAGGACAGACAACACCACAGTTATGTGGTACATCAACAAACAGGGAGGCACACATTCATATCCTCTATGCCGGCTGGCACTGGACCTATGGGATGTGGCTCTGAGCTACAACATTCAGTTACAAGCAATTTTGTACCGGGAAAAGAAAACATTCTGGCAGACATATTAAGCAGAACTACCACAGATGCCCACGAATGGATGCTGCATCCGGACATCTTCAAAGCCATCACAACAGAATGGGGTTTACCACAAATAGACTTATTTGCATCCCCACTCAATCACCAGCTAAAGAAATTCTGCACAAGGACGTACCACCCACTTGCTTGGAAGGTGGACTCCCTATCTTTCAGTTGAAAAACCTGACAGCATACGCATTCCCACCACTTCCTTTGATGCACAAGGTGCTTTTGAAGATCAAAGAGGAACGTCCAAGGATCATTCTGTGATAGCTCCAGACTGGCCAAGACAACATTGGTACCCATTGCTGAGGAGCATGTCTCGGGAACAAATATGGACACTACCCCTGATCCCATTACTGTTAACACAGAACAACTACAACATCCTGCATCCAAACCTGAAAACTCTGCAGCTAACTGCCTGGAACATTACATAAGAGCAATTAACCCAAATTTATCCCAAAGGGTTAAAGACATAATCCTTGAGGCTCGTAGACCTTCAACAAGAAAGAATTATGCAGGAAAATGGAAAAGATATCTCATTTGGAGTACTGCAAAGGGAGAAGATGTCACTGGTAAACATAGCCAACATCCTGGAATACTTGGCAGAGCTCTTCCATACAGGCCTGTCCTAGTCTTCCATCAAGATACATGCATCAGCTATTTCAGCAGAATACAGCTTGGATCCTCCTGTCTTCTCTCATCCTCTGCTCAGACAGTTTCTGAGAGGAATTAAAAATGTAAAACCTCCCAGGAAACCACCATTGCCAGCATGGGACTTGAACTTTGTGCTAGAAAAATTGACACTTCCCCCTTTCGAACCAGCAGCAACAGCAGAATTACAATTCTTATCCTGGAAGACTGCTTTCCTGCTGGCAATCACCTCAGCAAGAAGGGTCTCTGAACTACAGGCATTAATGGCAGTGCAACCCTTCCTGATCTTCCATCAAGATAGAGTGTCCATGAGAACAAATCCTACATTTATGCCTAAGGTGGTATCCAGAGTGTCTTTAAATCAGGCTATCCACCTACCTACATTCTTCCCCAACCCACAGAACAGGGGAGAAAGACTCTTGCATACCTTGGATGTACATAGACAATTACGCTACTACCTGGACAGGACCAAGTCCAATAGAAAAACTGACCAGCTTCTGGTAGCATATGCAACAGGAAAGGAAGGAAAACCAATTTCAAAACAGACAATCTCCAAATGGATAGGAAATTGCATTAGATTTTGTTACTCCTACCATGGAAAGAAAACTCCATAGAACATCAGACCTCACTCCACAAGGGCTACAGCCACTACCACAGCTTTCTTACGAGGAGTGGCTACCAAGGACATTATAGAGGCTGCTACTTGGACCTCCGTGCATACATTTGCCAAGCATTACAATTTACCTTTATACTCTAGATCCCGAGCAGGTTTTGCCACTGCTGTTTTGCAAGGGATCCTAACTACACCATAATCTCTCCTTTTTCCTCCTCCCTAGTTTAGCTATGGTATTCTACCCATTTGTAAGGACTGCAGATGCATCCTTGAAGGACATAGTACAGTTTTGTACCTACCATAAATGTAGATGTCCGATAGGAATGCATCTGCAGTCAGGATTACCCACCCACCTTCCCCTCTGTGGTACTCCTAGGGTATTTGCCATCCTTCAGCTAGCTTGGGGGGGGATCTATTATGGTGTATTTGTTTGTATATATGTACATACATGCTTATTTTATGTGTTTGCTCTCTACTATTTGGAAACATTGGCATTTATCCAAATTTAGCCATCCAAGAGGGCACCTGGCATCTGGGGCAAGAAACACTGAGGAAAATGCCGTCGTCTGATGTCTTTATACCTGAAAAACTGCAGCGATGACGTCGGGTGAAGTGCGACACCAGCCGAAGCCAGACCCAGACTTTGGAATCTGGCCGACCGAAGGGCTGCCTGACGACAGGACTACCCATTTGTAAGGACTGCAGATGCATTCCTATCGGACATCTACATTTATGGTAGGTACAAAACTGTACTTTATGGCTCATCTGAGACGTCAAGGATTCCAGGTGTTTCTGTACCTAGACAACTGGCTCCTTACTGCCACCACCAGGCATCAGCTTCTTCTTGCCAGAGATTACACCATTCAAACTTGCAAAGGGCTAGGTATCTCCATAAATTTCGAAAAGTCTGCCTTGTCGCCTTGTCAGTCTATTACCTTCATGGGCGCCACCTTGGACACCATACAGCTCTCAGCAAAATTAACCGAGCAAAGAGTTTTAGATATTCGAAATCATGTTCATATCCTCCTTCAGAGCAAAAGAATCCAGGCCAGGTTTGTTCTAAAAGTGTTTGGTCTCATGGCGGCAGCCATCACGCTACTTCCCCTTGCTCGCTTTCACATGTGGCTAATTCAGTGGATGCTCTTCTCCCAGTGGTCCTTCCAACAGCTTCCTTTGACACACAACATCATAATAACTCTATCTTGCAAGAAACATCTGTCTTGGACGGTCTCCCCTCAAGTCCTTCAGGGCAGACCATTCGTTCCTTCCCCTCCGGTCGCAACGGACGCCTCCCTGATCGGGTGGGGGGGCATTTTCAGGGCAGGACCGTCCAGGGCACATGGCAACCTTTCGAATGCCACCTGCAAATAAATATCCTGGAGATGAGAGCAGTGCTTTTGGCGTTGCAAGCCCTCCAAGACTCTCTTCCTTTAGGGACTATTGCAATTCAGACGGACAATATGTCCGTAGTGTGGTATATCAACAAGCAGGGCGGAACCAAGTCCTATCCCCTGTGTCGAGAGGCACTCAGACTTTGGCAATGGGCGATCTCTTCTCAGCGGTTTCTGATAGCAACGCATATCCCCGGGAAGTCCAACATCATAGCGGACAGGTTGAGCAGAGCTATTCTCATGCCACACGAGTGGTCTCTCAAGCAATCAGTAACGGAGGAGATTTTTCAGAAGTGGGGTCTTCCTTGCTGCGATCTTTTTGCAACACCTCAGAACAGCAAGTGCCTCGACTTTTTCACTCTCTTTCCCCTTCCAGGCCATCCCCCCAGAGACACTCTAGTCCACGATTGGCCTTGGGGACTTCTATACGCTTTTCCCCCCTTTCCATTAATCACTCAGTTGATTCAGAAAGCTACCGCCTTGAGAGCCAGGATGATCCTCATTGCCCCTTATTGGCCTCGACAGATATGGTTCCCGTTCCTGCATTGTTACCTTTTGGAACAGCCTTGGCATCTGGACCCAGTGCCAGATCTTTTGGCCCACCAGTCAGGGTGGCTGCACCAATCCCTCCAATCTCTCAACCTCACAGCTTGGTTGCTCCACTTCCATCCCTAGCCAGGCTTCCCCTGATTTCCAGTTCTGTCCATAATGTTATTGTAGCTTCCCTTAAGTCCTCTACCAGAAGGATTTATACTAGTAAATGGAAGCGTTTTTCCTTCTGGGCAAGGGCTAGGAGTATAGATCCCTTCACTGCTCCTATACAATCAGTTCTAGATTTCCTAGCTGAAATTTTTCATTCAGGCTCTATATCCTCCACAGTAAAGGTTCAGTTAGCGGCCATTTCAAATTTGCACATAGGCCTATCGGACTCCAGCATCATGTCCCACAAGCTTTGTAAAGCCTTCCTTAAGGGCATCTTTTTACTCAAACCCCCAATCAAAGACCCCCCCCACCACAGTGGGATTTGAATTTGATTTTAACATCCCTGATTCTTCCTCCCTTTGAACCTGTGGCTTCCTGTTCTTTAAAGTTGCTCTCTCAGAAAACTCTCTTCCTAGTTGCCATAACTTCTGCTAGGAGAGTATCAGAACTCCATGCCCTTTGCATTCGTCCTCCTTATTTAGTTTTCCACAAAGACAGAGTTTCTCTCAGAACTAACCTGTCTTTTTTGCCCAAGGTGGCTTCTCAGGCAAATTTAAATCAATCTATCGATCTTCCAGTTTTCTTCCCTAATTATTCTAACAGGGCGGAACAAAAACTGCATTATCTGGACGTTCATAGTCAGCTCCGTTACTATCTGGACAGAACTAAACAAACTAGGAAATCTGATCAGCTTTTTCTGTCCTATGAAGGTAAAAGGGCCTTCCGGTATCCAAAGTAACCTTGTCTAGATGGCTGTCCTCTGTGATTACCTGTATCTATCAACTCAGAGGTAAAGAATTACCTTCTAAGCCAAGAGCCCATTCAACCAGAGCTTTAGTTACATCAACAGCCTTTCAAGCTAGATTGCCAATAGATACTATTTGTGCAGCAGCCACGTGGCCGCCTCTTCATACCTTTATTACATACTACAAATTAGACATGGCCTCCAGAAACAGGCCAAGTTTTGGTTCCACTGTTCTCAAGAGCCTGTTCCGATGAGCCACCCGGGATGAAGGTGCTAGGGACGTGGTCCCATCCAGCAAGAATGAAGGCGAGATTGACAACTTAACATTGAGAAGTTATGTACCTACCATAACGTTCCATGTTAGTTGTCTTCTCGCCTTCTTTCTTGCGTCCCACCCGCCATCCCCCTAGCCTGGATAGACCGAAAGGATTCCCCTTTTTTTATCAGGGTCTTCACCTTACACAATTTGAAGCCTAAACTGGTTATCCTTGGGTAGCTATAGCTTCAGGTAGTGGCACATGGGAGTTTTTCCCCTTCTCCTTCTCTCCCTTGGGTTGGGAGGCTAAAATTGCTATGTTCTCAGCTACCAAACGAGATCTGGGTAGTTAGCGCCTAGCATCATGGGATATAGGGTTGCCTCGAGCCGGTAAAATTAGCTCTCGAGCTTTACTATAGGCCGAGTCGGAGCCGAGGATTGGCTCCGAACCCATCCAGCAAGAAAGGAGGCGAGAAGAAGACAACTAACATGGAACGTTATGGTAGGTACATAACTTCTCATTTATGCCTAAGGTGGTATCCAGTGTAGCCCTTAACCAAACAATTAATTTGCCAACTTTTTATCCAAATCCACAGAACAAGGGGGAGAAAATTCTGCATTCTTTGGATGTACACAGACAACTTAGATTCTACTTGGACAAAACTAAAGTTTTCAGAAAGAGCAATTACTAGTGGCATATGCCACAGCATCACAAGGAAAGGCCATCTCCAAGCAGACTATTTCAAAGTGGATAGGTCACTGCATTTGTTTCTGCTACTCACAGCATGGCAAACCAGTGCCTAAGGGCATTAGGCCACATTCAACCAGAGCTGCAGCCACTTCTGCAGCCTTTCTCAGGGGAGTACCAACCAAAGACATTTTGGAGGCTGCTACTTGGAGTTCAGTGCATACTTTTACAAAACATTACAATCTGTCTCTCCACTCTAAATCCAGGGCAGGTTCTGCAGGGCCTCATAGCCGTTCCTAATGCTGTTTAGCTCCAGCCCCCCAACAATAGCTTTGGGACTCAACCCAAATGTAATGACTGCAACATTGAAACACGAAGAACATTGTACAGTTGTGTACACTTACCATAAATGTAGATGTAAGAGTGTATTCACTGTTGCAGTCCAGGTTACCCACCCGCCATCCCCCTTATTTTTGCTGGAACTTATCTTTATTCTATTTGCTTATAGATGAAGGTAAAACTTATTTTGGTGCATGTAATTATTATGATGACTTAGTGGTTAACTACTGTGACTGTAGTGTATAGGGACCTGAGTTTGAGCCTTGCAGAGGCAGTTTATTGGGAGGGTGGCGTAATGGTTAAGGTGTTTGCCTTACAAACACAAGGTGCAGGGTTTGAGTCTCACAAGGAATAATTGGCTAGGCTTAAAATGGCTCGCAAGAGCAGTTAGCTTAGTACTAACCTATGAAGTCTATGTATGTTTTATTTACCTAATTTTAACGTACCCTTTTGGGGGCACGTGACATCTGTGGCAAGAAAAACTAAATAAAATGGTGTCGGCTGCATCTTTTATACCCCTGACGACCATAACAGATGCCGGACCAAGACATTAACCAGGCCGACTGAGGGCAACCTGGCAGCAGGATAACCCAAATGTAATGACTGCAACAGTGAATACACTTGAACAGCTACATTTATGGGAAGTGTACACAACTGTACTTTTTTGTTGGAGGGTATTACCTTGTATAGTTATAGATTTAATTGCTTCCCATTAGCGGGGCACCTGACATCTGGGGCAAGAAAAACTGATGTAATGGCGTCGGCTGCATGTTTTATACCCCTGACATCATGGAAGAAGGGACAGCAACTGACGCAGGACCCAAGACTTTGTTAATCAGCCCGACTGAGGGCTACTGCAAGCAGATAATCAAAGTGTGATGACTGCAACAGTGAATACACTCGAACATCTACATTTATGGTAGGTGTACACAGCTGTACTTTCCCCCATAGACGCTATGGTGGTAGCAGCCACAAAGAAGGAACTAGCCCAGGAGAGTTCCTCTGTTCATCCGCCTGACCGTGAGTAGTGGATGATGGTCCACCTATGGAAGCGGGTTTACGCTTCAGCTACCTTTTCTTTTAAGGTGCTGAACTACCTGGCCCATGTCACGAGACTCCAACGCGACCTGGTAAAGGAGCTGGCGGAGTCTCCACTTAAGTCCATGTTGCAGGAGGACAGGGACTCGTTCTTTGCGAGTATGGCCACTTTGAAAGCAGTCTCCAACACGTCCATGGGACTCCTTTAAAATGCTACTGAAGGAGCGGGTAGGGCGGCTGGTCCGCCATGTCCATGAGGCGCAACACCTGGCTCAGATTTTCAATTTTCGGAACCTTTCAAGGCGACCTTTGCCAATGCCCCTCATGACGGCTCTACTCTTTTTGGTAAGACCATCAGAGACGTTGGTCCAGAGTGAGAAGGATGGGAAGACGCTGTCTGCCGTCGGGATCCACTTCTCGAACCCTCTAAGGTCTTTTTCCCAGAACCAGAGAGGGCAAAAGAAGATGTGGTTCCTGAAGTCGCATTATTCTCGGGACACTCAGGGCTCTTCTTCCCCCAGAGCCAGAGGGGGACAGAATGGACGCCGGCCCAGAGGCAGAGGGGGTCCGAGGAATTGTGGGTCTCTAGAACCTTTCTTGGACAGACCCAGACAGCAACCCTGAGCAGGTGGCCCGACTGCTTTACTCTGGAGGCAGTCGTGGGAGGATTGTCCTTGCACCTGGCGGCAAGGGAGTCCATAACATCAGACCACTGGGTGTTTCAGATCATATAAAGGGGATACTCTAGGCCCTCAACACTATCACAAGTCCTGTATTATTTTGCCAATCCTTTGTTGCGAGTACTCTTGGGAGTCTGTTATCCTCCCTTGCGATAGACCTTGAAAACCAGCATCTCAAGCTTCTTGCAAAAAACTTGATGTATGCTCCTCCGGACTCAACGACTGAGCCTGTTAAATGGAAAGCCAAAAAACGTAGGCCCAAATCCAAACCTGTGGCGCTAGAGTCTAACAACTCTCCCGAAGTGCATGAGAGCTCGGAGATGTGCCGACAGAGATCCAGATACGCAGATTGAGCCCACTCTACAGGCTGTCGTGGCTCCAAACATTTGCATGTACAGAGAGGCTTCTCAGACGTCAGCCTGAGGCTTAGTGTTGGAGGGATCTATGGGGATTACCCAGGTTATTGTTAGGGCAGATGTCTAATCTGATATTGTGGCGTGCAGGCCTATGTCTGTTCCCCCTTCTTTGTACTGCTTACATACGTCTCTAAAGAAGAAACAAAATAAAACGTGTCGTCTCCTGCTGATCCACAGATGGAATGGTTGATCTTTTCACAAGGCCTGTTCAAGGTCTTTATGGCCCGTAGGCCTCCGTCTGAGCCTTTGTCCCCTTGGAAATGTTTTAGGCCCCATCTTACGTTTGATGAAGACTCCTCTTCTGAGGAGGAGGAAGAATTGGACTTTTCCTCCCAAATTCCCTCACCTTTGGATTATACCTGCCCTGAAGAAGACTCCAGTAGGACAGATTTCCCGATAGTCTCCCCGAAAGAAATCTCCTATCTCCAAAAATGCAGAGCCACTTCAAGTGGGACTCCACATAGATGTCAGAGGTCCAGAAGCATTGTTATGACCTCCTCCAAGTTCAGACCCCCAATCCTTCAGCCATCCCTCCTGTAATCCCTGCATTTTCTGGAAGCTTTTGCATCCACTTCCACCTACCCAGCCCTCAGCACCTAAAAAGCATAACATGTACTACAAAGTACCCAAGGACTGCCAGTTCCTTTTTAAGGCACCCACTGTAGATTCTTCAGTTATTTCTGTTGCCTCTGATGAGGCCTCCAGGTCCATTTCATCCTTTTCCCTGCTTCCCGCTGATAAAAACAGCTGATGTTTGGAGAGGCTGGGAAAGAGAGTCTGTATCTCTGCAACCCTGGATTTTAGAATTTAAAATTAGGAGACACATGACCAAGTACAACTTGGTTTCTAAATTGGTATCCGATATGCCTGACTCTGCAAATAAGGCCCTGGCATCCTCTTTTCTTGCCACTTCTCAGGTAGCCAGACATTCTATCAAGTGCACCTGTGATGCAGTGGAAGCCTCCTCTAGGGCTGCCACTTCTGCCCTTAGAAGATTTGCCTGTCTAAGACTTTAGCCTGTACGTGAGGATATAAAGGCAAAACTGATGGATGCGCCCTGGAATATACTGCCCTGTTTAGGAAACCTTTCTCAGAGCTCTTCAAATCTCTGAAAGAAAAAAGCAATGCACTTAAGGATCTCAAACACATTCTGGTATCCCTTGTGCCCAAATTTCACAGGAATTACCCTGCAAAACAAACTTTCATATGCAGGCAATCCCGAGCACTTCAGTCTAGACCCCAAAAGAGATCCAAGACTACCCAACAGATTCCCTCCTGTTCTGCTTCTCTCTCTCATATAACCAAGCAGCCCTTTCCTGATCGAACGGGCTCATCTTCCTGCCTCTTGCAACAACCTCCCCTGTCCCCAATGCCTTTCCCTCTCCCTTCCTTCCTGGGAACTCTTCACTCAGGTCTCTTGGGTGTTAAATATAAAAAGGGGAGTACTTCATGGTTTGTCACAAAGTGCCTGTCTTCAGGGGAATCCCCCTGCCGCCAAAAGATCAGCTACCCCTTTTCCCACCAGTTCTACTAGAACTTGTACAACAGGGTACCATAGAACCTCTTCCCCGTGGGGAAGAGGGAAGGGGCTTTTACTAGTCTTTTCCTAGTTTCTAGGAAAGAAAGACCCTGGAGACCAATCCTGGATCTCTCCTACTACAGTGATTTCCTCAGTCTCCTTGTTCAGAATGTTAACTCTACACTGTTTCCTCTTGTCCTTCCTCGGACATTTCCAGCTTCAGTAGATATCAAAGATGCCTACCTCCATATCCCAATTCACCACAAATGCAGGAGATTCCTACGATTTTCTGTGGGATTCTTGCACTATCCATTTTCAGCTTTTCCTTTTGGACTCTCTACAGCTCCTAGAGTCTTCACAAAATGTCTATCCCCAGTAGCAGCCTTTTGCAGGCTCCTTGGGAATCCTAATTTACCCATACCTGGGTGACCTCTCAATCCAAGTCACTTCTCAAGCAGAATTGAACACATCCCTCCAAATGAGAATTGCCATTCTCCAAAATCTGGGATTTAACATCAACTTCAAAAAATCATCCCTGGACCCATGCCCAAGATCTCATTTCTGGGTTGCAGATTCCAAACCCTGAGCATGATGGTGTGTCTCCCACCTTCCAAGGCTCAGGAGATATCACTAATCTTTGTAGCGACACTCCACCTAAATCAGATTTCTGCCAGACATTTCCTCAGGATCTTGGGTCTAATGGCTTCCACTATCCCAGTGCTTTCTCTCGCAAGGCTTCATATGAGGAAACTTCATTGGTTCCTCAAGTCAGTATGATGAAGAACGTGTTTCACTGTTGCAGTCATCACATTTGGGTTATCTGCCTGCAGGTAGCCCTCAGCCAGCCTGAATAGCAGAGTCTTCGGATTTCTGCATCGGATGCTGTTGCTTCTTCCATGACGTCAGGTCTTCAGGGGGGTATAAAACATGCAGCCGATGCCATTACAGCAGTCTTTCTTGCCTTGCGGTGCCCAAAGCAGAAACAGTTTCCAAGTGCTGGTTGGCAGACTCCTGAAATTTTCGTTTTAAAGTTTCAGACTTGAAGTCTTCAAAAAGGTAAGTACCCCATTGGGGATCCTTTTTTCTTGTTCTAACCGATGTCAGAAAAAATTAATTGTCTTGCCTGTGGAAAGCAAATACCTCATAGAGATTTTCATTCTTACTGTCTCATCTATTTAGGCCCAGACCACAACGTCCCTCGCTGTCGGTTTTGTGCTTTGTTCAATGTTTGAGATATTTGTTATGCTATTTTTGTAGCTAAATACTTTTTCTCGATCTCCGTACTCCAAAATGGCTTTGTTAAGCCATCCGACTACCGATCTTCTGAAAAAATGCAAGGATAAATACAGAGACAGACCTCATAGGTCCAAAACTGCTGACTACGCTTCCGTTAAGCTAGTCGTCAGTCCGCTGGTACTCAGTGTGGCGCTTTTGTAGCCCCTGATACCCGCTACTACAGATTTGCAGGCCTCCACTGAGACCCATTCGGAGTCCGATATGCCACGAGATGCTTCGACAATGGAATCTGCAGATGTGTCTACCTTGGATGTCTCCGGAGCTGCTGTGCAGGCAACAAGTTCTGAGGGTGTATTCAGGCCTACCGACTTTCATATTAAACCGACTTCATTTCAAACTAGAAATACCGAATATCTCCGGTTTAAAGCTCGCACTATGCCTAGAAAACTGACGACCAAGCCACATACTCAGGTCCATGTGCCTCAAAAACAAATGTTTAGAATGGCTGGAAGACCTTAATACCTTAATTAGGGGAAGCCAGCCTTCCCCCTGTTAAGAGACCTAGAACTGAATTTCTTTGACTCTTCTGATCAGGAATCTGATATCTCTGTTCCTTCTGACTACCAGGATTTACCCTTATCTACATATTAGGATTCTGATGCAGAAGATTCCATTCCCTCTGCTTCCCCTCCAGAAGAGTTTTTTTTTTGGTGAATCCTTGCATAGCCTTAGGGAACATTTCCGCTGGGAAAGCCAGGACTATTCTGAGTCCAAAAAGAGACTTGGGGAATTTTTACTCCTGCCTTAACACATACCTCTAGCTATCCTTCCTGTTCTGGAGATTGTAGATGATGTTTTCTTGGAATCCAGCCTTACCCCGGACATTTTGCCTCCAGCTCCTAGGAAACCTGACGGGTACTACAGAGTACCTGACTCTCACAAATTCCTCTTCAAGAATCCTAGTGCGGATCCGGAGACCATTTTCCAAGGACCAAAAGGCAGTAAGGCTACTGCTGCCAAAAATCCTACCCCTTCTGATAGGGACTCTAGAGCTTTAGACATATGGGGTAAGAAGGTATACTTCTGCTACTTTGGCCATTAGGGCTTCAAATTGCCAGTTTCATATGTTAAAGTATCAGCAGCATATTATGGGACTACTTAAGCAGAAAATGTTGATTCCTGACTGTGCTGAACACAAAGATTTGCAAGAGTTAATGCATTCTGCTGAACAAGTTGGTAAACATACTTTGCAATGTGGTTTTGATGCTTTAGAAGCATCTTGCAGGGCTGCTGTCACTGGGTCTGTACTTAGAAAGCATGCTTGGCTTAAGGAACAAAACTTGCCAGATCATGTTAAAGCTAAATTACTGGATGCACCCTTAAACCAAGACCGCCTTTTGGTAACAGATCAGTAGTAGTCCTCAAAAGGATGGAGGAAAAAGCTAAATCTATGCAAACTGTTAAAGATTTCTTACAAGTACAGCCGCCTAGATTCAGTAGGCATTGGCCTTCAAAGAACTGGTCTTTTCCAGTCCCTCCCAGGCCTTCTTAGTCCAAACCCAGGAGCAGCAGACCACCAAGACTTCAGTCTCAGGCTATGCACTGATCTAAGCAGTGGGGTGCGCTCCCACTTCCAAAGCAGGGAGTAGTAAGCCACCCCCTTGTGGAAAAATGGCACAATGACTGATCCTTAACTCTTCTAAGCCCTCCTCAACTACTTGCTCCCTTAGGAGGAAAGCTCGCCCTACATGCAAAAAACTGGAAACTCATTACCCAGGACAAATGGGTTTTAAAGTTTCCCTAGAATACAAATTCCACTTCCACTCACTACCAACCCCAAGTCGATGGCCAGACCTCCCCCCAAATCAGTGGGCAGAGACCCAAAAACAAGTGCTCTCTCTCCTCCGTATCGGATCTATTCAGCCTGTCCCAGCAGAACAAAGGGGACAAGGTTTTTATTCGACTGTTCCTGGTTCCCAGAAAAGAAAACTCTTGACATCCTATCCTGGAGCTGTCTATTCTCAACACCTTTCTGGTGGTTCCAAAATTCAAAATGCTAACTCTTCAACACTTTCTTCCTACGCTAGCCAAGGATGCCTGGCTGGCAACCCTAGACTTAAAAGAAGCTTACCTGCATATCCCAATAAGGGAATCCTGCAGACAATACCTACGTTTCAGGGCGGGCTCCATGCACCATCAGTTATCCGCACTTCCCTTTGGCTTATCTACTGTGCCCAGGGTATTCACAAAGTGCCTAGCTCCAGCCATTGCATTTTTGCAGGCAGAGAAATATTCAGATTTACCCATACTTGGACAATTGCCTGATTCAGGCAGAAAGTCAGGACTTGCTATTACAACACCTGGCATTTGTAAAGAGACTTCTAACCTCACTGGAGTACACCATCAACGAGAAGAAATCGCACCTAGTACCCTGCCAACAGAAGCTTGAACACAACTTCCCAGATGACATTCCTCACTCCGGAGAAGCAAGTTTGACAACCTACTTCAACCTACTGGCCACGAAAACCCAGCTATCTGCGAGGAAAATTCTGCAAGCCCTGGGGTTCATGGCATTTTGCATTCTGTTAATTCCATATGCAAGACTGCATATGAGAACTTCAGTGGTATCTAAAAAGTCTATGGTGTCAGCATTCGCAGGACCTGGAAACAATGATTCCTATCATTCCTTGTCTAAGGGCAGAATTCCTTTGGTGGGCAGAGGCCTGCTACCACAACAAGGGACTTCCTTTCACTCTACCCCCTGCCGCCCAAACCCTAACAGACGCATTAGACTATGCATGAGGGGCTCACATGGCAGGGCAGTGCATTCAGGGCAAATGGAACCCAAAACAGATGCACCTGCATAACAATCAAAAAGAAATGTTAGCTGTACAGAATGCTCTAACAGCCTTCAAAGACCTTATTCTTCCAGGACAGCTATTGGTAAAGACAGACAACACCACAGTTGTGTTGTACATAAATAGCAGGGGGAAACCAATTCCTACCCACTCTGCAGACTAGCCATGGCTCTGTGGAACACAGCCTTTAACTACCAAGTGAACCTGCAAGCTCAGTTCCTGCCAGGCAAACTAAATTCACTGGCAGATGACTTAAGCAGAAATCTCATAGAACCACACGAATGGAAACTGGAACCCAAAATATTCAAGCTCTTTAGGAACAAATGGGGACACCAGAGCTACCAGTTGAACAAATGCTGCACCAGAACTCCCCACAGTCAAGCTTGGACAGTGGATGTCCTGTCCTTTACCTGGGAAAGCCTTTCAATTTATGCCTTTCCCCCTCTGCCTCTCCTCTCGAAAGTTCTACGTCAAGACTCTGGTATTCTGGCTGGCTGAGGGTAACCTGCCAGCAGGATTACCCAAATGTAATGACTGCAACAGTGAATACACCCGAACATCTATATTTATGGTAAGTGTATACAGCCGTACTTTCTCAGCATGCCCACCCTCTAGAACGCCTGATTCCGCTCCTCACATGCCTAAAGCAGGAGCTTCAGTGGTGGATCTCACAACTGTCTGTAAACCCAGGTCTTTCCATTCACACTCTGCCACCTACCCAGACGTTATTCACAGATGCTTTGGACATGTGCTGGGGGTGGCCTTAGACCTCCACTCTGCTGAAGAGCAGTGGTTTCCCTCCCAAATGAAGGAACACACAAATGTGTGAGAAATGAGGGCACTAATTTTAGCCCTCCATACTTTCATATCCTGATCAGACCAGAGAGGTTACGTGTACACACAGACAACATTGACAGTCTTGTGGTACATAAGCAGGAAGGCACCAGATCCTATCCCCCGTGCAGACTAGCCATGCTGGTATGGGGGTATAGCTTGTCATCTAGATGTATTTTTCCAAGCAGTGTACATCCCCTCTAGCCAGAATACAGTGATGAACACCCTAAGTAGGTCCAGGACACAAGCCCATGAATAGATGCTTCACAGGGATGTGCTCTTAGACACTGTCCACCAGTGGGGTATTCCAGAGATAGATTTATTTGCCTCCCCATGAACAAACAGCTTCTTTGGTTCTGTGCCAGAGTGCATCATCCTCTGGCATGGAGACGCACTTTCAATACCATGGAAGGGGAAAGTCCTATATGCATTCCCTCCCCTTCCAGTCATCCCCAAAGTCCTGTTGATAGTCCAGCAGGAAAAGTCAAAAATCTTGCTGGTGGCTCCCTGTTGGCCAAGACACCACTGGTTCCCCCTTCTGTTTCACTTAGCCAAGGGCAGTCACCACAAGTTACCCCACCGGGTGCACCTCTTAACACAGAACAAGGGCTCACTCCTACACCCACATCTGGAAACCCTCAAATTAACTCTGTGGGTGATAAAGCCCTAATACCCGTCAGGCACCTTTACTCTGAGGATGTGCTAGAAGTACTGCAGGAGGCCAGGAAAACCTACTACTAGAAAATCTTGCATCTCCAAATGAAAGATGTTCTCTGTTTGATGTTAGGCTAGAAGCCAGGACCCATTGAGGGTGCTTCTGCCTGTGGATCTGTCCTATATATGTGAGTTGCTTAATGCAGGACTAGCATACTGTACAGTCAAAGCTCATTTGGCAGCTATTTCTGCTCGTTTACCACTAAACCCTCCCTTATCTTCCAGATTCGAAGCTGTACAATTCCTCAAGGGTATCCTTCGTATCAGGACCCCCCCCCCCCCCAGGAGTCGGGTGGCTCCACCCAGGACCTCCGCTTTGTACTAGAGAAATTAACTTGGTTACCATTTAACTTGCTTTCCTCTAGCTCATTCAAGTACTGCACTTAGAAAACAGTTCTCCTGGTGGCCAATACCTCTGCCAGGTGGGTCTGAGTTAGAAGACCTTATGCCCCCCCCCTTGTCTTTCCATAAAGACAGTGTGTCTCTGCAGACCAATCCCTCATCCATGCCAAGGGTTGTCATTGAATTGTCCCTAAACCAGCCAATTCACCTACCACCTTTCTTCCCCTCTCCAGAATAGTAGTGAGAGGATCCTGCATGCTCTTGATGTACACAGACAGCTCAGGTTGTACTTGCATAAGACTAACCCTTTAGGAAAACGGACCATTTATTTGTGTCCTTCCATCCCAGGACTCCTGGATTGCCTGTGTCTAAATGGACCTTCTCCAATTGGATATCCAAATCTAGTGCCTTTTGCTACACCCACCATGGTAAGGATGTTCTTCGTGTTTCACTGTTGCAGTCATTACATTTGGGTAATCTGCTGGCAAGTTGCCCTTAGTCAGCCAGATTAACAAAGTCTTGGGTCCTGTGTCAGTTGCTGTCCTTTCTTCCATGACAAGAAATTCCAAAAACGCCAAAGCAGTCAGGGGTATCAAACATGCAGCCGACACCATTACATCAGTCTTTCTTGCCGCGCGGTGCCCGAAGCAGAAGCAGTCGCAAGTGCCAGTCGGCCGACTCCTGAAATTTTCATTTGAGTTTCAGAACCGAAGTCTTCGACTAAAAGCTAAGTACCCCGTTGGGGAAACTTTTTCTTGCTCCTTACCGATGTCAGTAAAAGTTGATAATTGCATTACTTGGAAGCAAATACCTCATAAGGATTTTCATTTGTACTGTATTCCTTGCTGTTGGTTTTGTGCTAAATTTAATCAATGCACCATTAAACGTCTGTATATTTTTGCTTCTAAATATTTTGGCTCAAGATTTAATTGTCCAGAAATGTCGTCGGTTAGCAATCCGACTACCGGAATACCTAAAAAATGCAAAGAAAAAGACAGAGACCGTCTAGGTCCAAAACTGACTATGATGCTTCTCCTAAGCCAGTCGCCAGTTCGACGGTACTCAGTGAGGCGCTTTCACAGCCCCTGATACCCGCTACTTCTGATTTGCAGGCCTCTACTGAGACCCATTCGGAGTCCGGTATGCCGCGGGATGCTTCAATTATGGAACCCGCGGATGTCTCTACCTTAAGATGGGTCCGGAGCCGCTGTGCAGGCACCGGCTTCTGAGGGTGTATTCAGGCCTACAGATTTGTATATTAGACCAACACCATCTTCAAAACTAAGGCCAAAATCTAAATCTGTCTAAAAAAAACAACACCTGGGCCACATGTGCAGGCCCCTATGCCTAAAAAACAAATTATCAAAATGGCTGAAGATTTAATTACTCTGATCAGGGGTAGCCAACCCCTCCTAAGAGGCCTAGGCAAGACGTTGATTATGAATCTTCTGAACAGGATTCTATTTCTTCTAACTCTTCTAATGAACATGATTTGTCTATACCTACTTATGAGGACTCTAATGCAGAAGATTCCATTCCTTCTGCTTCTACCCCTGAGGATTTTTCTTTTGGGGAAACTTTATATACCTTAAGTGAACATTTCCACTGGGAAAGTCAGGATTTCTCTGAATCTAAAAAGAGACTTGGGGATTTTCTTCTTCCTCAGCATAGGCCTTTGGCTATACCTCCTGTTCTAGACATTGTTGATGATTTTCAGAATCTAGTATGGCTCCTGATTCTCTGCCTCCAGCTCTTTGTAAGCCAGACAGATACTACAGGATTCCTGACTCCCACAAATTCCTTTTCAAAAATCCAATTGCTGATCCTGAAACCATTTCTCATGGTCCCAAGGGCATTAAGGCCTTTACTGCTAAAAATTCTACCCCTTCTGATAGAGATTCCAGGGTGCTGGATAGATTGGGTAAGAAGGTTTACACTTCTGCAACCTTGGCAATCAGGGCTTTAAACTGTCAATTTCATATGCTTAAATATCAACAGCATATCATGGGACTACTTAAACAGAAAATTGTTAATCTCTGACTCTGTGGAAAATAGATTTACATGATTTATTACATTCAGCTGAACAAGTTGGAAAACACTTTGCAATGTGGTTTTGATTCCTTGGAGGCCTCTTGCAGAGTTGCTGTAACTGGATCTGTGCTAAAAAGGCATGCTTGGCTCAGAGCAAACTCTGCCTGACCATGTTAAAGCAAAATTGTTGGATGCTCCTTTACAACAGGACCATCTCTTTGGTAATAAGGCTGAGGAAGTGTTAAAAAAAGATGGAAGATAAAGCTAAATCTATGCAAACTGTGAAAGATTTCTTACAAGTGCAACCTCCAAGATTTAGTAGGCACTGGCCTACTAAGAACTGGTCCTTTCCAATACATTTGAAAGCCACTCAAGTCAAATCCAGACATTACAAAGGCTCAAGGTTTCAGTCACAAGGAACATTTAGAACAAAACAATGGGGTGACTCCACCTCCAAATCTCGAAACAACAAGGCACCTCCCTATGGTAAACAGACTCTGTGACTTCCCTCCACAATCACTTACCTTTTAGCCGCCCCTTTGGGGGGGAAACTGGCACTTCATGCACGAAACTGGCAATGTATTACCCAGGGCAAATGAGTTTTAAATATAGTATGCCAGGGTTACATATTTCATTTCTACATGTTGCCAATCCCAAACGGATGACCCGACCTGTCCCCAAATCAGTGGGCAGAGACCCAGAAACAAGTTCTGTCCCTCATGAACATGGGGGCTATTCAGCCAGTACCAGAAGAGGAAAAGGGACAAGGTTTCTATTCCAGACTTTTCCTGGTACCCAGAAAAGACAAATTATGGCGTCCAATTCTGGACTTATCCACTCTAAACACATTTCTGGACATTCCAAAATTCAAGATGCTGACTCTTCAACAGTTACTACCTATGCTAGGCAAAGATGCCTGGTTGGTAACTCTAGACTTAAAAGAGGATTACCTTCATATCCCAGTCAGGGAATCTTGCAGAATATACCTCCACTTCAAAGCAGGCTACTTGCATTACCAGTTCTCTGCACTGTCCTTTGGCTTATCTACTGCGCCCAGGGTCTTCACAAAGTGCCTGGCTCCAGTAGTTGCATTTTGCAGGCAAAGAAATATTCAGACCTATCCATACCTGGAAGACTGTCTAATTCAGGCAGAAAACAAGGACATTCTTCTAAAGCGTCTGGCGTTTGTAAAAAGGGTTCTAACTTGTCTAGGGTACACCATAAATGAGAAATCACAACAGTACCCTCTCAAAAAAATTACATTTCTGGGTGCAAGCTTGAATACAACTGCCCAGATGACTTACCTTAAGCCAGAAAAGTAAATTCAATTCGTGACTTACTTCAAACAGGTGGCCACAAAAACCCTGCTATCTGTAAGACAAATTCTGCAAGCTTTGGGGTTCATGGCCTCCTGCATTATTCTAATTCCATATGCAAAACTGCATATGCGGAAACTTCAGTGGTACTTAAAAAAATTTATGGAGTCAACATTGTCACAGCCTGGAAACAATGATTCCTGTCATACCTTGCTTGCAACTAGAGTTCCTATGGTGGGCAGAGGCCTGCCACCAAAACAAGGAACTGCCATTCAGTCCACCCCCTGCCACCCAAACCCTAACTACAGATGCATCAGAATATTCTTGGGGGGCTCATCTGGCAAGAAAATGCATTCAGGGCAAATGGAGCCCAAATCAAATGCACCTTCATATCTGTCAGAAAGAGATGCTAGCTGTACAAATGCACCGACAGCATTCAAGGACTACCTTCATCCAGGACAATTAATGATAGACAGACAACACCACAGTTATGTGGTACATAAACAAGCAGGGGGGTACACATTCCTACCCACTTTGCAGACTAGCCATGGCATGGTGGAACACTGCCTTGACCTACCAGATACAACTACAAGCTCAATCCCTGCCAGGAAAGCTAAATACTCTGGCAGACTAACTAAGCAGAAATCTTATGGACCCACACGAATGGAAACTGGAACCACACATTTTCAACATGTTGACATGCAAATGGGGAGTCCAGAGATAGATCTTTTTGCCTCACCCCAGAACTGTCAGTCGGACAAATTCTGCACAAGAATTCATTACAAAAAAGCTTGGAATGTGAATGCTCTATCATTCAGTTGGAAAAACTTATCAGTCTGTGCTTTTCCCCCTCTGCCTCTGCTCTCCAAAGTTCTATTAAAAGTCAGACACGACAAACCAAAAATGATTCTGATTTCTCCAGCCTGGCCTCACCAACACTGGTACCCACTCCTGTGCAATGTGTGTCACCTTCTTCCATGGCACCTGCCTCAGACAACCTTACCTACGGTCTCAGCAGAACTACCAAATTCTGCGCACACAGCTCCAAACTTTGATTCTTGCAGCGTGGCTCATCATATTTCACCCTTGGCATCCCTCAGCAAACCTGTGATGGATGTCATTTTGGAGGCTAGAAGACCTAGTACTAGAAAATCTTATGCTGACAAATGGAAAATGAGTCTGTGCCTGGAAAAATCACAAGAAATAAGCACAGCAATGCCCAATATTCCTCAGATTTTACAATACTTAACTGAGATGCTTCACAAGGGCTTATCTGTTTTTTCCTTAAAAATCCATGCCTCTGCCATTTCAGCTCATTTACAACACAGAACCTCCCCTCTTCTCTCACCCTCTACTAAAGCAGTATTTGAGGGGCCAAGAACTTAAGACCTCCCAGGAGAGCACCAACCCCTGCTTGGGACCTCAATTTTGTTGTGGAAAAACTCAACTCTCCCTCCTTTTGAGCCAGCTGCTACTGCAGACCTAACATTTCTCTCCTGGAAAACAGCTTTCCTTTTAGCAGTCACTTCAGCTAGAAAGATTTCTGAATTACAGGCTCTTATGGCAGTGGAGCCTTTCATTATTTTTCATGCGGACAGGGTGTCTCGCAGGACCACTCCATCTTTCATGCCTAAGGTGGTATCCAATGTGGCTCTTAATCAGACCATTCATCTGCCAACTTTCTTTCCCAATCCGCAGAACAAGGGTGAGTGGATTCTGCATTCATTGGATGTACACAGACAACTTAGATTTTATTTAAACAGGACAAAATCTCTAAGAAAATCTGAACAACTTTTGGTGGCATTTGCTGCAGGGGCAGAGGGAAAGGCTATTTCTAAGCAGACTATTTCCAAATGGATAAGCCATTGTATTTGTTTCTGCTATATGCACCATGGTAAACTATCCCCTAGGGGGTCAGGTCTCATTCCACCATGGCTGCATCTACTTCTGCAGCCTTTCTCAGAGGGGTTCCTACCAGAGACATTCTGGAAGCTGCTACCTGGAGCTCGGTCCATACGTTCACCAAACATTACCAATTACCTCTCTTTAAATCCAGAGCTGGCTTTGCCACTGCTGTCCTGCAGAGCCTTATAGCTGCTCTTAACACTGTATAAATCCATCCTCCCAACCATAGCTTTGGGAATCTACCCAAATGTAATGACTGCAACGGTGAAACATGAAGAACATACTACAGTTGTGTACACTTACCATAAATGTAGATGTTCGAGTGTATTCACTGTTGCAGTCCTGGATGTTCATAGTGTTTCACTGTTGCAGTCATTACACGTGGGTTATCCTGCTGGCAGGCTACCCGCAGTCTGCCTGAATTCCAAAGTCCTGGTCCGGAGTCTGTTGCTGTCGCCTCTTCCCTGACGTCAGTGCGCCAGGGGTATACAAGATGCAGCCGACGCCATTTTCTTCAGTCTTTCTTGCCACGCGGTGCCCGAAGCAAAAGCAGTTCACAAGTGCCGGTCGGGCGACTCCTGAGATTTTCGAAATTTAATTTCGGATCCGAAGTCTTCAATAAAGCTAAGTACCTCGTTGGGGAAACTTTTTCTTGCTCCAGTCCGATGTCAGTAAAAGTTAACAATTGTATTTCTTGTGGGAAGCAAATACCTCATAAGGATTTTCATTCTTACTGTATTCCTTGCCTAGGCCCTGACCACGGCGTAGTTGTCGGTTTTGTGCTAGATTCAACCAACGCACTATTAAGCGTCTGTTCGATTTTGCTTTACATTACTTTGGCCGAAGGTTTAACTATATAATGCCGTCGGAACAACCGATGACCGGGGTCCATAAAAAGCACAAGGACAAAGAAAAAAACAGGCATCCAAGGTCCAAAACCGATGACTAAGCCATTTCTAGGCCAGTCACAGGTTTGCCGGTTTTCAGTGAGGCACTTTCGCAGCACCTGACACCCACTACCTCAGAGCCACAGGCCGCATCCGACTCCCACGTGGAGACAGCTAGGCCTCTGGAAACTCAAGGTACTGGGCCTATGGAAACAATTCCCTCAGATGGGTCCAAAGCCGCTGAGCAGGCATCGGCTTCTGAGGGTGTTTTCAGACCTACACAGCTTACTATCAAGACCACTTCAGCAGCCAAGACAAAGTCTAAAACACCTTTAAAGACAAACAAGTACAGCATTCTCCTGGACAGTCAGCTATGCCAAAGAAACAGATGCTCAAAATGGCCGAGGACCTAATTACTTTGATCAGGGGTTCCCATCCCCCTCCTGATAAAAGGCCTAGGCAAGACGCTGATTATGACTCCTCTGACCAGGTTTCTATTTCTTCTGATTCCTCTTCAGTACAGGGATATTCTTTTCCTCCCTATGAGGACTCTGATGCTGAAGAATCTATCCCTTCAGCCTCTCCTCCTGAGGACTACTCTTTTGGGGAAACCCTGCACACTATGAGGGAAGATTTCCATTGGGAGAGCCAGGATTACTCAGAATCCAAGAACAGGCTCAGAGACTTTCTTTTATTGCCTCTGCACAGGCCTCTTGCTATCCCCCCTGTACTAGATATTGTTGATGTTTTTTCTGAATCCAGTTTGACTCCTGATTCTTTACCCCCTGCACCAGTTAAGCCAGGTAGGTAGTACAGGGTTCCTGATTCTCATAAATTTCTTTATAAAAACCCTGCTGCTGATCCAGAAACTATTTCTCAGGGTCCCAAAGGGGTCAAGGCTTCCACTGCAAAAAACCCTGTTCCATCTGATAGGGATTCTAGAGCACTGGACATATGGGGGAAGAAAGTTTACACCTCTGCTACTTTAGCTGTAAGGGCTTTAAACTGCCAGTTTCCCATGCTTAAATATCAACAGTACTTAATGTCTTTGCTACAACAGAAAATGCTTACAAGCTCTGAATGTCCTGAGAACAAGGAAATGCAGGATTTATTGCATGCAGCTGAAAAAGTGGGAAAGCATACTTTGCAATGTGGTTTTGATTCATTAGAGGCATCTTGCAGAACCGCAGTTACAGGTTCTGTCATTCGAAGGCATGCTTGGTTAAAAGAACAGAGTTTACCTGATCATGTTAAAGCACAATTATTGGACGCTCCATTACAGCATGATACTTTGGTGTTAAGGCAGAAGAGGTGTTAAAGAAAATGGAGGATAAAGCAAAATCAATGCAGACAGCAAAGGATTTCTCACAGGTTCAGCCACTTAGATTTAGCAGGAACTGGCCTACTAAAAATTGGTCATTTCCAGTGCCAGACAGGCCAGAAAGAGGCAGATACAGACGCCCAAGAGGCAGATCTCCGCCCCAAGGCTCATACAGACCTAAACAATGGGGTGCTTCAGCCCCCAAAGGCGGAGAAGACAAATCACAACCTTATAGGAAACAGTCCCAATGACTTTCCTCTACAAATACCAAGCACTTACCTCTTGGCAGCACCCTTGGGGGGGGGGCGACTAGCTTTTCTCACAAAACTGGCACATGATCACCCAGGACAAATGGGTTCTGAAAATTGTTTCTCAGGGTTACAGGTTCCACTTTCACACCTTCCAAGGTCAAAAGGTATGCCAGATCTGCCACACAATCGATGGGCAGAGGCACAAAAACAAATTTCTGCTCTCATGGACATGAGGTCTATTCAAAAAGTACCACAGCAAGAGCAGGGGCAAGGATTTTACTCAAGACTTTTTGTGGTACCCAGAAAGAACAAAGGCTGGAGACCAATACTGGACTTGTCTATTCTAAATACTTTCCTGGACGTTCCAAAATTCAAAATGTTGACACTGCAGCAACTTCTACCCATGCTGGCAAGAAGGCATGGCTAGTTACTTTGGACCTCAAAGAGGCATACCTGCATGTCCCAATCAGACAATCTTGCAGAAGATACCTCAGATTCATAGCTAGCTCAATGCATTACCAATTCTCTGCACTGCCCTTTGGCTTATCTACTGCGCCCAGGGTCTTCACAAAATGCCTGGCACCTGTAATTGTATTTTGCAGACAAAAAGGAATTCAAATATATCCCTACTTGGACGACTGCCTTATTCAAGCAGAGAGCAAGGACATTCTGCTAAAGCATATGGCGTTTGTGAAAAGATTACTAATTTGCCTAGGGTACACAGTAAACGAAAAGAAATCAAAACTAGTGCCCTCTCAAGAGATGATATTCCTGGGTGCAAGCTTAAATACAACTGCCCAGATGGCTTATCTCACTCCAGATAAGCAAAGGTAACTGACTCATTACTTTCAAATGATGGCAACGAAGACCCAGTTACCTGCAAGAAAAATTCTGCAGGCTTTGGGCTTCACGGCATCCTGCATCCTGCTAATTCCATATGCAAGACTTGATATGAGGAAGCTACAATGGTATCTATAAAGTGTTTGGACTCAACATTGCCACAGCCTGGAAACAATAACTCTTATCCCCTGCCTGCAACAGGAGTGTCGATGGTGGGTACCAGCCTGTCACCACAACAAGGGACAGCCTTTCACTTTACCCACAGCCAGGCAGACACTAAACAGATGCATCGGATTATGCCTGGGGGGCACACATGGCAGGAAAATGTATTCAGGGCACGTGGCCCGCGGACCAAATGCATCTTCATATCAATCAAAAAGAGATGCTAGCTGTACAGAATGCCCTGACAGCCTTCAAGGATCTACTACATCCAGGACAACTATTGCTAAGGATGGGCAATACTACAGTTATGTAGTACATAAACAAGCAAGGGGGCACGCCTTCCTACCCCCTCTGCAGGCAAGCCATGACTTTGTGGAACACAGCACTGACCTATGAAGTACATCTGCAGGCATAATTCCTGCCAGGAAAGAAAAATACTCTGGCAGACTAAGCAGAAACCTCATGGACCCTCACGAGTGGAAACTAGATCCACAGGTCTTCAGCATGATAACAAGGAAATGGGGATGCCCAGGCATAGATCATTTTGCCTCCCCTCACAACTGCCAACTACAGAGATTCTGCACAAGGACTCATCACTCACAAGCATGGAAAGTGGATGCTCTATCATTCAGCTGGAAAACCCTAACAGTTTATGCCTTTCCACCACTGTCTCTCCTCCCCAAGGTACTCCTAAAAGTCAGACAAGAGAAGCCAAAAATGATTCTGATTGCCCCAGACTGGCCACGCTAGCACTGGTACCCAATCCTAAAGAACTTGTCTCAAGGCCCAGTCTGGACTTTACCTCAAAATTCCTCATCTTCTGACTCAACAAAACAATCAGATCCTGCACAGCCAACTCAGAACCTTAAATCTGGCTGCATGGCAAATAATATAGCCGCTCAGAACACACCTCTCTCTAAAGCTGTTGTGGATGTCATTTTGGAAGCCAGGAGGCCCAGCACCAGGAAATCTTATGCAGAAAAATGGAAGAGACTTTTTGCTTGGAACTAGGCACAAGGACTTGAACCACTTGTTCCAAATATTCCTCAGATTTTACAATACCTAACTGAGATGCTGGACAAAGGCCTATCCTTCTCATCAATTAAAATCCATGCCTCTGCCATTTCAGCTCATTATTCATAGGTTCATAGGGAACCTCCTATTTTCTCACATCCACTGCTAAGACAGTACCTCAGAGGGGCAAAAAACATAAGACCCCCAAGGAGAGCACCGATACCTACATGGGACCTCAACTTTGTCTTGGAAAAGCTCACACTGCCTCCTTTTGAGCCAGCCAATACAGCTGATATAAATTTTTTATCATGGAAAACTGCTCTGCTCCTAGCAATAACTTCAGCAAGAAAAGTCTCAGAGCTACAGGCATTAATGGCAATGGAACCTTTTATCATTTTTCATCCGGACAGGGTTTCTCTAAGGACAAATCCAACATTTATGCCAAAGGTAGTATCCAGTGTGGCTCTTAACCAAACCATTCATTTGCCAACATTTTATCCAAATCCCCAGAATAAAGGTGAGTGACTACTGCACACTTTGGACATACACAGGCAGCTACGCTTCTACTTGGACAAAACAAAAGCTTTCAGAAAAACTGAGCAACTGTTTGTAGCATATGCTGCAGGATCACAAGGAAAGGCTATTTCAAAGCAGACTATTTTAAAATGGATAGGCCACTGCATTCGTTTCTGCTATGCACGGCATGGCAAATCAGTGCCTAAGAATATTAGGCCACATTCTACCAGGGCAGCAGCCACTTCAGCAGCCTTTCTCAGAGGAGTACCAACCAAGGAAATTTTGGAGGCTGCAACTTGGAGTTCAGTGCACACTTTTACCAAGCATTATCACTTACCTCTTTACTCTAAATCCAGAGCAGGCTTTGCCACTGTAGTTCTGCAGGGCCTCATAGCCTCTCCGAATCCTATTTAGACCCAGCTGCCCTACCTCAGCTTTGGGATTCAACCCAAGTGTAATGACTGCAACAGTGAAACACTATGAACATAGTACAATTGTGTACCTACCATAAATGTAGATGTTCGAGTGTATTCACTTTTGCAGTCCAGGTTACCCACCCACCATCCCCCTTTCCTTGCTGGGACTTGTCTATACTTCTCTATCCTATACAACCTATGTGGTGTATTTGCTTGTAGATGAAGGTATTGTTTTATTTTAGTGTGTGTTTTTATAAGCAATATGTATTGCCTACCTTCTTGGGGGCACCTGACATCTGGGGCAAGAAAAACTGATGAAAATGGCGTCTGCTGCATCTTGTATACCCCTGGCGCACTGACGTCAGGGAAGAGGCGACAGCAACCGACGCTGGACCAGGACTTTGGAATTCAGGCCGACTGCGGATAGCCTGCCAGCAGGATAACCCAAGTGTAATGACTGCAACAGTGAATACACTCGAACATCTACATTTATGGTAGGTACACAACTGTACTATACCCACACTCCAACCCCCTGATTTTCTCTTGCTGTACCTCTACTTTCTTTTACTATGCTTAAAAGCCTTTTTGATGTATTTGCTTTTTTTTTTGGAGGTATATTTTTTGTGTTTTAAATGATGTACATATGTTTTGCTCCCCATTTGGGGGGCACCTGACGTCTGGGGCAAGAAAAACTGATGTAATGGCATCGGCTACCTGTTTTATACCCCTGACGACCTGACGTCATGGAAGAAGGGACAGCAACCGATGCAGGACCCAAGACTTTGTTAATCAGGCCGACTGAGGGCACCCTGCCAGCAGATTACCCAAATGTAATGACTGCAATAGTGAATACACTCTAACATCTACATTTATGGTAAGTGTACACAACTGTACTTTCTCCCTGGCTTAGTCAAAGCTCACTCTACCAGGACAGTATCTTCTTGAGGGATTTGGATACCAACTCTATCCTAGAAGCCGCTACTTGGACTTCTGTCCACACCTTTACCAAACACTACAAGCTGGACTCCATTTCTTTCTCCAGATTAGTGTGTGCCTGGGCCATTCTCCATAGCTTCCTTAAATTCTTCTGCCACTTCCTCATGAGGGTTTGTACTCTCCCTTAAGTCAGGAATACTAAATGGAAGGACATACATTATTTGTGCAAGAACTTAACATAACGATAGATGTCCCCTGTCCCCTGCAGGATTCCAACCCTCCATCCTTTTTCCCCACTTCTTGCCTTTCTTGTATGTTCAGATAGTCATTCCCTTAGACTGTCTGCCTGGGGCTTCAGTTCTGAAGGTGGTGTCCGTGTATGTATTTTTTATGGCCGTCTGCTGGCGGCCAACATCAGACGTGCCGTGCACCTTAGGTAGTAAAAAAATTTGATATACTGACCGAAGTCGGGTCTTTGCCTTGGCACGCAACTCCCTTAAGTCAGGAATACTGCAACAGAGGAGGACATCTTTCAGTATGGTAAGTTCTTACACAACTAATATTTCCAGAAAGTTGGACTTAAGCAGCCCTTTCCTCAACTTGTCAAGTTTTGAACAAATATGTACCAGTAAAGTTTTTACCTCTGTAGGTAAGTCTCCTCTTTGCATGTCTCCATTCAAAGCCCACACTTTTTCATATTCTCACAGTAGGGTAAGTCCTAGTATCCGTTCACTTCCTTGCACTTTTTCCCTTTTTATATACATTTCCAAATATACATAGCTTCAGTGTTTGCCTCCTTAAGACTGAAGGGGCTCGCTTTTACTGTGCTTAGAATGAGTATGGGTCCTTGGGCCCTTTCATAGGAGGGCTTCAGGAGTCTCTGAAACTAACAGTGCAGACTTTAGAGAATTTGAGGAACATTACTTTCCTTAATTGCATAGAAGACTGTCTAGGCCCTAATCAGAAGAACCTTGGGGTTGGGGCACTGTGGTTATGAAGAGTTGCAATATCTCTAGCCTTAATTTTGCTATTTTTCAGCAGGGAATAGCTACGGACAGGACCTTTCTTTGAGGTTCTAGGCTAAATATCCTATTTCATTCCAGTGGCTCCATATGCAAGATTTCACGAACATAGGATGTTCATCGTGCATACAGCTGCAGTCATAACAGATGGGTTATCCTGCCGTCAGGCGGGTCCCCGGCCGGCCGAATTCCAAAGTCTAGGTCCGGTGTCTGTTGTCGTCGCTTCTTCCCTGACGTCAGTGCGGCAGGGGTATAAAAGAGCCAGCCGACGCCATCTTCTTCAGTCTTTCTAGCCGCGCGGTGCCCGAAGCAGAAGCAGTTCGCAAGTGCCGGTCGGCCAGCTCCTGAGATTTACGAAAATATTTCAGCCGAAGTCTTCTTGAAAGCTAAGTACCCCGTTGGGGAAACTTTTCTTGCCTCAGACCGATGTCAGACAGTTAATAATTGCATTTCATTTGGGAAGCAAATACCGCATAAGGATTTCCACTCTTTCTGTATTCCTTGCTTAGGCCCAGACCACGACGTCTCGACCTGCCGTTTTTGTGCTAGATTCAACAAACGCACTATTAAGCGTCAGGCGGAGTTCGCCCATCACTATTTTGGTAAAAAATTTAATTATATTATGTCGTCTGATACTCCGACTCCTGTTTTGAGTAAAAGACGCAAAGACAAGGACCGACATACGATGTCCACGACTTCTACTGATACCACGCTAAGGCCGACTACCGGTTGTCCGGTTCTCAGCGAGGCGCCTACGCAGCCCCTGAGTACCGATGACACTTCATTACCGGTGTCTTCTGTGCCCGAGGTCGCAGGCTCTTCGGCCCCCTTTCCGATTACAGATTTTGACGCCACTCTTGGCGGGGAAACTCAGAGTTTAGACAGGCCTGCCACTTCTCAAGGTGTCTTCAGGCCTTCCTCCTTCTCTGTTAAGGCTTTTACAAAATCTAAAGCAGCCATGAAAACTAAAAAACAAGGACCTCAGACCCCCTCTCAAGGCAGCCTCAACCCAGATTCTTTAACTCCAGCTCCTGTTAAACCAGACAGGTATTACCGGGTTCCTGATTCACACCAGTTCCTATACAAAAGCCATACTGCTGACCCAGAAACTATTTCACAGGGTCCCAAGGGAATTAAGGCCTCTACTGCTAAAAACCCATTACCTTCAGAGAGAGATTCCAGAGCTTTGGAAAGGTGGGGGAAAAAGGTGTATACCTCGGCCACTTTAACCATGAGGGCATTAAACTGTCAGTTCCATATGTTAAAGTATCAACAGTTTTTGTTATCTCAGTTGAAAAGCAAAATGACACAACCAGAACAACCAGATTTAAGAGTTGCAGGATTTGTTGCATAGTGCAGAGCAAGTGGGTAAACATACCTTGCAGTGTGGTTTTGATGCTTTAAAGGCCTCATGTAGAGCTGCTGTTACAGGGTCTGTCATACGTAGACATGCTTGGCTCAAAGAGCAAGCCTTACCAGATCATGTCAAAGCTAAATTACTAGATGCACCTCTTCAAAAAGATGTATTGTTTGGTGTTAAAGCTGAGGAGGTACTAAAGAAAATGGAGGAAAAGGTGAGATCAATGCAAACAGTGAAAGATTTCCTGCAGGTACAACCTCCACGTTTCAGCAGAAACTGGCCTTCAAAAAATTGGTCCTTTCCAGCCACGGACAGACCTCAGAGGCAGATACAGGCACCCAAGGGGTAGAGGACAATCTCAAGGATCATTCAGAGCCAGACAATGGCAAGCACCAACCCCAAGAGGTGGAGAAGATAGATCACAGTCATTCAGAAAGCAGACACAATGACTTTCCCCTTTACCTGCCAAGCAAAGCTTTAATGGCAGCACCTTTAGGTGGAAAACTGGCATTATTCTCAAAAAATTGGCATATTGTCACAAGAAACAAATGGATTCTGGACATTATAGACAGAGGCTACAGATTCCACTTTCACACCCTTCCAAAAATGAGAGGCATGCCAAACCTGCCACAAAATCAAAGGGCAGAGGCACAAAAACAAATTTCAGCTCTCATGGACATGAAAGCTATTCAAGAAGTACCTGCAAAAGAACAAGGTCAAGGGTTTTATTCCAGACTATTCCTGGTACCAAGGAAAGACAAAGATTGGAGACCTATTTTAGACCTATCCATCCTAAACGCATATTTACAGGTACCAAAATTCAAGATGCTCACATTACAGCAGCTTCTTCCCATGCTGGGCAAGGAGTCTTTGCTGGTAACATTGGACCTCAAGGAGGCATACCTGCATGTCCCTATCAGACAAGATTGCAGAAGATACCTCAGATTTCTTGCAGGTTCAACCCATTATCAATTCTCTGCATTGCCCTTTGGCTTATCTACTGTGCCCAGAGTGTTTACGAAATGCCTGGCATCAGTAATTGCCTTCTGCAGACTTCAAGGAATACAAATATACCCATATCTGGACGACTGCCTGATCCAAGCGGACAGCAAGGACATACTACTGCAGCAGCTGGCGTTTGTAATAAAACTGTTGAACTTTCTGGGATACACAGTCAACAAAAAGAAATCAAAACTAATACCCTCTCAAACAATAATTTTCCTGGGTGCCAGCTTGAATACAAACACCCAGATGGCCTACCTCACGCCAGACAAACAAGGGCAACTATCTCAATACTTCAGCAAAATAGCAAACTTCACCAGGCTGACTGCAAGGAAAGTCCTGCAGGCTCTGGGATTCATGGCATCGTGCATCCTGCTGATCCCATGTGCAAAGCTGCATATGAGGAAACTTCAATGGTACCTAAAAAACATATGCTCTCACCACAGCCACAGTTTGGAAACGATTATACCACTCATTCCATGTCTTCAAAAGGAATTTCTGTGGTGGGCTCAAACATGCCAAAGAAACATAGGTCTCCCTTTCTGCATACCTCAAGCAACTCAAATCATCACAACAGACGCCTCGGACTACGCCTGGGGCTACACATGACAGATCAGTGCATTCAGGGAAAATGGTCCCAAAAAGAGAAGCACCTACAAATCAATCAAAAGGAAATGCTAGCAGTGCAAAATGCTATTATGGCCTTCAAGGACCTACTGCATCCAGGCCAGCTATTGATAAGGACAGACAACACCACAGTGATGTGGTACATAAACAAACAGGGGGGAACTCATTCATACCCCCTGTGCAGACTAGTCGTGACCCTTTGGAACACAGCTCTGGAATTGCAAATCCAACTGCAGGCACAATTCCTGCCAGGGAAGGAAAACACACTGGCAGACAGCCTAAGCAGAAATATGACAGATCCGCACGAATGGAAGTTGCATCCTCAAGTTTTCGCAATGATAACTCAGGCATGGGGACAGCCAGACATAGATCTCTTTGCTACCCACAGAAATTTCCAATTGAAAAAATATTGCTCAAGGACCTATCATCCACAGGCCTGGAGCGTGGACGCACTTTCTTTCAATTGGACAACATTGACAGTCTATGCCTTTCCGCCTCTCCCTCTGCTGCCCAAAGTTCTATTAAAAGCCAGAGCAGAGAGGCCGAAAATGATTCTCATTGCTCCAGACTGGCCAAGACAATACTGGTATCCACTCCTGAAGAGCCTGACGCATTCCCCACCATGGATCTTACCTCTAGTGCCTCTTCTGTTGTCCCAGCACAACTTCAAAACCCTTCACAGCCAGCTCAAAACCCTAAATCTAGCCGCATGGAGAATCCCTTGAATTCCCAACAGACCCTCCTCTCCACGGAGGTGCAGGATGTCATCTTGGAGGCCAGAAGACCTTCTACTAGAAAAGCCTACTCCGCCAAATGGAAACGGTTTTGTGCCTGTAATCAGAAAAAGGGCCAGAATCCTTGGGTAATAAATTTACCTCAAATTTTACAGTAGCTAGCTGAGATGTTAAACAGTGGACTTTCCTTCTCCATCAAAATACATGCTTCAGCCATTTCTGCACAATACAACACAGATCCTCCTTTATTCTCTCATCCTCTCTTAAGACAGTTCCTCAGAGGGGCTAAGAATATAAAACCCCCAAGGAAACCACCAGTCCCTGCTTGGGACCTCAACTTCATATTGGAAAAGCTTACCCTTCCTCCATTTGAGCCAGCTGCTTCAACAGAACTACAATACTTCTCATGGAAAACAGCCTTCCTTCTGGCTATCACCTCAGTACGCAGGGTTTCGGAACTACAGGCCCTCATGGCTGTGCAACCTTTCATCATTTTCCATCAGGACAGAGTTTCCTTACGAACCAACCCTACCTTTATGCCAAAGGTAGTAGCCAGTGTAGCCTTGAATCAGACTATTCACTTATCTACCTTTTACCCTAACCCACAAAACAAATGGGAAAGACTACTGCATTCCTTGGACATTCACAGACAACTTTGTTATTATTTGGACAGGACAAAGCCATTCAGGAAATCCGAGCAACTCTTTGTGTCCTATGCTACAGGTGCTCAAGGAAAGGCTATCTCCAAACAGACAATCTCAAAATGGATAGCCCACTGCATACGCTTTTGTTACTCATTTCATGGAAAAGCTGTGCCTTCAGGCATCAGATCCCACTCCACAAGGGCCACAGCTACCTCTGCAGCTTTCCTCAGGGGGGTTCCTACCAAGGACATTTTGGAAGCAGCCTCCTGGAGTTCAGTGCACACTTTCTCCAAACACTATCACCTTCCACTTTACTCTACATCTAGAGTGAGATTTGCCACAGCTGTCTTGCAGGGCATCCTTGCTCCTCCTAGTTCCACTTAGTGCCTGCCACCCCTACTTAGCTTTGGGATTCAACCCATCTGTTATGACTGCAGCTGTATGCACGATGAACATAGTACAGTTTTGTACCTACCATAAATGTAGATGTTCGAGTGCTCATACAGCTGCAGTCCAGGTTTCCCTCCCTCCATCCCCTCTTAGGACAGGCCTTATGACAAACACCTTCTCATACAACCTATTTGGGGTATTCTTTTATGGTGTATTTGCTTGCAAACTACTGTTTTTTGATTATTCTATATTGCATGATTACATAAGTTTGTTTTTCCTTCCTTCTGGGGGCACCTGACATCTGGGGCAAGAAAAACTGAAGAAGATGGCGTCGGCTGGCTCTTTTTATACCCCTGCCACACTGACGTCAGGGAAGAAGTGACGACAACCGACACCGGACCTAGACTTTGGAATTCGGCCGACCGGGGACCCACCTGACGGCAGGATAACCCATCTGTTATGACTGCAGCTGTATGAGCACTCGAACATCTACTTTTATGGTAGGTACAAAACTGTACTTTCCTAATGTATTTGATTACTTGGGACCAGTGCATGCAACTAGTTTTCCCTTTGATTCTTGCAGTGAAGCTAGAATAGGTTTAAATGACCTTGATGTTAGTGTTTCACTGTTGCAGTCATTACACTTGGGTTATCCTGCTGACAGGCTACCCGCAGTTGGCCTGAATTCCAAAGTCCTGGTCCAGTGTCAGTTGCTGTCACCTCCTTCCTGACGTCAGTACGCCAGGGGTATAAACGATGCAGCAGAGGCCGTTTTCTTCAGTTTTCCTTGCCTCAGATGTCTATCCTTTGTTTTTTGATTTAATTATCCTTTTAATAGGATGCACCACTGATAAGTACAGTACTTTTAGATACATCTTGTATTGACTGATATGACAATGAATTGAAGTGGGTTGGCAGAATTTCCATTGTACTGAATGCTGTAAAATGAAATTATCATAAAAGTTAAGATCTACCCATTCAGTGCTAATTTTACTTAACTAGTTTTACTTGTAATTAACCTGCAACTGTATGTGCCTGTTTTCTCACATCATGGTATGTGTTAACTAGTTTTACTTGTCATTAGCCTGCAGCTGTATGTGCCTGTTTGCTGACTGCATGGTCTGTGTTAACTAGTTTTACTTGTAATTAACCTGCAGCTGTATGTGCCTGTTTGCTCACTGCAGTTGCTTTATTCGTTCTACATCTTCCTTACTCATCACCTTATCAAAATGAAGTTGAACTTTTCTTGTGTAACTGTTTTCATATTCTCTTGTGTTTTTAGAGATTGCGTTTGTTGTGTATTTGGCCTAGAGCATGGCTAATTCCTATATAGTAGATGTAACTTCTTTAGTCTTGTGCTTTATAGAGGTAAATGGGTTTGTGCCGCAGCCGCATGGATAGTGGTATGCAGTGACACTCATCAGTCATAAGATAGTTACTCTGTCATGCACCTTCTGCAGTGTTTTTTGTGGCTTTATTTTATTTTCCTGTCTCTCTCACACAGGGCCATGTCAAGGTGGTGCAGTACTTGGTTAAAGAAGTTAATCAGTTTCCTTCAGACATCGAATGCATGCGGTACATTGCCACGATCACTGATAAGGTAAGGGACAGTAGGTGTCTCTGCAACTGTTAAGCAGTACTTCCCTGCAGTTTACATATATAGTCTAATTGAAGGAAATAATGCATGCATTTGTATGCCTTCTGTGATAAAGATGCCATCCCATGCCTTCCATGATACAGATGCAGTTACATGCATACATGCCTTCCATGATACAGATGCAGTTACATGCATACATGACTTCCGTGACACAGATGCAGTTACATGCATACATGACTTCCGTGACACAGATGCAGTTACATGCATACATGCCTTCCATGATACAGATGCAGTTACATGCATACATGACTTCCGTGACACAGATGCAGTTACATGCATACATGACTTCCGTGACACAGATGCAGTTACATGCATACATGACTTCCGTGACACAGATGCAGTTACATGCATACATGACTTCCGTGACACAGATGCAGTTACATGCATACATGACTTCCATGATACAGATGCAGTTACATGCATACATGACTTCCATGATACAGATGCAGTTACATGCATACATGACTTCCGTGACACAGATGCAGTTACATGCATACATGACTTCCGTGACACAGATGCTGTTTTTTGTGGATGCGCTGCCATACATCTTGTACTTGCAGACCTTCCAAGGAGGGTTTCATTCTTGAATTTTAAAGTAGTTTTGAATGGAGATGCTTCTGACTTTCCGCCATTATTTGCATCATCATCAGTGTCAGTAAGAGAAGAGCAGCCTTCCCCCTTCGTGTCTGTTTAGTCTTTGCATACAACATTTAGCTTAATTTAGTACTGGAGTTTGGTTTTTTTTGGAGTTTATGCATCACTGCTAATTTTTTGTGTAGAGACTGTGGTGGGTCTACTTTGATCGAATTTTTAAGATAGTACAAATGCGCTGCCATATCAATCTCATAGCCTGGTAGACCATTACTATTCTTGAAAGTGATTTAACTCTTGCTCAATATTGTTTGAAGGGACACTGTGCCTCCCTGCACCTCCAATGTGGTTGCACCTCTTCTCTGAACTGTACTGCATCCAGGCTCACACCAAAGTGTGACAGTGACATTTTTTTTTTCTTACAAGTTAGTGTCATTTTAGAAATGTATGTAGAAGTCAGTGGTGTGAGAGCAGAGCCCTCGTGGAGGTCTTTACCTCTGCCACCCTAAGTTAAGGCTTTAGTACCAGATTCACATCCATGTAATTAAATGCTTGTCCAACAATATTAAGATCTGCAGTAGGATATAGCCACTTCTGACTTATTAATCAGATGACATGCTTGGGTAAGGATAAGCCTTTGCCAAAGTACTTCAGAGGGAGCTTCAGCACTTTTCGACACAGATCTTCTTTTGAGCTCTCAGACACTTGATGAAAATTGTTGCAGTTCATATAATTATTAAGGCTTTCATTTTCTAGTACCCAGGTACAGGAGGAATTTTCCCTCCAGGCACTGGCCAGTTTATGCTTGGCAGAATACTAATGTTCCAGAAGGAATAGTAGAGAGGCAGCAGAGGCTGAAGCACACAGGCAAGGGATGCCCCCCAGCTGTGAATACTCTTCTCCTTCCCCCACCTTGTCCACACAACAGCGTTTTAGAAAGTATATATCTGATGTTAGTCTTCATTCATTCCTTACTGATGGGTGTCAGCCTTATACCAAGCTCGTGCCAGCCAAAAACTCTCAAGCTAAGCTTTACCCATAGTGCCCTTCTCAGTTACCCCAGATCTCATTTGCTGCATTGCTGAAAACCCATGGCAAACCAGCCCTCGAGTAAGCCTAGGTAAAGAAATTTTTCTGAGAATCTTTTCCAACTTTTTGAGGATATGGACTATGATGAAGGGGACGGTCTTTTACGGTCACCCCCTGAAGATGTCTTCTTTGGAGACATTTTTGAAATCTTAAAACAGAGGGGTAATTGGAAGCCTTCCAACCCTTCTCCGAGGAGTCCGTCTTTCTGCAGGCATTTCGTGCTCGACCCGCTACCTGTTGGGTGACCCCACCTGCAGACGAGCTGATACAACTTGTGGTACAGAGGGCTTGGAAGAACCCTGACACTGTCGAACCTATCCCGAAGAGACCAGATAAAATGTCATCACCCTCTGAAGAGAGCCCACACTGGTCTAAGGGCCTTCCAGTGGATGCTATGGTGGTGGCGGCTGCCACGAAAAAAGACCTTGCAGAGGAGAGCCACACAGTCCACCCATCTCACCGGGAGTCCTGGGCGATGGACCGACTAGAGAAGCGAGTGTCTCCATCATCGCTATTCTGTCCTTGAACTATCTGGAACATTTTACTAGGCTCCAAAGAGATCTAGTTAATGAACTATCTGAAACCTTAGCAGGAAAAGTGTCTGACGGGGTACACGACAAAGTTGCCTCGCAGCTAGCGACCTTGGAATCTGTATCTAACTCATCCACGCAGTTAATGTCGCATGCAACCGAAGGGGCGGCTAGAGCTGTAGGTTCAGGTGTAGTCATGAGACGCCATGTCTGGATGCTCCTGTGATTTTGCAGACCCCTTTGTGTTCCTTCCTTAATGCTCCTATGGAAGCATCATCCCTGTTCGGCCCTAAAGTGAAGGACACGTTAGCCAGGTGAGAGAAGTACGGAAAAACCCTGTCTGGCGTAGGTGTATGATCTTCGTGTTTCACTGTTGCAGTCATTACATTTGGGTAATCTGCTGGCAGGTTGCCCTCAGTCAGCCTGATTAACAAAGTCATGGGTCTTGCGTCTGTTGCTGTCCCTTCTTCCTTGACGTCAGGGGTAAAAAACATGCAGCCGACGCCATTACATCAATCTTTGTTGCCGCGCGGTGCCCGAAGCAGAAGCAGTTCGCAAGTGCCGGTTGGCCGACTCCTGAAATTTTCGTTTTCAAGTTTCAGAACCGAAGTCTTCAACTAAAAAGCTAAGTATCCCGTTGGGGAAACTTTTTCTTGCTCCTTACCAATGTCAGTAAAAGTTAATAATTGTATTACTTGTGGAAAGCAAATACCTCATAAGGATTTTCATTTGTACTGTATTCCTTGCCTAGGCCCTGACCACGACCTACCTTGCTGTCGGTTCTGTGCTTTATTTAATCAACGCACTATCTGTCGTCGGTACATTTTTGCTTCTAAATATTTTGGATCACTGTTTAATTATCCAGAAATGACGTCTGTTAGCAATCCAACTACCTGAATACCTAAAAAAACGCAAAGAAAAAGACAGGCAGTTGAGGTCCAAAACTGCCAACGGCGCTTCTCCTAAGCCAGTCGCCGGTACTCAGTGAGGCGCTTTTGCAGCCCCTGATACCCACTACTTCTGATTCGCAGGCCTCTACTGAGACCCATTCGGAGTTTGGTGTGCCGCGAGATGCTTGAATTATGGAACCCGCGACTCTCTACCTTGGATGGGTCTGGAGCCTCTGTGCAGGCACTGGCTTCTGAGGGTGTATTCAGGCCTACAGATATGTATATTAAACCTGCGCCATCTTCAATATTAAGGCCAAAATCTCGATCTGTGTCTAAGAAACCGACGCCCAGGCCACATGTGCAGGCCCCTATGCCTAAAAAACAAATGATCCAAATGGCTGAAGCTTTAATTACTCTAATCAGGGGTAGCCAACCCCCCTTTCAAAGAGGCCTAGGGCAGAAATTAACTATGAATCTTTTGAACAGGTTTCTATTTCCTCTGACTCTTCCATTGAACATGATTTGTCTATACCTACTTATGAGGACTCTGATGCAGAGGATTCCATTCCTTCTGCTTCTCCCCCTGAAGATTTTTCTTTTGGGGAAACTTTACATACCTTAAGGGAACATTTCCACTGGGAAAGTCAGGATTTTTCTGAATCTAAAAAGAGACTTTGGGATTTTCTTCTTTTTCCTCAGCACAGGCCTTTGGCTATACCTCCTGTTCTAGACGTTGATGTGTTTTCAGAGTCTAGTATGGCTCCTGATTCTCTGCCTCCGGCTCCTTGTAAGCCAGACAGATACTACAAAATGTTCGTTTTACACTGCTGCAGTGATTACACTTAGGTTATCCTGCCGTTAGGCGGTCCCACAGTTGGCCTGAGTTCCAAAGTCTTGGTCCGGCGTCGGTTACTGTCACCTCTTCCCTGACGTCAGTGCGCCAGGGGTATATATGATGCGTCCGACGCCATTTTCTTCAGTCTTTCTTGCCGCGCGGTGCCCAAAGCAGAAGCAGTTTGCAAGTGCCGGTCGGCCGACTCCTGAGATTTTCGAAGTCGAATTTCAGATCCGAAGTCTTCAATAAAGCTAAGTACCCCGTTGGGGAAACTTTTTTCTTGCCTCAGACCGATGTCAGAAAAACTTAATTGTATTTCTTGTGGGAAGCAAATACCTCATAAGGACTTCCACTCTTATTGTATTCCATGCCTAGGTCCTGATCACGACGTCACTAGTTGTCGGTTTTGTGCTAGATTTAACAAACGCACTATAAAAAGACGTTTTGATTTTGCTTCGCACTACTTTGGCCGAAGGTTCAATTATACGATGCCGTCTGATCAGCTGACGACCTCAATACTGAAAAAATGCAAAGACAAGGATAAAGACAGGCATCCGAGGTCCAAAACCGACGACAAAACCTCTTCTAGGCCAGTCGCCGGTTCTCAGTGAGGCGCTTTCACAGCCCCTGACACCCACTACCTCAGAGCCACAGGCCGCTGCTGACTCCCACGTGAAGACATCTAGGTCTCTGGAAACTCAAGGTATTGGGCCTATGGAAACTAATCCCTCAGATGGGTCCGGAGCCGCTGAGCAGACATTGGTTTCTGAGGGTGTTTTCAGACCTTCACAACTTACCATTAAAACAACAGCCAAGACAAAGGTACCATTAAAGACAAAGAAACAAGTACAGCATTCTCCTGGGCTGTCCTCCATGCCTAAGAAACAGATGCTTAAAATGGCCGAAGACCTCACTATACTCTAATCAGGGGTTCCCATCCCCCTCCTGCTAAAAGGCCTAGACAGGATGCAGACTATGACTCATCCGACCAGGTGTCCATTTCTTCCGATTCATCCTCAGACCTAGGATATTCTTTACCCCCCTTATGAGGATTATGATGCTGAGGAATCAATTCCATCAGCCTCTCCGCCTGAGGACTACTCCTTTGGGGAAATCTTACATACCATGAGGGAGCATTTCCATTGGGAAGGCCAGGATTATTCAGAATCCAAGAAAAGGCTCAGAAGCTTCCTTTTATTACCTCAACACAGACCCCTAGCTATTCCACCAGTGTTAGACATTGTGGATGATGTGTATACTGAATCCAGCTTAAATCCTGATTCCTTACCTCCAGCCCTAGTTAAACCTGACAGATGCTACAGAGTCCCTGACTCTCACAAATTTCTGTATAAAAGCCCTGTTGCTGACCCTGAAACTATTTCTTAGGGACCCAAAGGAGTTCAGGCCTCATCAGCAAAGAATCCAGTTCCCTCGGGCAGAGATGCCAGAGCATTAGACAGATGAGGAAAGAAAGTATATACGTCTGCAACTTTAGCAATGAGAGCTTTAAATTGCCAATATCATATGTTAAAATACCAGCAATTTTTGATGTCTGTTGAAACAAAAAATGCTTCCAGATTCAGATCCTCCTAATATTAAAGAAATGCAGGATTTATTGCATGCTGCTGAACAAGTGGTAAAACGTACTTTGCAATGTGGTTTTGATTCTTTAGAGGCCTCCTGTAGAGCAGCAGTTACAGGCTCTGTCATTAGATGACATGCTTGGTTAAAAGAACATACGTTACCAGATCATGTTAAAGCAAAATTATTGGATGCACCTTTGCAGCAGGATGTGTTATTTGGAGTTAAGGCAGAAGAGGTATTAAAGAAAATGGAGGATAAGGCAAAATCTATGCAAACGGTGAAGGATTTCTTACATGTTCAGCCTCCTCGATTTAGCAGAAATTGGCCAACAAAGAATTGGTCCTTTCCAGTTAGACAGACCTCAAAGGGGCAGATAAAGACATCCAAGAGGTAGAGGTCAACCACAAGGTCCTTACAGGCCTCGACAGTGGGGTGCACCAGACCAGAAAGAAGGGGAAGACAGGCCCCAACCATATAAAAAGGAGACCCAATGACTTTCCACTACAGCTGCCAAACATCTCTCTCTTTGCAGCCCCCTTGGGGGGAAAACTGGCACTTTTCTATCACAATTGGCAAATGATCACCAAAAGACAAATGGGTTCTCAACATTGTATCTCAAGGTTACAGGTTCCACTTTCACACTCTGCCAAGGTTAAAAGGAATGCCAAATCTGCCACAAAATCAATGGGCAGAGGCACAAAAACAAATTACAGCACTCATAAACATGAAAGCTATTCAAAAGGTACCACAAAGGAACAAGGATTTTGCTCAAGACTTTCTGGTTCCCAGAAAAGACAAAGCCTGGAGGCCCATTCTGGATCTTTCTTCTCTAAACACTTAGCTGGATGTTCCGAAATTCAAAATGTTAACACTACAGCAGCTTCTTCCCATGCTGGGCAAGAAAGCTTGGCTCGTGACCTTGGACCTCAAGGAGGCATACCTGCATGTCCCTATCGGACAAAATTGCAGAAGATACCTCAGATTCATAGCAGGTTCAATGCACTATCAGTTCTCTGCACTGCCCTTTGGCTAATCTACTGCACCCAAGGTCTTCACAAAGTGCCTGGCACCAGTAATTGCATTTTGCAGTCAGAAAGGAATTCAAATTTATCTGTACCTGGACGACTGCCTGATTCAAGCAGAGAGCAAGGACATGCTTCTAAAGCATCTGGCGTTTGTAAAAAAGTTAAGTTGCCTGGGGTACACAGTAAACAAAAAGAAATCAAAACTGGTGCCCTCACAAGAGATAATATTCCCGGGTGCCAGCTTGAACACAATGGCCCAGATGGCTTATCTCATGCCAGACAAGCAAGGACAATTGACTCAATACTTTCAATTGATGACAACAAAGTCCCAACTCCCTGCAAGAAAAATTCTGCAGGCCTTGGGTTACATGGCATCTTGCATACTACTAATTCCATATGCCAGACTGCATATGAGGAAACTACAATGGTACCTAAAGAGTGTATGGTCTCAACACTGTCAGTTTGGAAACCGTTATACCACTCATTCCTTGCCTTCAACAGGAGTTTCGATGGTGGGCTCAAGCTTGTCACCTCAACAAGGGACAGCCTTTTACTCAACCCACAGGCAGGCAAACACTGACAACAGATGCATCGGATTACGCCTGGGGAGCACACATGGCAGGAAAATGTATTCAGGGCAAGTGGCCCGCAGAACAAAGGCATCTTCACATCAATCAAAAAGAGATGCTAGCTGTACAAAATGCCCTTATAGCTTTCATGGACCTGCTGCATCCAGGGCAACTACTACTAAATACAGACACCACCACAGTTGTGGTACATAAACAAGCAAGGGGGCACTCACTCCTAACCCCTCTGCAGACAAGCCACGACCTTGTAGAACACAGCTCTAAACTATCAAGTTCATCTGCAAGCACAATTCCTGCCAGGAGAGAAAAATACACTGGCAGACGACTTAAGCAGAAACATCATGGATCCCCATGAATGGGAATTGAATCCACAAATATTCAGAATGATAACCCAGAAATGGTGGAGCCCGGACATAGATCTGTTTGCATCCCCAATGAACTGCCAGCTACAGAAATTCTGCACAAGGAGTTACCATCCACAAGCATGGAAAGTGGATGCCCTCTCATTCAGCTGGAAAAACCTACAAGTATACGCTTTCCCACCACTACCTCTCCTTCCAAAGGTACTCTTAAAAGCCAGACAAGAAGAGCCAAAGATTATCCTGATTGCACCAGATTGGCTACGACAGCACTGGTACCCAATCTTAAAGAATTTAGCACAAGGACCACCCTGGATTTTGCCTCAAATCCCACATCTGCTGACTCAGCACAACAATCAGATACTCCACAACCAGCTAAAGACCTTAAACCTAGCTGCATGGAAGATTCCTTAGTCAAGCAAGCAATGCCTCTCCCCAAAGCTGTTATGGATGTCATTCTGGAGGCCAGAAGGCCTAGTACCAGGAAAGCCTATTCGGATAAATGGAAGAGATTCTGTGCCTGGAACCAGGCTCACAACCTTGACCCTCTTGTCCCAAACATTCCTCAGATATTACAATATTTAACTGAGATGCTGGACAAAGGCCCCTCCTTTTCATCCATCAAGATCCACATCTCTGCTCATTACAACACGGATCCACCAATTTTCTCTAATCCTTTGCTAAAACAGTACCTCAGAGGGGCTAAAAACATAAGACCGCCCCATAGAGCACCTACTCCAACTTGGGACCTCAACTTTGTTTTGGAAAAAATAACTTTACATCCTTTTGAGCCAGCAAACACAGCAGAATTAAAATATATCTCTTGGAAAACTGCTCTGCTCCTGGCAATAACATCAGCATGAAGAGTTTCAGAATTACAGGCACTAATGGCAGTGGAACCTTTCCTCATTTTCCACCAGGACATGGTGTCTTTAAGAACTAACCCTACGTTTAAGCCAAAGGTGGTATCAAGTGTGGCTTTAAACCAAACTATTCACTTGCCAACTTTTTATCCAAAACCACAGAATAAAGGGGAGAGACTACTGCATTCTTTGGACATTCATAGGCAGTTACACTTCTACTTGGACAAAACCAAAGCTTTCAGAAAATCTGAGCAATTATTGGAAGCATATGCTGCAGGAGCACAGGGAAAAGCCATTTCAAAACAGACTATTTCAAAATGGATAGGACGTTTTATACGTTTTTGCTATACACACCATGGGAAACCTGTACCTAGCAGCATTAGATCTCACTCCACTAGGGCAACAGCCACTTCAACTGCCTACCTCAGAGGAGTACCTGCCAAGGATATTTTGGAAGCAGCAGCATGGAATTCTGTGCATACCTTCACCAAGCATTACCATCTGCCTCTCTACTCTAAATCCAGAGCTGGCTTCGCCACTGCAGTGCTGCAGGGCCTAATAGCCACCCCCTAATGTCTTATAGAACCAGCCTCCCTACGTCAGCTTTGGGATTCTGCCCAAGTGTAATGACTGCAGCAGTGTAACACGATGAACATAGTACAGTTTTGTACCTACCATAAATGTAGGTGTTCGAGTGTAGACACTGTTGCAGTCCAGGTTACCCTCCCTCCTTCCCCTCTTACTTGCTGGTACGTACCTATGTCTTCTACCCTTTACTACCTATGGGGAGTATTTGCTGGTAAATGAAAGTCGTTTGCTTTTCTTATGTATGTTTTATTAGCAATTTAAATTGCCTGCCTATTTGGGGGCACCTGACATCTGGGGCAAGAAAAACTGAAGAAAATGGCGTCTGCTGCATCTTCTATACCCCTGCCGCACTAACATCAGGGAGGAGGCGACAGCAACCGACGCCGGACCAAGACTTTGGAACTCAGGCCGACTGGGGAACCGCCTGACGGCAGGATAACCCAAGTGTAATGACTGCAGCAGTGTCTACACTCGAACATTTACATTTATGGTAGGTACAAAACTGTACTTTCTGAGGACGGAACAGACACCCATCAGTAATCAGTGAATGAAGAACAACAACACAGATGGAACGTTATGGTAAGACATCACTTCATTTCTCCATTGATATCTCACTAATAGGAAGTGACAACAGATTAATGAATGAGGGATGCTCATGTATGATCAGGGTGCAAAATTTATTTTATTTGTTTTATTGATAATTATTTGCCAGGCCAACTGGTCCTAAAAATACCCTTATTAGTTGAGGCCAAGGGAGAAAATCTCCAGTACAAAAATACAATTTACATTTAATTACTTTTTTGAGAGTTCAAGAACCATACAGAGTCGCAAAAGATAATGTTACAAAGTGAAAAACGTTATATAAAAATGTGCAGTACAATTTTAAAACCATGCAATGTGATATAATTTTTTGGTCTTGTAGTGAAACAATGGAGCTTCAGTTGAACCAAGTTAGTGAAACAAAATGGGTTAAATGAGTATCCAAACAATTTCAACGCTGCTCTGACACAATGAAGGCTGTCCAATTACCGAAATAACCAAATATCTAATTGACTCCAAAAATGACCGCCAAGTATAAAATAAAAGTTTATTCACTATTTAACAAAAAAGAAAGAACTGAAATAATGAACGAACATTATAAATAAGGTAACAGATTTAGCACTTTCATCTCCGTGCGGAGACTTCTTCAGAATCCAGTTACCATTTAAAATTAACATTCTTTTATAACAAGCAATCCTTCCTCATTGGTCTATCAACATTGACATCATGAATAGTGTAATAGTCACCTTGGTTGTTTTACATACTTCTCCAAAATAATATAAAGTATAGTTTTAGAAGGAATAGGAACATCAAGAATATCCTTGAGAAGGATAAAACAACTTGTAATGGTAGTACTAGAAAGCATGGGACGTTTGCATGTGGTAGATGTGCAGAATGTTGCTATATTGCTAGGTTGTAGGAGGTTAGAATTGCTTGTCTACAAATTACACTTAGAGCTAAGAAATATTATAGCTCTTATTCCAAAGGGGTGGTGTATTTAGTATTCTGCAGAGCCTGCGGATGCTACTACATAGGAAAAACTGAACGCAACCTCAGATCTAGAATATACGAGCATATTAGGGACATCAACAAACATAATAACAACAATGCACTATTTAGACATGCGTTGACATGTAAACAAGCTGATTTTAAGTTTTGGGTATTAGAGGAGATTGTGCACCCAGAAAGAGGGGGAGATTGGGAAACACGGCTGGAGTACAGGGAGATGATTTGGCAACTTAGGTTGGATACATGTGGTAACAAGGGACTCAATGATCACATTTCTATTGGTCCCGCATTAAAATTGTTGGCAACTGACCCTAAGAGGTATAAGTGATAAACACAATACTATATGAATTTTATAATAGTGTATTATTTATATGATAACTGACCTGAACTGACAAAATTCCAGTTTTAGATTGTTTGTACATTTCATGCTGTAAACTGTTTTAGATCAATACAATATTTTATTATAATATTTTAAATACAGGGCATTTTATGTATAGGACATTTTATACATAGGACATTTCATAATCAGTTGTACAAGTAATAGGTTTTGGAACATTTATTAGTAATTATTAGTATTTACAAGTATTCCTATGTATTTATAATTATATTTATATACGATATATATGATGTATTAACAGCATTCAACTAGCCCCACTATGAAATGAGAAGTATGTAAAACAACCAAGGTGACTATTACACTATTCATGATGTCAATGTTGATAGACCAATGAGGAAGGATTGCTTGTTATAAAAGAATGTTAATTTTAAATGGTAACTGGATTCTGAAGAAGTCTCCGCACGGAGATGAAAGCGCTAAATCTGTTACCTTATTTATAATGTTCGTTCATTTCAGTTCTTTCTTTTTTGTTAAATAGTGAATAAACTTTTATTTTATACTTGGCGGTCGTTTTTGGAGTCAGTTAGATATGTGGTTATTTCGGTAATTGGACAGCCTTCATTGTGTCGGAGCAGCATTGAAATTGTTTGGTTTTGGCAGTGGATGATTCATTTTGGTTAAATGAGTATCCGTTAACATTTATAAACTATTGAAAAGCAGCTGAGATGCAGGTTTGTTGGCTGATAGGAGGAAAAGAAGGGGTGAGGTGAAAAAGGTAAGAAAAAGCAGGAACGATAAGTGAATAAAATGCTGTGTGGGAGGGGGTGTAGGTTAGTGTGTGTGAGTGTTAAACATGAGAGTAGGAGGATAATGAATGGCATAATGTCATATGAAGAAAGTCGTGTGAGAAGACCAGAGCAGGATGAGGAAATGGAAAGTTGAATTCACTTGACTTATGACCTTTGAAATGAAAGGTAGTAATTTGTGAGTTCTAACCCATAGGATGGGTTAAGCTAATTTGGTTTCATCAGGAGATGAGCAAAACATGAGATCAGCAGGTAGTAATATTCCTGTTTAACCATTTAGGTCCACTGGATACACAGTCCCTTTTCAGGGTTGATCTGGGAACAATGTTTGGTTTAGTGACTTACTCAAGGCCACACACTAGGCAAACAAGGGCTGAGGGAGAGTCGTACCCTTTATCACAGGAGCTATAGCTTGCAATCTTAACCTCTGTGATAATTACCAGACAGAGTTCAAAGCCATCTCCTGTCTTCATAGGAATGTCTCGTAGCTCCCCCAGACCTGATTACACGGGCAGAATCAAGTCTAAAAGACTGACTGACAACCATAAAGAGGGTTCCTCACCCGGGGCAAGGGTTATACTCCATTCTTTTCCTTGACCCCACAAAAGAAAGGTAGTGTCAACCAGTTCTGGATTTCTTAAGTCTGAGTAAGTTTTGTATCCTAAAATGAAGTATGTTCACCCTTCAGTGCTTTTAGCTTCTTGTCTATGGACATTAGTTGCCTGGTTGAATGAGTCATCCAAGGGGCTGGATTTGTTTCAGCCTTTTTCATTCCCTCCAGTACAGTTCTTTTGAGTGTGAACCTTTAACCCCCAGTGGATATCGCTTGAGCCTTTAATACAGTTCTAATAAATACTTCATTGATAGATGTCAAATATCAATAGAGCTGTGTTTGCCGTTGTGTATACTTCGATAAAATATTCTGATGCTTTACATGTAGCGTGGTTTTGGAATTATTAATGCAAGTATGAGCAAGCAATATTTGATGCCTAGAGGTGTGCAGTAGGAGGTAACTACAGGAACGCCAGGAGGCAGACTTGGCTGTAATGAGTTTAAGGGGAATGTACTCTTTAACATGCTATTAAGACTGGTATTAAATTGCAGAGCAGTTTCTTCTAGGGGTAATGTTAAGTTCCAGTGTGACATCCCCACTCAGGGCCAGTAATCAAGCGGCCCGAGTCCTCACCACTGGCACTAGAGAGGGACGTTCATTTGGGACAAAAATGAACACCCCCAGGTTTTCCAGATGCAGCTCCCTGCATCAAGCATAGTTTCCCTTAAGAGCACACAGGGAACACAGTCCGGGGTCTGGTTTTCTCTTTCCATCTCCATCCAGGTCCCCAGTAAGATTCCCCACTGGCACAGCTATAGAGTTGAGACCTCAGCTGAGTGTCCAAGCCATGTTCTCCACCACACACACTATGAAAGCAGTACTTTGTGTTCCTGCTCCAAGCAGCCGACGCACACTTTTGAGATTTGATTTTCACACACACACCTGGGAAAGGCTGGCACAGATTTACTAGCTATGCTGCCTTATGCCCACACTATAAGTTAGTTAAACCACCACCAGATACTGCATAGCCAGCTGCTCTAAGGCTCTTGCAAGGCTACCCAGTTATACTGAGTGAAGTTAATATTGATACATATGGTAGTTTGACCATATGGTAGTTTGACCAACAGAAAGGCTTTCAGGAGTGGCCAGAGCTGTCATCAAATATATATATGCACGTACTCTCAGATTAAAATATTCTCTACAAGACCAGCCACAATGAAACGTTTAAATGTATTTAAAAATATATGAAAATACTAAATATCTGTTTTCCATAAACAGCAGAGTTTGTCACAGGAAATATTAAAATAACACACGAATAGATTCACACAGATAAAGAAAAATTGTACTTAACTAATCTCACTATATTTCCTGACTGATCTAACGAATTACTGTTCCTTGGTTCACTTACACTAGAGCAAGGCAAGATGAAGTAGGTGAAGGGGTCCTTTGTCAGGTTCCAAAAATGAGACTTCAGTCTCACCTAGTACTAAAATATTTTTAGTGATGGATTACAGAATGACATCACATACATCTGGTCATCTGACTTCTGTTTCCCATGCCACCCCCCCCTCCCCTTAACGTCTAGAAGCCGTCAGGATTTAGCACGTGTGTCGATAAACAGCCTTGAAAAGATCTGCTGCAGCTCCTGGAAGTCATAAATCAATTTCAAATCTCCACCATTCCATTCCAGAGTAGCAATTAGTTCACCCCAAAGGTGATGCAGAAAGCTTCCTATTACATACTTTGTCTCTGGCTGCATTAAAAACTGTAATCTACAGTCTTTATGGCTTAAGCCAGGTAATTTAATTTCAAACTATTTTCAAAGTTAAGTGGATTGAGATTAACTACTTCCAGCATCCTGTGTTAAAACATATACATTTTAAAGAGTTACAATAATCCATGTATATTTATTTTTCTCTCCAGCAGGTCACACTGTTGGTACATTTTAAACACACGCATCTGTACAAATCAGTTTGATATACAAACGACACAATTCTTTACAAAATTCCAGCTAGCTGTGTGGCATACGTTACACATCCACTACTCAGCTTCTCCTGTCATAGCTGGCAATAACTCACATTGTCACATCCAGTTATTTGTATTGCAGTCATGAAGTTGTATTCAGTGAAGAGTGTAAGGTTGCACACTACTTTTTAATACTGCAGTTTTGGATAGAGTATAAAACCTATTGGCAGATATAAGCATATTGTCACTTGGGAGATTAGGTGAAGTACTAGTTTTGCATGTTTTACCAGGTTTGTTACTTAATATCCAGTTAGAGAGAAGCATTTTTAGTGGAATTGTATCTGGTTGGAGAGTACCTATAAGTTGAGAGAACAGATATAAATTAATGCTGATAGTGGAATTGTCAGCTATGATTTGATTCCAGTAGGTATTGAAGTTGCCAGGTTATGAAGGTTTCTTGGGCTAAGTATTCACCCAGGGTGGTATGTATTCAGCTGGATGGGATGTAGAGGGTTATAATTATTTTCTTATTGGAATTGACTTTTAAGATTTCTGCATTGCTGCATCTAGGTTTGTAGGTTATAAGGTGATAGTTGGAGGTTGTTTGTGTATATAATAGTAATAACTCCAGCTGTTTTAATTATGCAGTCAAAAATGAGGATGTTATACCCTTGTGGGAGAATTTCTGTATCTCTGATGTCGGGTTTAAGTAGCTACTAAAATATCAGGGTTTATTATGGGATATGAAAGCATGTACATGTTCTTTGTGTTTCACTGTTGTAGTTCTGATGTGGGATTTTCTGCTATGGAAGCCCTTGGCTGGCCCGACAGAGTAAAAATATTTTTCTCCTGAGGCTGGCAGACCTCTTACCCTGACTTCAGTATGCTTGGGTATAAAGGGAGCCAGCTGGCGCCATGACATCAGTCTTTCTTGCTGTTGGAGCCAGAAGCAGTGTTTCAGTGCATCTGTCAAATAGCACCAGAAAGAAGACTTCTAAAGCCAAGTAGCCCATTGGGGAACACTTTTTCTTGCTTTAACTCATGTCAGATAAGGTTAACAACGGTAGTCGCTGTGGTAAACAAATCCCACACCTAAACTTACATACTTTGTGCGTTACCTGTTTAGGCCCAGATCACAATATCCCTAGCTGTCATTTTTGTGCCTGTTTCAATTCTAGGACTAGCAGGTGTAGGGTCAAAATCTTAGCTAGGCATCGTAGTCAGCAATTTTCTTGGAATCACGTGTTGGTGTCTACTGATCGTCACAAGGTAAAGCTCCCTAAGAGTAAGAAAGATAAGGGAAAAAAAGACCCAAGCTTAGCGCCTTGGACGACACCAAGTCCCTGTTTGCCAGTCCCCCAAGGCTTGTTATTCCTGAGGAAGACTAGGCACTTTCCCAGCCCCCTTCTGTGACTGAGTTGGTGGCACAGACCTCTGTCAAGACCCATTCGGAGTCTGACATGCTGTCAGGTCCCTGTACGTCAACACAGGCCTTGGCTCTTAGTTCGTCGGTTGGGTTCAGACTCACTCAGCAGACCTCTGCTTCCGACGACCGATCTTGCACTGGTGACTTTCCTTTGAGGCACCAGCCTGCATTGGTTCTGCCTTACAAGGAGGCTGGCGTCCAGATGGCGGACTAGCTTAGTCCAAAGCCAAAAGCTGTCCCTAAAAAGGATTCTACCTCAGGGCATATGCCAAGGCCTACCAACTCCCACCCAACAGGTTATCAGCAGGACCTGGTCTGGTTAGCTGAAGACCTGATCTCCTAAGTCATAGCTAGGCAACCCCACCCTTTGCAGCCATCCCTGGGGAAAAGGAAGAGGATCACTCACCAGAACTTTATTCTGAGTCTTCTGATTCGGATGAGGATTCTGTCCAGGAAGGGGATCTGTCTTTGAGGAAGGGACCCCTCCTTACTTCCTATGAAGACTCTGATTCTGAGGAAAATCTGCCTTCAACTTCACCTCCTGAAGACATATCCTTTGGGGAAATGCTCCATGCCATGAGGGAACATTTCCAATGAGAGGCAAGGAATACCCACAATCTAAAAAGACAGAGAGCTCCTTGATCTCCCACAACACACATCTCTGGCTGTTCCTCCTGTTTTGTAGATGGAGGAGGATGTTTTTATGTACTCTTTCCAGACTGATTACATCCAGCCCCTCAAAGAATAGGTTTTGCAGGGTGCTGGACTTGCATCAATACGTCTTCCAAAACCCCTCTGCTGACCCAGAGGTTGTTGCCCCAGGCCTCAAGGGAGCTAAGGTCAGCTCTTCTAAATATCCTTTACCTACTGACAAGGAAAGCAGGGCCCTGGATTGGTTTGTTGAAGTCTACACTTCTGCCACCCTAGCCATGAAAGCCCTTAACTGCCAGATATGCTTCTATTCCTGTGTTGCAGTATTTTTGGTGTGGGATTTCCTGCCTTCAGGCGACTCGTACATCGACTCCTATACAAAAGCTTCAGCTTGGCTATTGCAGCTGCGCGGGACGTCAAACATAGGGCCATAAACCCGGAACCTTATGTGTGACGTCTGCATGCACAGTCCTCAGAACTTTTCAGCCGCAGACTACTTCGCATCATACGATTGCTCTCCAGACGTCGGATCGACTATAGATAAGTAACCCGTTGGGTTTTAGCATTTCTAATATACTGATCTTTCGCATTGTTTAGTCTTGGTTGTTTTAGCTTTCAGCTGATGTCAGGGAAAAAGGGAAAGGGCCATTGCGGGTGCCAAATTCCCCATAAGGACGCCCATGACAAATTTATTTTCTGCTTAGGCTGGGAACACGACCATAACGTCTGCCCTATTTGTAAATCTTTTGTGCCTAAGACCTTGCGTAGTTGTCTGGCAGCTTTAAATCTTTACTTAGAAAACCAATGCCTCAATTGGCTGGCGCTCAGGATGGATCCCGCTTCGGAGGTCTCCCAAGAACCTCCACATAAGAAGGCCAGGATGCCCAGGCCTTTATCACCTGCTGCTTTGAACCAGGATGCCCCTCCAACTACCGATGTAGGAGTTGAGTGCTCGGTGGATCCATCAGCTCCATTGACCTCCCTCGCGGAGGCCAATGCTCGGCCGACGACCGGCATGTCCATGGAGCTTACTCTGACACAGACGCCTGTCGATGTCGAGGGGGAACCAGATTTGGTGGTTCTTTCGACCGAGATCCTGACCTCAGATACAGCCACTACCAAACCCAGTTCTAGACCGGTTCTTAAGACCACTCCAACCAAAAAGAAGCAGAAAACAAAACCTATTACGCCTGCTTCTGAATGCCCTCCAGACTGGGAGGCCTTCACCTCTTCTCTTATGCAGGCATTTGTGGCCCTCAGGCCTTCTGCCTCACCCACAACTACGTTGTGTCTGCTAAGCCTTAGGCCTCCCTCTGCTAAGCCATGGGAATGGAAGAAGCAGAGGGAGGCCTAGGGCTTAGCAGACACAACTAAGTTGTGTCTGCTAAGCCCTAGGCCTCCCTCTGCTTCTTCCATTCCCATGGCTCCCCTCCTGGAGGAAGAAGAACATGAATCTTTCTACTCTTCCTCGGATGAATCCATCTCTTGTGCATCCCAGATTGCTTCTCCCAAGGAATATTATTCTCCTGATGAGGATTCTGTGGAAGGGGATTCTCCACCTGAAGACATTACATTTGGTGAAACCATCACCAAAATGAAAAACTATTTCAAATGGGATACTTCCCAAATGACAGAAACCCAAAAAAGATACTTTGAACTGCTGCAAGTGGAGTTTCCATTCGCTACAGCTGTACCCCCTGTTCTTCCAGCATACTTGGATGCCTTTACTGCAGCCTCTAGAAAACCTGACTCACAGCCTCCTGCACCTAAGTGCCCCGACCGCTTCTGCAAGGTGCCAGAGGATCACAAATTCCTCATAAAGCCACCCTTAGCAGACCCAGCAGTGATTGCCACTGCCCGATCAACAGTCTAGGTTGTTACCTTCTGCCTCCCTGTTGTCCACTGATAAAGATAGCAAATCCATGGATAGGCAAGAAAGGTGTACACTTCTTCCACTTTGGCCTTCAGAGCCATTAACTATCAAACACACATGACCAAGTATGCCCTGGACTTAGTATCCCAAGCCACGTCTATGCTGGGTTCAATTCCTGACACTCCCATTAAGACAGACATCTCCTCCAATTTATCCTTAGCCCTACAAGTGGCTAGGCACTCCGTAAGATGCAGCTATGATGCTGCAGAAGCCTCTGCTCGCTCTGCAGCATCAGCATCTGTCCTTAAGAGATATTCCTGGCTTAGACTACAGAATCTGCCAGAGGACTTAAGTCCAAAATCTTGGACCCCCCCTGGATCACAACTTCCTCTTTGGAAAGCAATATGTAGCCCTATTTAAGAATCTGCAAGAAAAAAGCAAAGAATTACAGGATATAAAACATCTCCTTGTATCCCCTATACCCAAATTTTATAGGAACTACCCAGCTAAGACTATCTTTGTTAGGCATAACCCACATTCTGCTACCTCCTCCTCCTCCAGACGAGGAACTAGAAGACATTCCTCATCCAGGCCTACAACCCTTTCAGGACAGGGGAGGTCATAATGCGCGACTGCCTTGCCCATCTCAGCCCGCCTTACCCCTCTGTCTCCCCTTCTGGCAAAAAATCACTACAGACCAATGGATATAAACCATTATTCAAAAAGGGTACTCTCTATCCTGGAGACAAATTCCGCCCTGGAAGGACATTCCATTTCCCCCCAAAAAACAATGCCATCTCCTTCCACAAATTTTGTCAGACCTGCAACAACAAGGCACAATAGAGCCTGTTCCCACAGGACAAGAAGGAAAGGGATTCTACTCCCGTCTGTTCCTGGTCCCTCGAAAGGACGCTCCCAGGAGACCCATTTTGGCGCTCCTTCCTAAACCTTTACCTGCAGGTACCCACCTTCAAATTGCTGTCACTTCCCACTCTCTTAACCCTCATACCCTCAAATGCTTTCATAGTCACCTTGGACCTAAAAGATGCCTACCTACACATTCCCATCAGGGCCTCACACAGACGTTTCCTACGTTTCTCTGGCCCATCCTCTCACTTCCAAACTACGGCCTTGCCCTTTGTTTTATCCACTGCCCTAAGAGTGTTTACAAAGTGCCTAGCTCCAGCCATTGCCTCCTGCAGGATCCAAGGAATCCATATTTACCCATATCTGGACGACATCCTTATCCTACCACAGTCCAAAGATTCCCTCTTAAGACATCTACACTTCACTATGTCCCTTCTGCAAAGTTTAGGGTTCACCCCAAACCTCAAGAAGTACTCCCTGAACCTAGACAAGGCCAAGATATTTCTAGGTTGCAGAATCAATACAGAATGAATGAAAGCCTTTCTTCCACAGGACAAGGATCTGTCTCTAACTTACCTCTTCCAGGAAGTCTTTGTTTCCCAGGCAGTCACTGCAAGGTAATTCCTTCGACTCCTGGGATTGATGGCAGTAACCATTCCCATGCTACCATTGGCCAGAATGCATATGCGAAAACTGCAATGGTACCTCAAAAATATCTGGTAACGCCAGAATCACTTGGAACAAGTTACCCCCTTCTACCCTGTTTAAAGAAGGAAATCATTTGGTGGATTCAACAAGTACAACTAAACCCGAGGCTTCCACTGCAGCCCCCTCAACCCACACAAATATTGCATACAGATGCCTCAGACTCCAGTTGGGGAGCCACCTTGCTCTCTGAGTCCAAGCCCAGTGGCAACCTCCCATGATAACCAAACACATCAGTGTAAAGGAGATTACAGCAGTTCTTTTAGTTCTACAGACCTTCCTACCACTACTGATACCAGGTCCTCTTCTGATCGTGATGGACAATACCATTGTAATGTGGTACATCAACAAACAGGGAGGTACCAAGGCATAACAATTGTGCAGGCTAGCCCTACTAATTTGGGACCTAGCATCCCAGCACAACATATCCCTACAAGCCAGCTACATCCCTTCACAGGACAAGTAAGCAGATGGCCTGAGCAGAACATCCTCTCCACAACACGAATGGATGCTGGACAGGATGGTCTTCCTAGACAGTCCTCCAGTGGGGCACTACACAAATAGACCTTTTTGCTTTCCCCCTAGAATAGGCAGCTGCAGACCTTCTGCACAAAGACTTACTCCCCCCCCCACTAGCCTGGAGAGTAGATGCCTTCAGTTTCACCTGGGAGGGGAAGTTCCTGTACGCCTCGCCACTCCACCCCTTCCCTCTGATTCAGAAAGTCATCCTGAAAATCGGGAAGGACAAACCAAAAATCTTGCTAGTGACTCCCTACTGGCCAAAGCAGCACTGCTTCCCCCTTCTACACAATTTAGCCTAGGGCAATCACTGCAAGTTACCCCACAAGGTGGACCTTCTGACACAAGACAAAGGAACTCCTCTACACCCACACTTGCAAATGCTATCCCTGACTCTGTGGGTGATAAATTACTAACCCCATTCAGACACCAGTATTCAGAGGACGTGCTATCAGTCCTGAGGGAGGCCAGGAAACCCACCACTAGAAAATGATTCCTTACTAAATGGGAAAGATTTACTCAGTGGTGTCTGGGACAGGAAAAGGACCCTTAGAAGGCTGACACCCCCCCCTAGTCCTCTCGTGTGTCAACGTATAAAGGGTGGACTTTCCTATTCATCAGTGAAAGTGCACATCTCCGCATTATCAGCCTGGTTACCTTTAGATCCTCCCTTGTTAGCCAGGCTACATGTGAAACTCTTCCTTAAAGGGGTCTTGTATATCAGACCACCTAAGAAGCCTATCCCTCCTCCATGGAACCTGAACTTCATCCTGGAAAAACTCACTCCAGCCTCCTTTCAAACCGGCTAATACAGCCTCTACAGTTTTGTACTGTTAGTGGCTATTACCTCTGCCAGAAGGGTTTCCGAGCTATAACCCTTAATAGCATGCTCACCTTACACCATTTTTCATAGGGACAGGGTCACACTGAGAACTAACCCTTCCTTCATGCCCAAGGTTGTCAGTGACTTCTCTAAATCAATCCATTCACCTACCCAATTTTCCCCTCTCCCACTAACCAGGGAGAGAGGATACTCCACTCCCTAGATGTCCACAGGCAATTGAGATTTTACCTGAACAAGACTAAAGACGTTAGGAAATCCTAACAACTCTTTGTATCTTTCCACCCCAGGGCATTGGGCAAGGCAGTCACCAAACATACCATTGCACCCTGGATTAGAAAAGCAATTGGTTTCTGCTACTCAAACAACTGAAAAAAACCTCCAGTTGGGGTTAAGGCACACTCCACAAGAGCAGTGGCCACTTCCAAGGCCTTCCAAAACGGCATGGACACAGCTTCCATTATGGAAGCTGCTACATGGACCACTGTCCGCACTTTCACCAAACATTACAAACTGGATCAAAATCTCCAAAGCACTTGCAGGATTTGCCAGAGCAATCCTACAAGGCTTTGTGAAATCATCTTCTGCATCCGCCATCCTTTCATCAAACTAAGCTGTGGTGCTCTCCCACACCAAGAATGCTGCAACATAGGAATAGAAGGATATAGAATAGTTGTGTAAAATCTTACCATAACCATAGATGTCCTTCTCTTCCATGTTGCAGTATTCCTTCCCACCCACCATTCCCCCTCACTGACTCTACCAGTCTAACTGCTCCCCGAGTTCTCTCTCCATTACAGAAGAGACCCAGGGCCTTATACATGTCACCTTTGGCAGCCTATCCTGTTGGGCTATCTACTTTGCCTGCTTAGCTTCAAGTTTTGAGGATTGTGCGTGCAGACGTCACATACAAGGTCCCTTGTTTATGGCCTTTCGTGTGACGTCCCATGCAGCTGCAACAGCCAAGCTGAAGCTTTTGTATAGAAGCTGATGTACGAGTTGCCTGAAGGCAGGAAATCCCACACCAAGAATACTGCAACATGGAAGAGGACATCTATGGTTATGGTAAGATTTTACACAACTATTCTTTTCTATTCCAGACTCTTCCTGGTACCCAGAAAAGAAGGCACCTGGCACCCAATTCTCTATTTATCCATTCTAAGCACCTTTCTGGTAATACCAAAAATCAAAATGCTCACCCTCCAGCAGATTCTTCCTATGCTTTCCAAAGATGCTTGGTTAGCCACCCTAGACCTAAAAGAGGCCTACCTACACATCCCAGTCAGGGACTCTTGCAGGAAATATCTACGTTTCAGGGCAGGATCTATACACTTTCAGTTCTCTGCGCCTACCTTTGGCTTATCCGCTGCTCCCAGAGTTTCACAAAACGCCTGGCCCCAGCCATTGCTTTTTGCAGGCAAAGAAATATTCAAATTTACCCCTCCTTAGAATATTGCCTGATTCAGGCAGACGGTTAGGAAAAGCTGTTACAACACCTGACCTTTGTAAAGGACCTACTGACCTCCCTGGGGTATGCTGTCAATGTAAAAGAAATCAAAACTAGTCCCCATACACACAATTGTATTCTTGCATGCAAGCCTGGACACAGCATCCCAGATGGCATTCCTTACTCCAGGAAAACAAGCCTACCTGACAGCTGCTAATTTCAACTAGCCACCAGAACCCAGTTGTCCGCAAGGAAAATCCTGCAAGCTCTAGGATTCATGGCCTCTTGCATTCTACTCATTCCATATGCCAGACTGCATATGAGGAAACTACAATGGTACCTATAAAGCCTTTGGTGTCAACACTCTCAAGACCTGGAAACTATCATACCAATGATACCCTGTCTAAGGAAAGATTTTCTTTGGTGGGCAGCAGCATGCAACTACAGCAAGGGCTTCCCTTCTCACAACCCCACGCTGCCCAGACCCTCACTGCAGACTCAGACTATGCCACGGTGCACACCTGGACTGCAGGTGCATTCAGGGCCATTGGATCCCAAATCAGATACATCTGCACATCAACCAAAAAGATGCTAGCTGTTCAACGTTCTCTGACTGCTTTCGGCCCCCTACTCTTCCCAGGGCCTCCAGTTATCAAAACAGACACCACCACAGTGATGTGGTATATCAACAAGCAGGGAGGGACTCACTTATCCTCTGCAGGCTTGCCATGACCCTTTGGCGTACAGCCTCAGCCATGCAAATACACCTGCTATAGTACAATTCCTGCCAGGCTCCCTAAACTTTCTGGCAGACAACTTAAACAAAAACCTGTTAGACCCACACGAGTGGCAGCTAGACTACAGAACCTTCAACCTTGTAACCCAGAAATAGGGCACCCTGAAGGTGGACCTCTTTGCCTCCCATTCCAATCATCCGCTCAGCAAATTCTGTACCAGGTAACCTCACAGCAAAGTCTGGAAAGTGGATGCTCTATCCTTCCAATTGGTAAACCTCTCAAGCTGTGCATTTTCCCCTCTGCCACTCATTTCAAGGGTACTGCTCAAAGTAAGGGAGGAAAAATCGAGGACAATATTGATTTATCCAGACTGGTCACACCAGCACTGGTACCCACTGCTGCGCATCTTGTCATCCCTGCCACCATGGCACCTACCTCAGATCCTAACACTCCTGACCCAGAAGAATGGAGAATTCATGCATCCACAATTGCAGACCTCCAGCTGTCAGCCTAAGCAAACAAGTCCTGGACGTTATACGTGAGGCCAGACGCCCCAGCACTAGAAAATCCTATGCTGACAAGTGAAAAAGGTTTTGCACCTGGATTCAGGTTAAGGGAGCCCTCCCTCCCTCTCATCCTGGATTACCTAGCAGACCTACTACAACAGGGGTCTAGCCTTCTCTTCTGTTAAACGTCATGCTTCTGCCATCTGTTATTACAGCACAGAGCCACCTCTCTTTTCACGCCCTCTCATCATACAGTTCCGAAGAGGGGGTAACAACTTAAGGCAACCCAGAAGAGCTCCTACCCCAGCTTGGGACCTTAACTTTGTGTTGGAAAAGCTCACTCCCCCCCCTTTTGAGCCTGCAGCTTCAGCAGAGTTAAAATTCCCCTCTTGGAAAACAGCCTTGCTTCTGGCCATCACTTCAGCTAGAAGATTTCAGAGCTACAAGCACTCATGGCTGTAGATCCCTTTATCATTTTCCATGCTGACAGGGTCTCCCTCAGGACTAACCCATCCTTCATGCTTAAAGTGGTGTCCAGTGTGGCTGTCAACCAATCCATTGATTTGTCTACCTTTTTCCCTAACCCACAAAACAAGGGTGAAAGGATTCTTCCCACTCTAGATGTGCACAGGCAGCTCAGATTCTATCTGGACAGGACTAAATCATCTGAAGTTGTTAATCATCTTCCTATTTATCACTGATGGGTTCGGTTCTGAGCCGTCGGAACCGAGTCAGCCTTATACCAAGCTTGCGTGCATCAAAAACTCTCAAGCTAAGCTGCTACCCACAATGCCCTTCACTCAGGCTACCTCAGATCTTGTTTGCTGCGCAGCTGTATAACAGCGTTTCACCGAGCTCTCCAGCTGTTATATTTTTCAAAATTTTATAAGTATTTGTGAATTTTTCTTGTCAGTTTGCTTACTTTTTCTCTATTTACTCACTCAGCTCTGCCCACAGGTATTTCTTTTCGTACCATTGTTGGTATTTCCCTCTCTTCTATCTCTATTTTAGTGTGTGTGTTTCCTGTTATGTCAGAAAAGAAAGGGACTACGGGGTTTAAACACTGTTTTTCTTGCAGTGGTAAACTCCCAAATAGTTATTTCATGGAGTGTGTGTATTGTTTGGGGGTTCCGCACTTATCGGCGAAACCTCCATATGATATTTGTGCCAGCTTCAGTCACCGGACACTGAAAGAAAGACGAAACAAGTTGATTCTTAAGGGCCTCCTTCCTTCACCTTTTTCGGAGGCAATTTCTGCATTGGTGGTCTCATCCCCTCGTACTGTGGACAAGAAACGTCCTCATTCAGACCCCCTCTTCACCGGCCTGTGATAGAGGCAAAAGTCATAAGCACAAGGCCCAAAAGACTTCTACAGAGCATCGTATCACCTCCTCGGTTCTGACCACCTCGGCTCCGAGTTTGGCTCCAGTGACTCATACCGAGGTTGCCTCGTCAGCGCCTGTTCCGGCTCCTACGACTACAGTGCCTTCAACCTCGGTTTCGACCATTTTGCCTGTCTCTACCTCAGCACCGTCTCCAATTTCTGCTCAGTCTGTTCTGACAATGGCTTCAGAACCGCTGTTGACCTCCACCCCCTCGGCTTTGAGCCCGTTCTCTGCTCCGATCATTCCCTTATTGCTGGTTTCCAAACTGGAGTCTTTGGTGCTGTTCTTTAATTCACCACGGACCCAGTACACCCTGTCTGCGGATCCATTTGCTGGGCAAGCCTTCAGCCCCTTTTTGGACCGGCATGATTTCCCCCTTAGGTGCATCTGTAAGGTCCACCAGGATCCTTTCAGAATTGGATGTGGTGCACCTTTTTGATCAGCTGCTGACCACCAGGGGAATTACAAATTTTCCTAGACACCATCCCACTCTGGGTTTTGGGTTTATTACACTGGCGGCCCCTACATACTCTCCTCCCTTGGATCTCTCTTTTCCGAGGCTCATATTTCCGACGTCTGCAAGAGCACCCCCTGCCTTGGCACCAACGACATACACACACAACCATGCCTGAGGCTCCTATGCCCCTTATATGTCAGTTTCCTTGGAACCAACCCTTCCTCAATCTCATGCTGGGTGGGGGTGGAACCCTCTGTTCCGGCCACGGTTCTGGTTTTGTTGCCGGTTCCGTCTTCAGGTCCAAGGGTGACTCCTGCCCTGACTTTGCTTGAGGCTCCGTCCCCGGGAGCGGACCACATGGAGCGGGGTGTGACTCGGGTTCTGAAATTGTCTCCTCCGGTTCTGAGCTCCCATTCTTTCAGGCGGGCCTGCTTTCCGGGTGATGGAGAGGGTGCTCGCTTCGGGCAATCCTCCTACGTCTGACATCCCACCAGTTCCCTCTGAGCTGCAGCTCTCAAAGGCCACCCCCCCCTCAGGACTCTGAGAGCGCAAAGCCCAGGAAACCCCTGTTCAGGGTTTTTCTCAGAGTCTTCATCGAATGTTCCCACCGAAGAACCCTGTCAGAAACGGGCGTGCAAGAGGAAACACATGGACTCCCCAGAGGAGTCCCTCACGGAAGGTACTGACTACGATGATGGGGAAGGATCCCCACAGTCTCCCCCCTGACAATGTTTCATCTGGAGACATCCTGGAAGTCTTAAAGCAGAGGGGTGACTGGAAGACCTCCAATCCTTCCTCGGCGGAATACGTATTCCTGCAGGCCTTCCGTTCTTGGCCCTCCACTTCTTGGGTGACCCCTCCTGCTGATGAGTTGTTAAAGCTCATCATGCAGTAGGCATGGAAGAACCCTGACTCCGTTGAGGCTATGCGCAGGAGATAAGATACTCTCCCCTCCAGAGGATCAACCCCATTGGTCAAGAGGTTTGCCTGTAGACACTATGGTGGTGGTGGCAGCCACGAAAAAGGACCTTGCAGAGGAAAGTCCTGCTGTTCACCTGCCCAACAGAGAGTCCTGAGCAGTGGACAGGTTAGGGAAGCGAGTTTGTGCATCAGCGACCTTTGCTGACAGGTCTTTGAACTTTCTGGCACATTTTATGGGGCTCCAGAGAGATCCCATCTCCGAGCTCTCTGGAACCCTTGTGGGTCAAGTTTCGGATGGAGCACATGATAAAGTTGCTTCCCATCTTGCCACCCTGGAGTCAATCTCCAATTCATCCATGAGGTTGCTGTCCCACGCAACCGAAGAAGTGGCTAGAGCTGAAGGTGCAGGCATAGTTATGAGACGCCACGCCTGGATGCGCATTTGTGACATCACGGACTCCAAGTCTTCCTTTTTAAACGCCCCTATCGAACCATCAGGTTTGATGTTAAGTTGTCTCTCGCCTTCATTCTTGCTGGTTGGGTTCGGCGCCGACCCTCTGCTCCGACTCGGCCATTTTCTAAAGCTAGAGAGCTACTTACTGGCTCGAGGCCTCCCTATATCCCACAATGCCTGGCGCTAGACCCCCAGATCTCGTTTGCTGCTTCAGCTGCGAGGTTGCGCTTCACTGGCTCAGGTCGTATTAATCTTTTGTATTTTTAGTAGTTAAACTTTTAGTGTATATTTTTCAAATTTTTTGTTAAATCAGAGTAGTACTGTAGACTAGTCTTAGTTTCCCTGTGTTTTCTGACCCTTAGGAAACTCGTTTTTACTTAGAGAGTTTCTCCCCCCCCCCCCCAATCTCCCTAAGGCCGTTTAAGTTAGAGGCTATCCCCTTCCCTTTTATATTGTTTTCAGTAGGAAGTAGTGTTTAGCCTTTGTAATCTAAGATCATAGTCTCTTAGTTTTGTTAGTATAGTTACCTTAAATTTTTGTGTGAAGGTGTGGGACTAGTGTGTGTCTTTTTGCACTAGTCAAAAATTCATCCATCGGTATTCCTTTTACCTATAACATGTCAAAGGATACCAAGGTATCAGGGTTCAAGAAGTGTGATTCGTGCTGTCAGAAAATGTCTCTGACAGATGGTCACACTTCTTGTGTTTATTGTTTGGGTGCCCTACACCTGCAGGACTCTTGCTTAGTATGTCATGCCTTTAGTCCGAGAGTCCTGCAGGAGTGTAGGAACAAGTTAATTCTCAGGGGGTTACTAAAACCCGAGGGGTCTCCGGCAAAGTCTCAGCCAGCGAAAACCCCTAAGTCCACCAAGCCGTCGGCTCCCAGTATGGAGTCGTCAGGTGGAGCGTCTGCTTCAATTTCGGTTCCGGCCGGAACCGAAGTATCAAAATCTCTCTCGGCTCCGACCTTGGTGTCGGAGCCGTCAGGGAGCCGTAAGCGATCCAGGTCGCCATCCCTGGAGTCGATTCGCTCGGCTCTGGGATCACCTTTGCTACAATCTGAACTGAGCCATAGGTCCCACTCTTCTCGGTCCTTGAGGCTGTCCGATCATGACTTGGAGAGAGTGGTTAGTAGACTCCTCAAATCACAGGCCCTGGCTAAAATGTTAGCTAGCCCTCCTCATCAGGCTGTGGCTGTTCCTGTTTCTGAAGTAGTTCCTCCTCCGACTCCTCCTGTCAGTTCGGAACTGGAGCTTGTTGGGGCTCTGATCTTGGAAACGTCGCCAATGCTTCCCCTTTCGGCTCCGATTTCTTCAATGGTCCCGTCCTTGGAGGGATCTGGGCGCCGAGACTCCCTCGTCGGCTCCGAGGGGGCGAGTGGCATCAGACCCTTGTCCGACCCCGTTCTCCCTGTCGGAGCCTCGGCGCAGGTAAGCTCGGCTTCATCGGCCTCGGAGCCGTCCCTTTCGGTACCGGAGAGGATTCCCGTCTCCTCGGAGCGGGGGCCCTCTTCTCTGCCAGACATGGGCGCCTTCGAGGTCATGAGGAGCGTGCTGACTTCTGAGTCTGCACCTCGATCAGCCCCTTCAGCTCCTCCCCCCAGGGTGCCTGCTTCGGTCTCTGCCCCTCCTCCAGACCCCAAGCGAGGGGATCAAACGCTCCAGGTCACCCCACTGGGTGTATCTTCCTCTTCCGAGGCCTCCCCTGAGATTTCAGAGGAGCCCCCTCGAAAGAGGAAATGTAAGAGGAAACACGTTGACTCCCCAGAGTCAGTCACATCAGATACTGACTTGGAGGATTCTGAAGGGTCCCCAAGAACCCTCTCTGAAGATGTCTCTTTCTCAGACGTCCTTGAGATCCTTAAGCAGAGGGGGAACTGGTCTGCCCTTAACCCTTCTGAGGATGAGTCGGTGTACTTGGATGCGTTTGGTTCGCGTCCCTCCACCTCCTGGGTGACTCCGCCTTTCAATACATTAATGGAAGTGGTGGCTCGGAAGGCGTGGTCAGCTCCGGACACACTGGAACCAACCCCTCGCAGGCCCAATAAGTTTATTACGGCCCCTCAAGATAAACAGTTTCTGACAAAGGGTGTCCCCGTTGATGCCATGGTGGTAGCAGCTGCCACGATAAAGGAGTTGGCTGACACTTCTGTACCTGTCCATCCCCCTAATAAAGAGTCTAGGACGATGGATAGATACGGGAAGCGGATGTTTTCCTCAGCGACCTTCTCCATGCGGTCGCTGAATTATTTGTGCCACTTCACCCGTCTTCAGAGGGATCTCCTCAAGGAGCTAGGAGATGCCCTGCAAGATCCATCAGCTGCAGGGGCTCAAGATAAGATAAACTCCCAGATGGCGACTCTTAATTCTGTCGTTAACTCCTCCATGCGGCTCATTTCGTATGCGGCTGATGGGGTGAATAGAGCCGCAGGCACAGGCGTGGCTTTGAGAAGACATGCATGGATGCGGTTATGTAACTTCGCTGATCCCTTCAAGGCATCTTTCACCAACACCCCTTTTGATGGTTCGGCTCTGTTTGGACCGCAGGTGAAAGATACACTTACCAGGTGTGAGCAGGAAGGCAAGACTCTCTCTGCCGTTGGGAGTCTGTTTTTCCACTCCCTCCAGACCATGCCCTAAGGGTCAGAAGAGTGGGAAGATGTGGTTCCGGAAACCCCAGGGAGCTGTGCCTGACACACGTGGCGAGTTTCCCTCCAGAGGCAGAGGAGAGAACAACAATAGATGCCACCCGGGGGGGCAGAGGGGGTCCGCAGAATCAGGGCAGCAGAGAATCTTTCTCTGACAAGCCCTTCCAGCACCCCTGAGGGGCTGCCCAGCTGTCCGCCTTCGGAGGCAGTCGGAGGAAGGTTGTCTCTTTACACAGAAGCCTGGTGTCTCATCACTCGAGACAGATGGGTACAGTCTATCATATCCGGAGGTTACAAAATCCTGTTTGTCCACACTCCCTTAAAATCAAACAACCCCATCCCAGATGTTCCACCCAGTCTAAGGCAACAGGCAGTACAAGAAATTTCAAGACTGCTAAAAAAACGGGCCATCCAACAAGTCCCAACAGACCAGCAAGGATCTGGAATTTACTCAAAGTTCTTTTTGGTACCAAAAAAGACAGGGGACTGGAGACCCATTTTGGATCTCAGCAGACTAAACAAGTGTGTTCAAAGAACGAAGTTCCGGATGGTCACGCTTCAGTCCATTCTACCCTTTTTGGGTCAGGACAATTGGATGTGCTCCATAGATCTTCAGGATGCGTACTACCACATCAAAATGGACAGGCGTTCCAGAAGGTTTCTCCGTTTCCGGCTGGGAGCCAGACATTACCAGTTCAGAGCCCTGCCCTTTGGTCTCACCACAGCCCCCAGGGTGTTCAAATGCATGGCAGTGGTTACCACTCACCTGAGACGGCAAGGATTCCAGGTGTTTCCATATCCAGACGACTGGCTCCTTACTGCTACCACCAGACATCAATTGCTAAGAGCCAGGGATTATACCATCCAAACGTACTCCAACCTAGGTATCTCAATAAATTTCGAAACTTCTGCATTGTTGCCTTGTCAGTCTTTAACCTTTATAGGCGCAAGATTAAATACGAAAAATCTGTCCGCAAGGCTTCCAGTAGACAGAGTGGCAGACATTCGCCGACATGTACAGGTATTAGGATGCAGAAAGATTCAGGCCAGATTCGTCCTAAAAACCTTAGGTCTCATGGCAGCAAGCAATCATATTAGTTCCCCTGGCTCGTTTTCACATGAGGATTCTCCAGTGGATGCTTTTCACCCAATGGTCCTTTCAACAACTTCCTTTGTCTTACAAGATAATCAGACAGTCATGCAACGACCACTTGGCTTGGTGGATGGTCTCTCCATCAGTACCCCAGGGCAGACCATTTGTCCTCCCTCCTCCAGTTGCCACGGTGACCACAGATGCCTCCCTGATCGGGTGGGGGGGGGCATTTTCAGGGCAGGACTGTCCAGGGCACCTGGCAACCCCATGAGTACCACTTGCACATAAACGTCTTGGAGATGAGGGCGGTGCTTTTAGCATTGCAAGCTCTTCAGAACTCTCTACCCACTGGGACCATTGCAATTCAGACAGACAATATGTCTGTAGTGTGGTACATCAACAAGCCGGGCGGAACCAAGTCATATCCCTTATGTCGAGAAGCACTCAGACTATGGCAGTGGGCGATCTCCTCTCAACGGTTTCTGACAGCAACGCACATCCCTGGGAAGTCCAACGTCATAGCGGACAGGCTAAGCAGAGCTATTCTCATGCCTCATGAGTGGTCTCTCAACCGGACAGTAGTGGACAGAATCTTCCGCAAATGGGGTCAGCCTTGCTGCGACCTTTTCACAACTCCTCTCAACAGCAAGTGCAACAGTTTCTTCACCCTCTTCCCGGACACTTGCCCAGAGACGCTCTAGTTCACGATTGGACCCAGGGACTTCTGTATGCATTCCCACCCTTTCCACTAATTCCCAAACTAATTCAGAAAGCTACCGTGCTGGGTTGCAGGATGATCCTCATTGCCCCCTACTGGCCTCGACAAATCTGGTTCCCATTCCTGCATCATCACCTTCTAGAGCAGCCTTGGAATCTGGACCCAGTTCCGGACCTCCTGATCCATCAGTCGGGCTGCATCAGTCTCTCAACCTCGCTGCTTGGTTGCTCCACTTCCAACCTTAGCCAGGCTTCCCAGGATTTCCAATTTAGTGCGTGAGGTTATCCTTTCCTCGCACAAACCTACAACCAGGAAGACGTATGCTAGTAAGTGGAAATGTTTCTCTTTCTGGGCAGAGGCTAGAAATATAGATCCCTTCACGGCCCCTGTCCATAACGTTCTGGACTTCTTAGCAGAACTTTTTCAAGCGGGCTCCTCGTCGGCCACCATTAGAGTTCAATTAGCGGCAATCTCTATTTTCCATACGGGCCTGTCAGAAACCAGCATCATGTCCCATAAGCTTTGCAAAGCTTTTCTGAAAGGAGCAATCTTGCTCAGGCCTCCAGTGAGAGATCCCCCGCCTCCGTGGGGCCTAAATTTGATCCTAGCTTCCTTGATACTGCCTCCCTTTGAACCGGCAGCTTCCTGTTTCTTGAAATTGCTTACTTGGAAAACTCCTCTTTTTGGTGGCCATTACTTCAGCGAGGAGAGTTTCTGAACTTCAAGCCCTTTGTGTTCGTCCTTATCTAGTTTTCCATAAGGATAGAGTTTCACTCAGGACTAATCCTTCGTTCCTTCCTAAGGTCCCCTCCGAGAACAATTTGAGTCAATCCATCGATCTGCCAGTCTTTTTTCCAAATTATTCCAAAAAAGCTGAACACAAATTGCGCCAGTTGGACGTTCATAGGCAATTACGTTTCTATTTGCATAGGACTGAGCAAATAAGGAAATCAGACCAACTCTTCCTGTCCTATGCGGAGGGTAAGCAGGGTCGATCAGTGTCTAAAGTAACCTTATCCAGGTGGTTGTCCACTATTATTACCCTTATTTATCAGTTGAGGAATAAAGAACTCCCTGCTAAACCTAAAGGCCACTCTACTAGGGCTTTAGCTATGTCGGTAGCCTTTCAAGCAAGACTACCAATGGAAGCCATTTGTGTGGTGGCCACATGGGCCACCCCTCATACCTTCATTTCACATTATAAATTGGATGTGGCCTCTAGAAGTAGAGCTGATTTTGGTTCCACTGTGCTCAAGGGTCTGTTCCGATGAGCCACCCAGGACTAAAGTGCTAGGGACGCTGTCCCAACCAGCAAGAATGAAGGCGAGAGAGACAACTTAACATTAAGAAGTTATGTACCTACCATAACGTTCCATGTTAGTTGTCTTCTCGCCTTCTCTCTTGCGTCCCACCCTCCACCCCCTAGCCTAGATGGACCGAGAAGAGTCGTCCTACGAGTCTTGTCACTGGCTGAGTCTTTACTGTTTTATGTCCTCTACCTTTTTCTTCAGCCCTCTAGCTGAAGTCTTGCTTTTGGGACAGTTGTCCTCTTGTATTATTATGGTGTTAGGTCTTCCAAACGAGATCTGGGGGTCTAGCGCCAGGCATTGTGGGATATAAGGAGGCCTCGAGCCAGTAAGTAGCTCTCAAGCTTTAGAAAATGGCCAAGTCGGAGCCGATGGTTGGCTCCGAACACAACCAGCAAGAAAGAAGGCGAGAAGAAGACAACTAACATGGAACGTTATGGTAGGTACATAACTTCTTATTCGTTGCTAAGGTCAAGGATACATTAGCCAGGTGCGAACAGGACGGGAAGACCTTGTCCTGCTGTAGGTCTATGTTTTTCCACACCTCAGCGTTCCTTCTCCAGGAACCGGAGGAGTGGAAAGATGTGGCACAAGAAGTCTCAAGGTCATTTCCGTGACGCACATAGTGAAGACTCCCCCAGAGGCAGAGGGGGTTCCAATACCGAAATCAGGACTCCAGAGATTTTTTCTTGGGAAGACCATATCAGCACTCCTGAAGCGCTGCCTGATTGCTTTCCTCTGGAAGCAGTCGGGGCACGTTTCTCTCTGCACCAAGCTGCCTGGCTCTCTATTACAAACTATCAGTGGGTGCAGAGAAAAATTTCCAGAGGCTATCACATTCCCCTAGTCTCTTAATCAAGACCTCCAAAATCCCTTCTCGATGTTCCACCTAGTCAGAGGGAGGAGGCAGCTTCCGAAATACAAAAGCTACGTCAAAAAACGAGTCATCCAACAGGTCCCCCCAGACCAGTGTGGATCAGGGTTTTACTCAAGATTCTTTTTAGTGCCAAAGAAGACCCGGGGACTGGAGGCCCATTTTGGATCTCAGTCAGCTAAACAAATCAGTGGTTCAAACCAAGTTCTGCATGGTCCCGATTCAATCCATCCTCCCCTTTTGCAGGAGGGTGTGTGGATGTGCTCGTTAGGTCCCCAGGATGCGTATTACCACATCAAAATGGACAAGTGCTCCAGGAGTTGTCTCCGCTTCCTGCTGGGAGCCAGTGACTACCAATTCAGAGCCCTGCCATTCGGTTTCTCGACAGCCCCCAGTGTGTTCACAAATTGCCTAGCAGTGGTCACAGCTCATCTGAGACTTCAGGGATTCCAGGTGTTTCCGTATGTAGACGATTGGCTCCTCTCCTCCCCCACCAAGCGCCTTCTGGACAAGGCCCTCCGCTACACTCTAGTTCTAGAGGAGTCGCTGGGCATCACTATCCACTGGGAAAAATCCAACCTTCAGCAATTGGAATTTATAGGGGCAATATTCAACACTCAAGTCTGGTCTCCCTTCCCCCTCAAGGCTTCAGAGATTAAGGGCACAAGTTCAAGTGTGTGCAAGGGAAGTTCTTCAGACTCTGGTGTCTATGGCAGCAGCCATCCCAATTGTTCCCCTAGCCAGATTACACATGAGACTACTACAGTGGCTCCTTCTATCCCAGTGGATATCCAATCTTCATCCCCTGAGCTCACAGGTTCTCATCACCAACAACTGCAAACGAGATCTCCTGTGGTGGATGAGTACAGACGAAAATCTTTGGTGCCACCCCTTCCAGTCTCCCCATCCCAGCACCACTGTAACCACGGACACTTCCCTGATAGGGTGGGGGGGACACTTCCAGGGAAAGTCCGTCCAAGGCACGTGGTGCAGCATAGAGGTCAACTTGCATATCAATGTCCTGGCGTTAAGAGCGGTGCTATTGGCGTTGCAAGCATTCCACCCGCTCCTTCCATCTGGAACGATCACTATCCAGTCGGACAACATAGATTCATAGATTAGTACTAAGCTAACTGCCCTTGCGAGCCATTTTAAGCCTAGCCAATTATCTTTTGTGAGACTCAAACCCTGCACCTTGTGTTTGTAAGGCAAACACCTTAACCATTAGGCCACCCACAACATGTCCGTTGTCTGGTACGTAAACAGGGAGGGACCAAATCCTACCCCCTGTGTCACGAAGCCATAAGAATCTGGCATTGGGCGATAGCTTCCAACCACTTTCTGATTGCAACACATATCCTGGGGAGCTCCAACGTAATTGCGGACAGGCTAAGCAGATGCATCCTCAGTCCACACAAGTGGTCTCTCGATCAGAGTGTGACAGCAGAAATCTTTGGCCGTTGGGGCCAGTCATGCTGCGATCTTTTTGCCCTCATTTCCCCTCACGGGGAGTCACCGAGAGACTCTTTGATTCACAATTGGCCCACGGGTCTCTCTTGTGCTTATCCTACTATTCCTCTGATCCCCCTTTTTCTAAGGAAAGCTATTCGGTTGAGAAGCAAAGTGATCCTCATTGCCCCGTTCTGGCTTCGTCACGTGTGGTTTCCCTTCCTCCGACCTCATCTGTTACAACCTCCTTGGATCCTAAACTCTCGCCAAGACCTCATATCTCACCCACAAGGGCAGACTCCACCGAATCTATCCACTCTCAAGCTGACTGCTTGGTTCCTCCACTTCCGTTAGTTTCCCGGCAGGAAACCCTCTGCTCATCTGTCCATATTATCATCCTGGCCTCCTGTAAACCATCCACCAGAAAACTTTACAGGGACAAATGGAAAAAAATGATTTGTCTGGTTACATAATCGGATGCCAGATCCGTTCTCAGCTCCTGTAACTACTACTCTTCATTACCTTGCTGAGTTGTTCGACAGTGGTGCATCAGCTTCCACTATTCAATTCCATTTAGCAGCTATTTCCAACTTCTGTAATGGTTCAGATGGAGTCCTGCTTATTTCCACTCAACTTTGCAAGACCTTCCTCAAGGGAATTGTCCTCAGCAGACCTCTCCTTAGGCAACCGGTGGAGGCATGGAATCTCTCCCGGTTCTTCAGTCTCTCCCTCTACCCCCTTTTTAAGCCTGCTGTGACATGTGATCTAAAATTTCTGTCATGGAAATCATTATTTCTGGTGGCGGTCACTTCAGCCAGACGAATATCGGAGTTGCAAGCCTTATGTATCAAGAGTCCTTATCTGATCTTCCATAAGGACTGAGTATTACTTCGTACTTAACCCATCCTTTCTGCCCAAGGTGGTTTCCGACTTTTCTATTAACCAGTCCATTGAACTCCCTGTATTTTTTCCAAATTATTCAAACAAGGGAGAATACTGCATACATTCATTGGACGTTCATAGACAATTATGTTTCAACCTGGACAGGACTAAGTCCTTCAGCAAGTCAGACCAACTTTTCATTTCTTTTTCTGGCCCTAGAATGGGATGTGCAGTATCTAAAGTTACTTTGTCAAAATGGCTCGGGGATTGCATTAGCTCCTCATAGTCGCTTACGAATGAATCTAAGCCTTGTCAAATCAAGGCTCCCTCAACTAGGGCTGTCGCAGCGTCTGTTGCCTTCCACTCTAGGGCCTCCATGGATGACATTTGTGCAGCAGCCATTTGGGCTAAACCCCATACCTTCAAGCATTACAAATTGTATGTGATCTCCAGGGGATGAGTGGCCTTTGGCTCAATGGTTCTCAGGAATGTTCTTCCATAAGGGCCACCCAGCTTTTCCAAGTAGCTTGGGATTCTCTCCCATCAGTGATGAATAGGAAGATGATTAACAACTTCAGATAAAGAAGTTATGTCTTACCATAACATTCCATCTGAGTCTATCATCTTCCAGTCATCACACCCTCCCACCGACCCCAGCCAAAAGCTCCTGGCGGATCTTCTGGGTTTTTGTGGTGTTTCATGGTTTCTGCGCAGAGATGGCCTCTGATTTTGACTTTGTTTTCTTCTATATGTTGCATGCCAACACGATCAGAGGTAACTGAGTGAAGGGCATTGTGGGTAGCAGCTTAGCTCGAGTTTTTGGTGCACGAAAGCTTGGTATAAGGCGGACTCTGTTCTGAGGGCTCAGAACCGAACCCATCAGTGACGGCTGGAAGATCAACAACTCGGATGGAACATTATGGTAAGACCCAACTTCTTTTTTTTTTTTTTTTTTTTTTAGAAAAAAACTGACCAGTTGCTAGTCAGCTTCGCAGCAGGGGCAGAGGGCAAGGCCGTATCCAAACAGTCTCCAAATGGATACCACACTGCATCTATTTCTGCTACAAACAGCAAGGGAAACTGCCCCCAAGGCGGGTCAGGAAGCATTCCATCAGGGCAACCTCCACCTCTGCAGCTTTTCTCAGAGGGTTCCCCACTAGGGACATCCTGGAGGCTGCAGCATGGACTTCTGTTCATACCTTCACCAGCACCTGCTTATCCTCTCCAAATCCAGGGCAGGCTCTGCCACCGCAGTCTTGCAGGGCATACTAGCCAGCCCCCAGTCTTCTTGACTGCCTCCACCCTTTTCTTCAGCTGTGGGAATCAACCCAAGTGTGATGACAGAAACAGTGAAACACGAAGAACATAGTACAGTTGTGTACACTTACCATAAATGTAGATGTTCGAGTGTATTCACTGTTGCAGTCCTTGATGATGTTCGTGTTTCACTGTTGCAGTCCTTGATTTTCAACGTGTTTCACTGTTGCAGTCATTACAGTTGGGTTATCCTGCTGGCAGGCTACCCGCAGTCAGCCAGAGTTCCAAAGTCTAGGTCTGGCATCAGTTGCTGTCACCTCCTCCCTGACGAGAGTGTGCCAGGAGTATAAAAGATGCAGCTGAAGCCATTTTCTTCAGTCTTTCTTGCCGCGCAGTGCCCGAAGCAAAAGCAGTTCGCAAGTGCCGGTCGGCCGACTCCTGAGATTTTCAAATTCGAATTTCAGATCCAAAGTTTTCATTAAAGCTAAGTACCCTGTTGGGGAAACTTTTTTCTTGCTCCAGACCGATGTCAGAAAAAGTTAATTTTATTTCTTGCGGGAAGCAAATACCTCATAAGGATTTTCATTGTTACTGTATTCTTTGCCTAGGCCCTGACCACTACATTGCTAGTTGTCAGTTTTGTGCTAGATTTAACCAATGCACTATTAAGCGTTGGTACGATTTTGCATTTCATTACTTTGGCCGTTATATAATGCCCTCGGAACAGCCGACTACCGGAGTTTATAAAAAGCGCAAAGAAAAAGAAAAGGACAGGCATCCGAGGTCCAAAACCGACGACTAGGCTTCCGCTAGGCCTGTCGCCGGTTCGCCAGTTCTCAGTGAGGTGCTTTCGCAGCCCCTGACGCCTGCTACCTCAGAGCCACAAGCCGCTTCCGACTCCCACATGGAGCCAACTAGGCCGCTGGAAACTCAAGGTATTGGACACTCGGAAACTAGTCCCTCAGATGGGTCCGGAACCGCTGAGCAGACATCTGCTTCTGAGGGTGTTTTCTGGCCTACACAGTTATATGTAAAGCCAACTTCAGCTTCAAAGGCAAAGACTAAAGCAGCTCTAAAGACAAAGAAACAAGTACAGCATTCTCCTGGACAGGCCTCCATGCCTAAAAAACAGATGCTTAAAATGGCCGAAGACCTAATTACTTTGATCAGGGGTTTCCATTCCCCTCCTAAGAGGCCTAGGCAACACCTAGAATATGAATCTTCAGATCAGGTTTCCATTTCCTCTGATTCCTCTTCTGAACATGAATATTCCCTTCCCCCCTATGAGGACTCTGATGCTGAAGAATCTATCCCTTCAGCCTCTCCTCCTGAGGATTATTCTTTTAATACTACCTTCCCGAACATCCTTAATTACCGTGCCCCCATAAGATTTTCCAGAACCAAAGCACAACCCTCCCCATGGCTACAGAAAACCACTAAGTCAGAAATGAAAAACAGGGATAAAGCCTGGGAGCACTGGTGCAAAACCAAAACCCCCGCAGCTAGACAGAAATTCCTAGAACTACGCAATAGAGTCAAAAAGCTAATAAAACAGGACAAATTCCAATACTACCAGTCTGCCCTAGACTCCTCACAACACAGCCCCAAACAATTCTGGTCCTCCATAAACTCCATCCTCCACCCAGGTAAAGTCAGTACCCCTCCTCCTAACATCCCTCACTCCTCAGAAAATATTGCTACCTCATTCAACACACACTTCACGAAACCATACTATCACTAGCTAAACAACACAACCCCCCCCTCCAACCCACACCTTCAACTAGTAATCTCCCACTGCCTTCTCTTTTTCTCCTGTACCTACCTCCAACATAAAAAAAACTCTTAACTAAACTTAAACCCACCAAATTAGCAGCAGACAACCTCCCAAGTGAATACCTACAAATCGCAGCTGATGCTCTGGCCTACCCAGTATCCATCTTGATTAACCGATCTCTGTCAGAAAGTTACGTTCCCACATTGTGGAAAGTCTCACATATAATTCCCCTCCACAAAGGCGGACCCTCTGCAGAACTAACCAATTACCGCCCCATAGCTATTCTCTCCACTCTCCAAAATACTAGAGAGATGCATACACTCTCAGGTCTCAGACTACCTCCTTACTAACAACCTCCTTTCCAGTACTCAGCATGGTTTCCGACCAAACCATAGCACCACCACTGCCTTACTCTCCTTTACTAACACTATCCTTCAGCATAAAAACAATGGCTATCTCTCCTCTGCTACTTTCCTAGACCTATCTAAAGCATTTGACATGGTCCCACAAACAACTTATCTCTGTCCTCAATAACCTATCCTTCTCACAATCAGTCACCAACTGGTTTCAGAGTTACCTGTCTGACCGCCAACAATCCGTTGTATGGTAGAATGACATATCTCCCCAACTACCTGTCTCCATAGGGGTTCCCCAAGGATCCATCCTTGGACCCCTACTTTCTCTGTTTACACCAATAATCTAGCCTCTGCCACCAAACATGGCACACTCATCCAATGCAGATGACTCTACCATCATCTGCTCAGCCCAGTCCCTACCCAAACTGCAGAAAGTCACACAGGAAGCCTTTTCCTCTGTTGAAACATGGTTATCCGATGCCCAATTAATACTCAACCCAAACAAAACTAAACTATTCATCTTCCAACCCACCAAACATACTCAAAACAACTCTCACTTTAACATCACAGCAAAAGACAACACCACTATATACCCAACTGAACACACCAAATTGCTAGGAGTGGAAATAGACAATAATCTAAAATGTGACATTCACATATCCATGACCATAAAAAAAGTCCACAAAAAACTAGGAGCATTATACAGAAATAAACAATTTCTCACCAAAGCAGCAAAGATTTCAATAGCAAATTCCCACCTTATATCCACCCTACTTTATGCCTCTCCAGTATATACCAACCTAAGGCAATGTGATCTAAACAAGCTAGAGACCTGCTACAACAAAATCGCAAAATTCGCCACAGGGGCATCCTACCATAGTCACCACTGTCTCTCACTTGAGAACTGGGCTGGCTTGAACTCCCTCACCTCCTTCAGTGGTATCAACTCTCACTCACCCACAAACTAGTAAACCATCCACTAAATGTCCCATCCCTCCAGAATCTACTCCAACCCTATTGCACCACCAGACCACTAAGATCCAGCAACAAAAATCACTTGCAGATCACTAAAGCCAATAACTCTGCTGGTGAAGCACTATTCTCTTGCGCCATAGCCAAATTATGGAACTCACTCCCACCCACAATTACCTCCGTACCATCATGCACCAACTTCAAAAGTTTATTAAAAGCGCACCTAAAAACATGCTGGCTATGCCCTTGCAACTCCCACTCTAATATCATCCACCCCATCCAACTACTACCTTTATTTCACCTCCACTAACTACCTTGATGATAGCAAGCTCAGATGCTCATAAGCCTAGTACTTATTATACAGCAGGAGCTTCTCATTGTTACATTTGTTAATGCCAGTTATGTACTTCACAGATAAAGATTATAGTTGTCTACTGATGTACTGTGTTCTTCATCTGTAAATATGTTGTAAGTAATTTCTATGTTAAATTGTTAATCACTGTGTAATCCAATGTAACTACTGTCTGTTTATTTTACTGTGGAGCTTTTCTCCCCGGGCCTCCGCTGAAAATGGACCCACGTCCAGTCGGACACTCCCGGTCAACAAATTTAAATAAAATAAAATAAATAAATAAAATAAATTTTAGGGAGACCCTGCATACTATGAGGGAGCATTTCCATTGGGAGAGCCAAGATTACTCTGAATCCAAGAAAAGGCTCAGAGACTTCCTTTTATTACCACAGGCCCCTTCCTGTTCCTCCTGTTTTAGACATTGTAGATGATGTTTTTACAGAGTCCAGTCTATCTCCGGACTCTCTACCACCAGCTCCTGTTAAGCCAGACAGATACTACAGGGTTCTGGGTTCTCATAAATTTCTTTACAAAAACCCTGCTGCTAACCCAGAAACTATTTCTCAGGGTCCCAAGGGGGTCAAGGCTTCCACTGCAAAAAACCCTATCCCCTCTGATAGGGATTCAAGGGCCCTAGACAGATGGGGGAAAAAGATTTATACTTCTGCTACCTTGGCTGTAAGAGCTTTAAATTGTCAGTTTCATATGCTTAAATATCAGCAATATCTTATGTCACTGCTTAAACAGAAAATGTTGACAAATTCAGAATGTGCAGAAAACAAAGAAATGCAGGATTTATTGCATGCAGCTGAACTAGTGGGAAAGCATACTTTGCAATGTGGTTTTGATTCTCTAGAGGCCTCCTGCAGGGCCACAGTTACAGGTTCTGTCATTAGGAGGCATGCTTGGTTAAAAGAACAGATTCTGCCTGATCATGTTAAAGCAAAGCTATTAGATGCTCCATTACAACATGATACCTTGTTTGGTGTTAAAGCAGAAGTAGTCTTGACGAAAATGGAGGACAAAGCTAAATCTATGCAAACAGTGAAGGATTTCTTACAGGTACAGCCTCCCAGATTTAGCAGGAACTGGCCTGCAAAAAATTGGTCCTTTCCAGTGTCAGACAGGCCACAAAGAGGCAGCTACAGATGCCCCAGAGGCAGATCACAGCCCCAAAGTTCATACAGGCCTAAACAATGGGGTGCTTCTACCTCCAAAAGTGGAGAGGAAAAATCACAGCCATACAGGAAACAGTCTCAATGACTTTCCCCTGCCAACACCAAACACTTAACTTCTGGCAGCTACTTTGGGGGGAAAACTAGCATTTTTTTCACAAAATTGGCACATGATCACCCAGGACAAGTGGGTCTTAAATCTTATCTCAAGGTTACTAGTTCCACTTTCACACCCTGCCAAGGCCAACCGGTATGCCAGACCTGCCACGCAATCAATGGGCAGAGGCACAAAAACAAGTTTCATCTCTCATGGACATGAGAGCCATTCAACAAGTACTACAGCAAGAGCAGGGACTAGGATTTTACTCAAGGCTATTCTTGGTGCCCAGAAAGGACAGAGCCTGGAGACCAATACTGGACCTGTCCATCGGAGACCATCCAGGTGCAACTAACCATAGGCAAAACTGCCTTACAGTTTGTAGCATGCTACAGACCACCTTCTCAAACTCAGGAACCCCACACAGCCTTCCTGAAGACACTGGAGAGTATGAATGTCTCTCCAAATACCATCATTTTGGGAGACTTCAACTACCCAAACATAGACTGGGAACATTACTCAAGCCCCAACACCCTAGCCCAAAGGTTCCTAGAATTCATAAACTCAAATGCAATGGAACAACTAGTCACCATTCCCACAAGAGGAGACAATATACTAGACCTGATCATCACAAACATGGGGACAAAATGCTCCACACCGGAAGTATATCCCTCTTTGGTAAGATCAGAACATAAATTAATCTCACTGGAAATCCACATCCCCCACCCCCTGCACAAAAGACTACAGTGAAGAACTTCTCAAAAGCCAACTTCACACTTCTTAAGACTGAAGTGGTATCCTTCAAGGCCCCTGGGCCAGTGGAAACCACAACCCACACTGCTGAATCCTTTGCAAATGCCTTCTATGGGCACCTTCAAGAATGCATGGATCATGCAATCCCAAATAAAACCAAGACCCATTCCCCCAACGGCAGGCGCCGGTCTGGTGGACCCCAGCCATAAACAAACTTTACAACAGGAGGAGGAAGCTACTACATGACAGAGCAAAATCCCTAAAAGGGAAGGCATCTCTGATCAGTACTAGCAAAAAACTACGATCACTCATAAAATCATCCAAGGCCAACTTTGAGAGAAAAATCGCAAAAGACAATCACAAGGCCTTCTTTAGCTATGTTAGAAACCTGGGTGGAAACTCCCAGATATGCTCAGAGTTGGTCCAAAATGACACAAAATACACTGAACCTACTGACATTGCCAGAATAGGTTCAGTGCAAATTTCTCCTCCCCCCCCCCCCCCCCAAAAGGAGGAATAACTGTCCCAGCAGAGTGTTGCCTCCCTAACATCTCAGATGCCCAGGTGAGAGCCGCCCTCTCTAAAGCTAAAAGCACAGCATCAATGGGACCGGATGGTGTCCCGGGCTGTGTGCTACATGAACTCCAAGAGGTACTAAACCCACACATAAGGTTGCTGTTTAATGTTAGCCTTACTACAGGATACGTACCCAAAGAGTGGCGTACGGCAACAGTGGTCCCACTTCACAAAGGCGGTGCTTCTACGGACCCTGGAAATTACCGCCCCATAAGCTTGACGAGCCTGGTCTGCAAAGCTATGGAGAGGATCATTATGGAACTCATAAACAAAGACATTGGGGACCTACAGACATTGGATCCTACCCAATTTGGCTTTGTCAAGGGCAGATCCTGCCTTTTGAACTTGGTCGACTTTTTTGAAACAGTCACTAAGGCCATTGATGAGGGTAAGGCAGTTCACACAGCCTACCTTGACCTTGCAAAGGCCTTTGACACAATACCTCACTTGGGCATCATAGACAAACTCACCAGCTTAAATGTAAACCCATATGTCACAAGATGGGTTGCAAACTGGCTCAAGGACAGAACCCACAGGGTCAGAGTTGCTGGAGCTATGTCAGACTCTAAGCCAGTCACAAGCGGTGTCCCACAGGGCTCAGTCCTGGGACCCCTCTTGTTCGGCATTTATTTTTCCGAGGTGTAGGCAAACATAGGAGGAATGTGGCTGTCAAAGTTCGCAGATGACTGCAAACTGGGTGCCATAGTTGATACTCCAGCGGACACAAACATCCTTCAGAGAGGTCTCATAGAAACGGATAATTGGTGCCAGAGCCATGGCCTTAAGCTGAATGCCAAAAAATGTATAGTCATACCCTTTGGGAAAAACAAGGTACCGACAAATTACCACATAGGTGGTAATCCATTAAGTATAGAAGAGGTAATCAGGGACCTAGAGACCCAGGTTGACAGTAACCTCTCATTTGACACTCACATTGCCAAAGTGGTTAGGAAGACCTTCTATATTGCCCACCTTATCATGAAGGGTTTCACATCTAGATCAAGAGAGGTCATTGTGCCCCTGTACTCTTCTCTTATCAGGCCAATGATAGAGTACAATGCCCCATTTGGGATGTATCTCACCCGACACCTGCAGCAGTTGGAAAGACCCCAAAAGTTCCTCACCAAGAGGATAAAGGGTCTTAAACATATGTCATATGCTGCCCGACTGAAAAAACTCCAGCTCTATTCAGTCGCATACCGCCTACTCAGAGGTGATCTGTGCCTGACGTACAAGGCCATGTCCAATCCAGAATTAATGGACATGCTCCACCTCAGAAAATCCAAATCCATCAGAGCCACGAGAACAAGAGACTTAAACCTCAACACAGAAATAAATAGGACGTGCTGGAGGGACAGATTCATAACCCAGAGGCTCCCTACACTCTGGAACAGAATCCCAGTCCATGTTAGGCAGAGCTCCTCACTGACTCGATTCAAGAGAAATCTTGACGAGTGGATGGGAGATCATAGGTTTACCCCGGGGGTCATCTCTGTGTCACTACTAGACAGAGGCACAGTAAACTAAACCCTAAAAGGGCGTAGTATTCTCATCCTAAGGGGTGGTGAAAGCCACACACACTCTGGCTAGGCTTATAAATGCCCTAGGGCAGATGGCCTGGTACGAACCTATGAACCTAAACATTCCTGGATATTCCAAAATTCAAAATGTTAACTCTGCAGCAGCTTCTGCCCATGCTGGGCAAGAAGGCTTGGCTTGTGACTTTAGACCTAAAAGAGGCATACCTGCATGTCCCAATCAGGCAGTCGTGCAGAAGACACCTCAGATTTATCATAGGTTCATAGATTAGTACTAAGCTAACTGCCCTTACGAGCCATTTTAAGCCTAGCCAATTATCCTTTGTGAGACTCAAACCCTGCACCTTGTGTTTGTAAGGCAAACACCTGAACCATTAGGCCACCCTGCATTATAGCTGGCTCAATGCACTACCAATTCTCTGCACTGCCCTTTGGCTTATCTACTGCGCCCAGGGTCTTCACAAAATGCCTGGCACCAGTGATTGCATTTTGCAGACAAAGAAGAATACAAATGTATCCTTACTTGGACGACTGCCTTATTCAAGCAGAGAATAAGGACACTCTACTACAGCATCTGGCATTTGTAAAAAGGTTACTTACAGGTCTGGGGTACACAGTAAATGAAAAATCAAAACTCGTACCCTCCCAAGAGATAATATTCCTGGGTGCAAGCTTAAATACAACTGCTCAGATGGCTTATCTCACGCCAGACAAAGACAACTGACTACTTATTTCAAAATATTGGCAACAAAGACCCAGTTATCTGCAAGAATAATTCTGCAGGCTTTGGGCTTCATGGCATCCTGCATTCTACTAATTCCATATGCAAGACTGCACATGAGAAAACTTCAGTGGTATCTAAAAAGTGTTTGGACTCAACATTGCAACAGCCTGGAAACAGTAATTACCCTCATTCCCTGCCTGCAACAGGAGTTTCGATGGTGGGCAAAAGCCTGTCACCTCAACACGGGACAGCCATTCACCATACCCACAGCCAGGCAGACACTGACAACAGATGCATCAGATTATGCCTGGGGGGCCCATATGGCAGGAAGATGTATTCAGGGCATATGGTCTACAAGTCAGATGCAGCTACATATCAATCAAAAAGAGATGCTAGCTGTACAGAATGCCCTGACAGCCTTCAAGGACCTTACTTCATCCAGGACAACTACTGATAGACGGACAATACTACAGTCATGTGGTGCATAAACAAGCAGGGGGGCACACATTCCTACCCCCTCTGCAGACTAGCCATGAACTTGTGGGACACAGCATTGACTTACTAAGTACATCTGCAAGCACAATTCCTGCCAGGAAGGATAAATACTCTGGCAGACGAACTAAGTAGAAACCTAATGGATCCCCACGAGTGGAAATTGGATCCACACGTCTTCAGTATGATAACTAAGAACTGGGGATGCCCAGACATAGACCTATTTGCCTCCCCTCACAACTGCCAACTACAGAGATTCTGCACAAGAACTTATCACAAGCAAGCATGGAAAGTGGATGCTCTATCTTTCAGCTGGAAAACCCTAACAGTATATGCCTTTCCAGCTATGCCTCTCCTCCCCAAGGTACTCCTCCAGGTCAGACAAGAGAAGCCAAAAATGATACTGATTTCCCCAGACTGGCCCCGCCAGCACTGGTACCCAATCCGAAAGAGCTTGTCTCAATGCTCAGCTTGGACATTACCTAAAATTCCTCACTTATTGACCCAACACGACAGTCTGATACTGCACAGCCAACCAACTCAGGACCTTAAACCTGGCAGCATGGTGGATAATGTAGCCATTCAAGACACACCTCTCTCTAAAGCAGTGATGGATGTTATTTTGGAGGCCAGGAGGCCTAGCACCAGAAAGTCTTACGCAGAAAAATGGAAGAGATTCTGTACTTGGAACCAGGCACAAGGTACTGACACGATTGTTCCAAATATTCCTCAGATTTTGCAATACTTAACTGAGATGCTAGATAAAGGCCTTTCCTTTTCATCAATTAAAATTCATGCCTCTGCCATTTCAGCTCATTACAATACAGAACCACCTATTTTTTTGCAACTAAGGCAGTACCTCAGAGGGGCAAAAAACATGAGACCTCCAAGGAGAGCCCCAATACCTGCATGGGACCTCAACTATGTCTTGGAAAAACTCACACTGCCTCCGTTTGAGCCAGCCTCTGCAGCTGATGTAAAATTCTTATCCTGGAAAACAGCTCTGCTCCTTGCAATAAGCTCTGCTAGACGAGTCTCCGAGTTACAGGCACTCATGGCTGTGGAACCTTTTATCATTTTCCATCATGACAGGGTTTCTCTCAGGACAAACCCTACATTTATGCCTAAGGTAGTGTCTAGTGTGTCCCTTAAACAATTCGTTTGCCTACCTTTTACCCAAACCCACAGAATAAGGGTGAGAGGCTTCTACATTCTTTGGACTTTCACAGGCAGCTGCGCTTCTACTTGGATAGAACCAAAGCTTTCAGAAAGACTGAACAACAACTAGTGGCATATGCTGCAGGATCACAAGGAAAGCCCATCTCAAAACAGACTATTTCAAAGTGGATAGGCCACTGCATTCATTTCTGCTATTCTCAGCATGGCAAATCAGTGCCTAAGGGCATTAGGCCACATTCAACCAGAGCAGCAGCCACTTCAACAGCCTTCCTCAGAGGAGTACCAACCAAAGACATCTTAGAGGCTGCAACTTGGAGTTCAGTGCATACTTTTACAAAGCACCATCACTTACCTCTCTACTCTAAATCCAGGGCCGGCTTTGCCACTGCAGTTCTGCAGGGTCTGATAGCTTCTCCTAATCCTATTTAGCACCAACCTCCAAACCTTAGCTTTGGGATTCAACCCAATTGTAATGACTGCAACAGTGAAACACTTTGAACATAGTACAGTTGAGTACCTACCATAAATGTAGATGTTCGAGTGTATTCACTGTTGCAGTCCAGGTTACCCTCCCACCATCCCCCTTTTCCTTGCTGGGACTTATCTGTACTTCTCTATTCTATATAACCTATGTGGTGTATTTGCTTGTAGATGAAGGAAAAGTTATTTTTTTCTGTATGCATGCTTATTGGCATAATTTAACCTACCATTTTAGGAGCACCTGACATCTGGGGCAAGAAAAACTGACGAAAATGGCGTCTGCTGCATCTTTTATACCCCTGGCGCACTGACGTCAGGGAGGAGGCGACAGCAACCGACGCCGGACCTGGACTTTGGAACTCGGGCCGACTGCGGGTAGTCTGCCAGCAGGATAACCCAATTGTAATGACTGCAACAGTGAATACACTCGAACATCTACATTTATGGTAGGTACACAACTGTACTTACTTAGTGTTTCACTGTTGCAGTCATTACTTTTAGGGTAATCTGCTGGCAGGTTGCCCTCAGTCGGCCTGAATTCCAAAGTCTTGGGTCCTGTGTCAGTTGCTGTCGCCTCTTCCATGACGTCAGGTCGCCAGGGGTATAAAACATGCAGCCGACGCCATTTTCTTTAGTCTTTCTTGCCGCATGGTGCCCAAAGCAGAAGCATTTCGCAAGTGCCGGTCGGCTGACTACTGAAATATTCGAGTTTGAGTTTCAGAACCGAAGTCTTCACTAAAGCCAAGTACCCCGTTGGGGAAACTTTTTTCTTGCTTTTTACCGATATCAGAAAAAGTTGTTAATTGTATTACTTGTGTGGGAAGCAAGTACCTCATAAGGATTTCCATTTATACTGTATCCCTTGCCTAGGCCCTGATCACAACGTGCCTGGCTGTCGGTTTTGTGTTAGATTTAACCAATGCACTATTAAGCGTCTGTATATTTTTGCATCAAAGTATTTTGGAAACAGATTTAACTACCCAGAAATGTCGGATAGCAATCCGACTACCGGAGTACATAAAAAACGCAAAGAAAAGGACAGAGAGAGGCAGTAGAGATCCAAAACAGACGACTAAGCTTCTCCTAAGCCAGTCGCCGGTACTCAGTGAGGCGCTTTTGCAGCCCCTGATACCCGCTACCTTCGAGTCACAGACCTCTACTGACACCCATGTGGTGTCAGACATGCCGCAAGATACTCGAGGTATTGGACCGACGGATGCATCTCCCTCGGATGGGTCCAGAGCCGCTGAGCAGGCACCAGCTTTTGAGCGTGTATTCAGACCTCAACATTTATATTTCAAACCGACAGCTGCAAAACCAAAGGCAAAGACAACTTCTAAAACTAAAAAAAACGACGCCTGAGCCACGTGCACAGGCCTCTATGCCTAAAAAACAGATGATCGAAATGGCTGAAGATCTTATTACCTTGATCTCAGGGGTACCCACCCCGCTCCAGATAAGAGGCCTAGGCAAGGCACTGACTATGAATCTTCAGATCAGGTTTCCATTGCTTCTGATTCCTCTTTTTATCAGGAATTATCTATACCTCCCTATGAGGATTCTGATGCTGAGGAGTCTATCCCATCTGCATCTCCTCCAGAGGATTATTCATTTGGAGAAACCTTGCATACTTTGAGGGAGCATTTTCACTGGGAGAGTAAGACTTCTCAGAATCAAAAAAAAGAGGCTCAGGGATTTCCTCCTCCTCCCTCAGCACAAGCCTTTAGCCATTCCCCGTGTTTTAGACATTGTGGATGATGTGTTTTCGGAGTCCAGCTTGATGACTCCTTACCTCCGGCTCCCAGTAAGCCTGACAGATATTACAGGGTCCCTGACTCACATAAATTTTTATTTAGAAACCCTGCTGCTGACCCTGAAGCTATTTCACAGGGTCCAAAGGGCGTTAAGGCCTCAATAGCAAAAAACCCTACCCCCTCTGACAGAGATTCAAGGGCACTAGACAGATGGGGGAAAAAAGGTTTATACATCTGCAACTTGGCAGTCAGGGCCTTAAACTGTCTATTTCACATGCTTAAGTACCAACAACTTGTTATGGGATTGCTGAAACAGAAAATTATGTTGATTTCAGAATGTGCAGAAGATAAAGAATTGCAGGAATTATTGCATGCAGCTGAACAAGTTGGAAAGCATACTTTGCAATGTGGTTTTGATTCCTTAGAGGCCTCCTGCAGGGCCGCAGTTACTGGATCTGTGATTAGGAGGCATGCCTGGTTAAAAGAACAAAATCTGCCTGATCATGTTAAAGCTAAATTGCTAGATGCACCTTTACAGCATGATTCTTTGTTTGATATTAAGACAGAGGAGGTTTTAAAGAAAATGGAAGCCAAAGCTAAGTCTATGCAAACTGTTAGACTTCTTGCAAGTGCATCCACCAAGATTCAGGCAGAGCTCAAATGGGCAAATCCAGACGCCCAAAGGGTTCCAGATACCACGCGCAAGATTCATACAGGTCAAAGCAATGGGGCGCATCTACCTCCAAATCAGGGGTAGATAAAGCGCAAACCTACAGAAAACAGTCCCAATGACTTCCCTCTGCCTACTCCAAGCACTTATCTTTTGACAGCACCCTTAGGGGGAAAATTAGCACTTTTTGCTCACAATTGGCAGTTAATAACCCAGGACAAGTGGGTACTAAACATAGTATCACAGGGATACAGATCCTATTTCCACACCCTGCCAATGGCAAATGGTTGGCCAGATCTGCCCAAAAATCAATGGGCAGAGGCACAGAAACAGGTTGCGTCCGTCATGGATATGGGGGCTATTCAACCAGTACCAGAATAGGAAAAAGGACAAGGTTTTTACTCAAGATTGTTCTTGGTATCCAGACAGGACGAGGCCTGGTGGCCAATACTGGACTTATCAATTTTGAACATATACCTGGACATTCCAAAATTCAAAATGCTGACTTTGCAGCAACTTCTGCCCATTCTGGGCAAGAATCCTTGGCTGGTGACATTAGACCTAAAAGAGGCATACCTGCATGTCCCAATAAGACAATCGTGCAGAAGATACCTCAGATTCAAGGCTGACTTAATGCATTACCAATTCTCTGCACTGCCCTTTGGCTTATCTACTGCGCCCAGGGTCTTTACAAAGTGCCTGGCACCAGTAATTGCATTTTGCAGACGAAGTATACAAATATATCCTTGCTTGGATGACTGTCTCATTCAAGCAGAGAACAAGGACACTCTTCTTTGACACCTGGCGTTTGTGAAAAGGCTCCTATCATGCCTAGGGTACACTATAAACGAAAGGAAATCACAACTGGTACCCTCTCAAAAGATAACATTCCTGGGTGCAAGCTTGAATACAACTGCCCAGATGGCATACCTTACGCCAGACAAACAAAGGCAACTGGCTTCTTACTTCAGACTGATGGCAACAAAAAACCCAGTCTTCTGCAAGACAAATTCTGCAGGCTCTGGGCTTCATGGCATCCTGCATCTACATATCCACCAGAAAGAGATGCTAGCTGTTCAGAATGCCCTAACAGCCTTCAAGGACTTACTCCATCCAGGACAACTACTGATAAAGATGGACAACACCACAGTCATGTGGTATATAAACAAGCAAGGGGGCACACACTCATACCCCTTTTGCAGATTAGCCATGGCACTGTGGGACACAGCCTTGACTTACCAAATACATCTTCAAGCTCAATTCTTGCCAGGAAAATAAAACACTCTGCAGACTATTTAAGCAGAAACCATGTGGATCCTCATGAGTGGAAACTAAATCCACAAGTCTTCAACATGATGATAAGATAAATGGGGGAGCCCAGACATAGATCTATTTGCCTCTCCTCAAAATTATCAACTGAAAAGATTCTGCACAAGGGCTTATCACAGACCAGCACGGAAAGTGGACGCCCTATCCTTCAGTTGGAAAGACCTATCAGTTTACGCCTTTCCTCCTCTGCCTCTTCTACCCAAAGTCCTCCTAAAAGTCAGACAAGAGAAGCCAAAGACGATATTAATTGTCCCGGACTGGCCTCGCCAATACTGGTACCCAGTCCTAAGGAACTTGTCTCAATACCCAGCTTGGACCTTGCCTCAAACACCACAACTACTGTCCCAGCAAAACAATCAGATCCTGCACAATCAACTACAGACTCTCTAAACCTGGCTGTATGGCTAATCAGGTAATCATACAAACAACACCTCTCAGTAAAGCTGTGATGGATGTCATTTTGGAAGCCAGAAAATCTAGTACTAGAAAATCTTATGCTGACAAATGCAAGAGATTCTGTGCTTGGAATCGCGCACAAGGAACTGATGTAGCAAAACCAAATATTCCTCAGATATTACAATACTTAACTGAGATGCTTGACAAAGGTCTATCTTTCTCATCAAACAAAATCCATGCCTCTGCCATTTCGGCTCATTACAACACAGAGCAATCTTTTGTCATCCTTTACTAAAGCATTATCTTAGAGGAGCCAAAAATTTAAGGCCCCCTAGAAGACCACCATTACCTGCATGGGACCTCAATTATATGTTGGAAAAGCTCACCCTTCCTCCATTTGAACCAGCTGCTACCGCTGATATAAAGTTCTTATCATGGAAGATAGCTGTGCTACTAGCAATTACTTCAGCAAGACGAGTTTCAGAGCTACAGGCCCTCATGGCTGTAGAGCCTTTTATCATATTTTACCCGGACAGGGTGTCTCTGAGGACAAATCCTACTTTTATGCCTAAGGTGGTTTCCAGTGTGGCTCTTAACTAAACAATTCATCTGCCAACTTTTTATCCAAATCTGCAGAACAAAGGGGAGAGAATTCTACATTCCTTGGACGTTCACAGACAGCTAAGATTCTACTTGAGCAGGACCAAAGCTCCAAGAAAAACTGAGCAATTACTATTGTCATATGCTGCAGTATCAGAAGGAAAGGCTTTTTCAAAGCAGTCAGTTTCAAAGTGGATAAGCCACTGCATCCGTTTCTGCTACTTACACCATGGTAAACCTTTGCCCAAGGGCATTAGGTCTCATTCCACAGGGCTGCAGCTACTTCAGCAGCCTTTCTCAGAGGAGTACCAACCAAAGACATTCTAGAGGCTATTTGGAGTTCTGTTCACACCTTTACAAAACATTACCATTTGCCTCTCTACTCTAAGTCCAGGGCTGGCTTTGCCACTGCAGTGCTGCAGGGCCTTATAGCCACACCTAATGCTGTTTAGCTCCAGCCTCCCAACCATAGCTTTGGGATTCTGCCCAAATGTAATGACTGCAACAGTGAAACATGAAGAACATAGTACAGCTGTGTACACTTACCATAAATGTAGATGTTGGAGTGTATTCACTGTTGCAGTCCATGTTACCCTCCCGCCATCTCCCTGTCATTCTGAAGTTTATCTTTCCTTCCACTATCTTCTACAACCTCTGTGGTATGTTTGCTTGTAGATGAAGGTAAAGTTTATATTGATGCATGTATTTACATATATATATATATATAAAATATTGCTACCTTTTTGGGGGCACCTGACATCGGGGGCAAGAAAAACTAAACAAAATGGCGTAGGCTGCATGTTTTATACCCCTGGCGATCTGACGTCATGGAAGAGGTGACAGCGTCTGACGCAGGACCCAAGACTTTGGAATTCAGGCCGACTGAGGGCAGCCTGCCAGCAGATTACCCTAAATGTAATGACTGCCATAGTGAACACACTCGAACATCTACTTTTATGGTAAGTGTACACAACTGTACTTTTCCCACTCTCCATCCCCCTTCACTCTCTCTCTCTCTTCCTCTCTCCTTACAGAGAATTTTTGGTATTTATTTTCTACTGGTAGTGATGTTCTTCGTGTTTCACTGTTGCAGTCATCACATTTGGGTTATCTGCTTGCAGGAAGCCCTCATTCGGCCTGATTATCAAAGTCTTGGGTCCTGCATCAGTTGCAGTCTCATTTTCCATGGCGTCAGGTAGTCAGGGGTATAAAGCATGCAGCCAATGCCATTACATCAGTCTGTCTTGCCGTGCGGTGCCCAAAGCAGAAGTAGTTCGCAAGTGCCGGTCGGCCGACTCCTGAAATTTTCATTTTCGAGTTTCAGATCCGAAGTCTTCAACTAAGCTAAGGACCCCATTGAGGATCCTTTTTCTTGCACTAAACTGATGTCAGTAAAAGTTAACAATTGTATTTCTTGTGGAAAGCAAATACCTCAAAGATTTTCATTCGTACTGCATTCCTTACTTAGGCCCAGACCAGAACGTACCTCGCTGTCAGTTTTGTGCCTTATTCAAACCTTGTACTATTCGTCTGTTCATTTTCACATCTAAATATTTTGGTACTCGGTTAATTATCCAGAAATGGTTTCAGTAAGTCACCCGACTACTAACATTCTGAAAAAACGCAAAGATAAAGACAGAGACAGACTGCATAGGTCCAAAGCTGACGACGTTTCTCCTAAGCTAGTCGCCAATTCGCCGGTACTCAGTGAGGTGCTTTCGCAGCCCCTGATGCCCACTACTTCAGATTCGCAGGCCCCTACTGAGACCCATAGGTTCATAGGTAGGTACTAGACTATCTGCCCGAAGGTATTTATAAGCCTAGCCTGAATGTGTGTTGGCTTTCGTCGCCCCCTTAGATTAGTTCCCTGTGCCTCTGTCCAACTGAGCCATTGAAGTGATCCCTGGTGCAAACTTTCTGTTTCCCATCCACTCGTCAAGGTTTCTCTTGAACAGGGTTAGTGAGGAGCTCTGCCTAATGTAGATTGGAATCTTGTTCCAGAGCATGGGAAGTCTCTGGGACAGGAATCTATCCCTCCAGCATATCCTATTTATTGTTGTGATGAGGTTTAGATCCCTGGAGCGTGTGGCTCGAGGGGATATGGTTTTCTTTAGGTGGAACATGTCCATCAATTCTGTGTTGGACATGGCCTTGTATGTCGGGCAGAGATCACCTCTGAGTAGGCAGTATGCAACCGAGTACAGCTGGAGTTTCTTCAGTCGAGCTGCATAGGGCATCTGCTTGAGGCCAGTGATCGTCTTGGTGAGGCATTGTACTCTATGATGGGTCTGATGAGTGATGCATAGAGGGGCCCAATGATCTCTTTCGATCTGGAAGCAAACCCTTTTGTGATTAGGTGGTCCACATAGAAGGATTTTCTAACCCCTTTGGCAATGTGATCATCAAAGGAGAGGTTACTATCTACTTGGGTCCCCAGATCCCTTATTACATCTTCCATATTTAAGGGGCTACCACCTATGTGGTAGTTTGTGGGTACTTTGTTTTTTTTCCAAAGGGGATGACTATGCACTTTTTGGCATTTAGCTTGAGGCCATGGTTTTGACACCAGGTATCTGTCTCAGTGAGACCCTTTTGGAGGATGTCTGTGTCAGCCGGAGTGTCAGTTATAGCCCGTAGTTTGCAGTCGTCTGCGAACTTGGTCAGCCATAGTCCTCATGTGCTTGCCTGTACCTCTGAGAAGGATATGCCAAACAGGGGGGGTCCTAGGACTGAGCCCTGGGGAATGCCACTTGTAACCAGTGTGGAGTCGGACCTAGCTCATGCAACTCTTACCATGAGGGTTCTGTCCATGAGCCAGTTGGCAAACCATTTTGTGATGTAGGGGTTTATGTTCAGGCTGGTGAGCTTGCCTATAATACCGGAGTGGGGGATGGTGTCGAAGGCCTTTGCAAGGTCTAGGTAGGTTGTGTGGACCCCCTTTCCCTCGTCCATAGCCTTGATAACTGTCTCAGAGAAGTCCACCAGGTTTCTGCCCATAAAGCTGAACTGGGTAGGGTCCAGTGTTTAGAGGTTTCCAATGTCTCTGTTAATGAGATTCATGATGATGTGCTCCATAGCTTTGCAGACCAAGCTAGTCAGGCTTATAGGGCGATAGTTTCCGGGGTCCGTTGTGGCTCCACCTTTGTGGAGTGGAATAACCTCTGCTGTACTTTGTGGAGTGGAATAACCTCTGCTGTGCGCCACTCTGTGGGCACTTAGCCTGTGGAGAGGCTGAGTTTAAACAGTGTGTTTAGGTGAGGGGTTAGTTAATCTTTGATCTCATGTAGGACGCAGCCTGGGACACCGTCCGGTCTCATTGATGCTGTGTTTTTGGCTTTGGAGAGGGCTGTTTTAACCTGAGTGCCTATGATTTCAGGGGCACTACATTCTTCTGGTATAGTTATGGGCCCTTCTGGGGGTGAGAGGGGGGGTGAAGTTTGCACTGAACCTGTCTGCCAGGATGTTTGCTATATCAGTCGGTTCAGTGTATTTTGTGCCATTCTGCACTAACTCCGAGCAGATCTGAGCATTGCCACTTAGATTCTTGACATAGCTAAAGAATGCCTTGTGGTTATCTTTGGAGTCCATGGCAATTTTTCTTTCGAAGCTAGCCTTGAATGATTTTATGAGGGAATGTAGTTTCTTGCTGATACTGATCAGGGATGTCTTCCCTTCTTGGGATTTTACTCTTTTCTGTACTAGTTTCTTCCTTCTATTGTATAGCTTGTTTATGGCAGGGGTCCACCAGACTGGTTTCCTTTTCTTGGAGGGAATGAGTCTTGGTTTCTTTACTAGTTTCCTCCTTCTGTTGTATAGCTTGTTTATAACAGGGGTCCACCAGACTGGTTTCCTTTTCTTGGAGGGAGTGAGTCTTGGTTTTGTTTGGGATAGCACGAGCCATGCATTCTTGTAGGTGCCAGTAGAGTGCATTAGTAAAGGATTTTGCTGCTTGGACAGTGATATCCTTTAGCATGGGGGCTTTGAAACTTCCCACCTCGGTCTTAAGTAACGTGAAGTTTGCTTTTGAAAAGTTTTTCACAGTGGATGTTCGTGTTTCACTGTTGCAGTCATTACAATTGGGTTATCATGCTGGCAGGCTACCCACAGTCGGCCTGAATTCCAAAGTCTAGGTCCGGCGTCGGTTGCTGTCGCCTCCTCCCTGACGTCACTGCGCCAGGGGTATAAAAGATGCAGCCGACGCCATTTTCTTCAGTCTTTCTTGCCACGCGGTGCCCGAAGCAAAAGCAGTTCGCAAGTGCCGGTCGGCCAACTCCTGAGATTTTCGTTCGAATTTCAGATCCGAAGTCTTCATTAAAAGCTAAGTACCCCGTTGGGGAAACTTTTTTTCTTGCTCCAGACCGATGTCAGAAAAAGTTAATTGTGTTTTCTTTGGGAAGCAAATACCTCATAAGGATTTTCATTCTTACTGCATTCCTTGCCTAGGCCCTGACCATGACATTGCTAGTTGTCGGTTTTGTGCTAAATTTAACCAACGCACTATGAGGCGTCGGTACGATTTTGCATTTCATTACTTTGGCAGAAGATTTAATTATATAATGCAGTCGGAACAGCCGACTACCGGAGTTTACAGAAAACGCAAAGAAAAAGAGGACAGGCATCCGCGGTCCAAAACCAACGACGAGGCTTCTTCTAGGCCAGTCGCCAGTTCTCAGTGAGGTGCTTTTGCAGCCCCTGATGACCTCTGCTTTAGAGCCGCAGGCCGATACAGACTCCCACGTGGAGTTAACCAGGCCTACAGAAACTCAAGGTATTGGACCTTAGGAACCCATTCCTTCAGATGGGTCCGGAGCCGCTGAGCAGGCATCGGCTTCTGAGGGCATTTTCAGGCCTACTCAGTTATATGTTAAAACTACTTCAGCTTCAAAGGCAAAGACTAAAGCAGCTTTAAAGACAAAGAAACAAGTACAACAGCCCCATGGATAGGCCTCAATGCCAAAAAAACAGATGCTCAAAATCGCCGAAGACCTGATTTCTTTGATCAGGGGTTCTCATCCCCCTCCTGACAAGAGGCCTAGGCAAGAGGTAGAATATGAATCTTCAGATCAGGTTTCCATTTCATCTGATTCTTCTTCTGATCAGGAATACTCTCTTCCTCCTTATGAGGATTCTGATGCTGAAGAATCTGTCCCCTCAGCTTCTCCTCCTGAGGATTATTCTGTTGGGGAAACACTGCATACTGTGAAGGAGCATTTCCACTGGGAGAGCCAAGATTATTCAGAATCTAAGAAAAGGCTCAGAGACTTTTTTTTTACTGCCTCAGCTAAGGCCCTTGGCTATTCCACCTGTACTAGACATTGTAGATTATGTATTTTCAGAGTCCAGTCCGACTCCTGACTCCTTACCTCCAGCTCCTGTTAAGCCTGACAGATACTACAGGGTTCCAGACTCCCACAAATTTCTTTATAAAAACCCTGCTGCTGACCTAGAAACTCTCTCTCAGGGTCCCAAGGGGGTCAAGGCTTCCACTGCAAAAAATCCTACCCCCTCTGACAGAGATTCCAGGGCATTGGACAGATGGGGAAAAAAGATTTACACTTCTGCTACCTTGGCTATAAGAGCTTTAAATTGTCAGTTTCATATGCGTAAATATCAGCAGTGCATTGTCACTGCTTAAACAGAAAATGTTGACAAATTCTGAATGTGCAGAAAATAAAGAAATGCAGGATTTATTGCATGCAGCTGAGCAAGTTGGAAAGCTTACTTTACAATGTGGTTTTGATTCTTTGGAGGCCTCCTGCAGAGCCGGTGTTACGGGTTCTGTCATTAGTAGGCATGCTTGGTTAAAAGAAGAGAATCTGCCTGATCATGTTAAAGCAAAATTATGAGATGCTCTATTACAGCATGATACCTTGTTTGGTGTTAAAGCAGAAGAGGTGTTGAAGAAAATGGAGGACAAAGCCAAATCTATGCAAACAGTCAAGAATTTCTTACAGGTACAGCCTCCAAGATTTAGCAGTCTCTGGCCTACAAAGAATTGGTCCTTTCCAATGTCAGACAGGCCACAAGAGGCAGATATAGATGCCCTAGAGGCAGATCCCAGCCCCAAGACTCATACAGGACTAAACAATGGGGTGCTTCTACCTCCAAAAGCGGAGAAGACAAATCACAGCCATACAGAAAGCAGTCCCAATGACGTCCTCCTGCCAGCACCAAGCACTTATCTTCTGGCAGCTCCTTTAGGGGGAAAACTAGCACTTTTTTCTCAAAACTGGCACCTAATCACCCAGGACAAATGGGTCTTGAACATAGTGTCACAAGGTTACAGGTTCCACTTTCACACCCTGCCAAGGGCAAAACGGTATGCCAGACCTGCCAAAAAATCAATGGGCAGAGGCACAAAAACAAGTTTCATCCCTCATGGACATGAGGGCCATTCAGCAAGTACCACAGCTAGAGCAGGGACTAGGATTTTACTCAAGACTTTTCTTGGTGCCCAGAAAGGACAAAGCCTGGAGGCCAATACTGGACCTATCTATTCTAAACACATACCTGGATATTCCAAAATTCAAAATGTTGAGACTGCAGCAGCTTCTGCTCATGCTGGGCAAGAAGGCTTGGCTTGTAACTTTAGACCTAAAAGAGGCATACCTGCATGTCCCAATCAGACAATCATGCAGAAGGTACCTCAGATTCATAGCTGGCTCAATTCCCTACCAATTCTCTGCACTGCCCTTTGGCTTATCTACTGCGCCCAGGGTCTTCACAAAATGCCTGGCACCAGTAATTGCATTTTGCAGACAGAGGAATACAAATATATCCTTACTTGGACGACTGCCTTATTCAAGCAGAGAACAAGGACATTCTACTACAGCATCTGGCGTTTGTAAAAAGATTAACATGCCTAGGGTACACAGTAAACGAAAAGAAATCAAAACTTGTACCCTCTCAAGAGATAATATTCCTGGGTGCAAGCTTAAATACAGCTGCCCAGATGGCTTATCTCACACCAGACAAAGGCAACTGACTACTTATTTCAAAAAGTTGGCAACAAACACCCAGTTAACTGCAAGAAAAAAATCTGCAGGCTTTGGGCTTCATGGCATCCTGCATTCTGCTAATTTCATATGCAAGACTGCATATGAGGAAACTACAATGGTATCTAAAAAGTGTTTGGACTTAACATTGCCACAGCCTGGAAGCAATAATTACACTCATTCCCTGCCTGCAACAGGAGTTTCGATGGTGGGCAAAGGCCTGTCACCACAACAAGGGGCAGCCATTCACCATACCCCCAGCCACACAGACATTGACAACAGATGCATCGGGTTATGCCTTGGTGGGGGGGCCCACATGGCAGGAAGATGTATTCAGGGCTCATGGTCCGCAATCCAAATGCATCTACATATCAATCAAAAAGAGATGTTAGCTGCTCAAAATGCCCTGACAGTCTTCAAGGACCTACTTCATCCAGGACAACTACTGATAAAAGACGGACAATACTACAGTCATGTGGTACATAAACAAGCAGGGAGGCACACATTCCTACCCCCTTTGCAGACTAGCCATGACTTTGTGGCACACAGCATTGACTTACCAAGTACATCTGCAAGCACATTTCCTGCCAGGAAGGATAAATACTCTGGCAGATGAATTAAGCAGAAACCTCATGGATCCCCACGAGTGGAAATTGGATCCACATGTCTTCAACATAACTAGGAATTGGGGATGCCCAGACATAGATCTATTTGCCTCCCCTCACAACTGCCAACTACAGAGATTCTGCACAAGGACTTATCACAAGCAAGCATGGAGAGTGGATGCTCTATCTTTAAGCTGGAAAAACTTAACAGTATATGCTTTTCTCCCACTGCCTCTCCTACCCAAGGTACTCCTAAAGGTCAGACAAGAGAAGCCAAAAATGATACTGATTGCCCCAGACTGGCCCTGCCAGCACTGGTACCCAATCTTAAGGAACTTGACTCAATGCCCAGCATGGACATTACCTCAAATTCCTCACTTACTGACCCAACAAAACAATCAGATCCTGCACAGCCAACTCAGGACCTTAAATCTGGCAGCATGGAGGATAATGTAGCCTTTCAAAACACACCTCTCTCTAAAGCAGTGATGGATGTTATCTTGGAGGCCAGGAGGCCCAGTACCAGAAACTCTTATGCAAAAAAATGGAAGAGATTCTGTGCTTGGAACCAGGCACAAGGAATTGACATGATTGTTCCAAATATCCCTCAGATTTTGCAATACTTAACTGAGATGCTGGGCAAAGGCCCTATCCTTTTCATCAGTTAAGATTCATGCCTCTGCCATTTCAGCTCATTACAATACAGAGCCACCTATTTTTTCTCATCCTTTATTAAGGCAGTACCTCAGAGAAGCCAAAAACTTAAGGCCTCCAAGGAGATCACCAATACCTGCATGGGACCTCAATTATATCTTGGAAAAACTCACTCTGCCTCCTTTTGAGCCAGCCGCTACAGCTGATAATAAAATTTTTATCATGGAAAACAGCTCTGCTCCTAGAAATAACCTTTGCAAGATGAGTCTCAGAGCTACAGGCACTCATGGCTGTGGAACCTTTTATCATTTTCCATCCAGATAGGGTTTCTCTAAGGACAAACCCCACATTTATGCCTAAGTTAGTGTCCAGTGTGGCCCTCTACCAAACTATTAATTTGCCTACCTTTTATCCAAACACACAGAATAAGGGTGAAAAACTTCTGCATTCTTTGGACATACACAGACAACTGCACTTTTACTTGGACAGAACCAAAGCATTCAGAAAGACTGAGCAATTACTGGTAGCATATGCTGCATAATCACAAGGAAAGGCTATCTCAAAGCAGACTATTTAAAAGTGAATAGGTCACTGCATTCGTTTATGCTTTTCTCAACATGGCATATCAATGCCTAAGGGCATTAGGCCACATTCAACCAGAGCAGCAGCCACTTCAGCAGCCTTCCTCAGAGGAGTTCCAACCAAAGACATTTTAGTGGCTGCAACCTGGAGTTCAGTGCACACTTTTACAAAGCACTACCACTTACCACTCTACTCCAAATCCAGGGCAGGCTTTGCCACTGCAGTCCTGCAGGGCCTCATAGCTGCTCCTAATTCTATTTAGTTCCAGCCTCCCAACCTTAGCTTTGGGATTCAACCCAATTGTAATGACTGCAACAGTGAAACACGATGGACATAGTACAGTTGTGTACCTACCATAAATGTAGATGTTAGAGTGTATTCACTGTTGTAGTTCAGGTTACTCACCCACCACCCCCCTTATCTTTGCTGGACCTTATCGGTACTTCTCTATTCTATACAACCTATATGGTGTATTTGCTTGTAGATGAAAGAAACTTGTTACTTGGTGCATGCATGCTTTATAGACATATTTTTAGCCTACCCTTTTTGAGGCACCTGACATCTGGGGCAAGAAAAACTGAAGAAAATGGCGTTGGCTGCATCTTTTATACCCCTGGCATACTGACGTCAGGGAGGAGGCGACAGCAACCGATGCCGGACCTAGACTTTGGAATTCAGGCCGACTGCGGGTAGCCTGCCAGCAGGATAACCCAATTGTAATGACTGCAACAATGAATACACTCGAACATCTACATTTATGGTAGGTACACAACTGTACTTTTCTTTGACCCGGGGTTGGTGGCAGCGGAATGTGGATATCCAGAGTGATTAGTTTATAGTCAGATCTAACCAGCAAGGGGTTGACCTCGGGTGTGGAACACCGGTCGCCCATGTTGATGATGACCAGGTCCAGTATGTTGTCACCTCTGATGGGGGTGTTGACCAGTTGATCCAGTACATTTGAGTTTATAAATTTTAGGAAATGTTGGGCAAGGGAGTTAGTACTTGATTAGTTCTCCCAGTTAATGTTTGGGTAATTGAAATCACCCAGTATCAGGGTTTTGGTAGGACCTTTATGTTTCCCAGTGTTTCCAGGAATGCGGAGTGGGGGTCCTGGGACATGGAGGGTGATTTGTAGCAAGCTATAATTTGAATAGCAGTTTTGCCCATTGTTAGTTGCACATGGATGATCTCTGAAGCATCGTGCTGTGCCACTAACCTGGAGGTGTTGGTATCCTTGATGAGTATGGATACTCCCCCGCCTTTTGTATTTCGGTCTGGGTTTTGTGGCCGAAATGTATGGTATGAGTTGCAGCCTGGTAGTGCTGGGGTGCTCTCTCGAGCCTTAAACCAGGTTTCTGTTACTGCACCTATATCGATTTTTCTCCATACTGAGGAGTGCCTTGAGTGCGTGCATTTTGAGGTTTAGACTTCTGGCATTGAGTAGCATTACCCTCAGTTTTTTGTTACTTGTGCTGTTTACGGCGGTGGGTTTGTCTTTTGAGCCTTGCCTAAAAAAGGCACTATGGGGGTGGCAATAGCCTTGGCCAGTGTTCGAAAGCGTAAGGGTGACAGGTGCAAGCCGTCTCTAGCGAAGCAGCGTGGCTTGTCGAGCATGTCATCCCAGGCTGACAGACACTAGATCCCCTTTGAATGATACCAGAAGCTTAGCCAATTGTTGAAGTTGATAATTTTTTGTATATACCGTGGTATCATTCTTGATTAGGGGAAGATGCTACTCAGGGTCATACCGGCCTGGGCTATGTGATCAGAGAGCTCCTCCATGTTTCTTTTCATGTAGTCCAGGGAGGTACGGCTCAGGTCATTCACACCAACATGGACAGTGACAGAGTCATCTTTGTACTTGTTGTGGAATGACCCGAGTGCTTGTGTTATGTGGCGGATCCTGGCACCCGACAGGCAGCTAACAGTAACCTTCTTGTTCAGCCTAGTGAGTGGGACATCAGTGTGCCTGACTGTAGAGTCACCTATTACTAGTGTGTTGGGTATGTTATTTTGCCTTAAGGGCTGTGAGTGTGTAGCACACTGGTTTTGTGAAGTATGTGTTTTATGGTTTGTGTTGGGGGGGTTGCTTTGATGTCTGCTTTGGGGGTCTCTGTTGCTTCTGCAGGTTTTTATTTAGAGCCTCCGAGTATGTTTTCGTGTATTTGTGTGGTTTTTGCCGGTGCTGGTTTCATAGGTGTATGCAAGTAATTCCCTTCTCCTCTTGACTGCCTTGTCCAGTCTTGGGTTGAGAGAGCTTAGCCTCCAGTTTGGCTGTATAATTGCATCTCTCGCATGTATTAGTGTTTGGTGGAAGGAGGAGAGGGTTGTCTGTGTACATGAGGTAATTTTAACATGTCCTCAAAATGCCCAGATTCACCAGTTGGACCGGAGAGTACACCTGAAACTGCCTTTTGGACATGCCTGGATAGGTACAGTGAACTGTTTTACTGATTGGCTGGTAAGGTCGAATAGAGAGCCTTGTCCTTCTCTACAGTATGGGGGGTCTAGTGCTAAGGTTTATTAGTGCTTGCTATGAGTTTTGAGCAAGTGCCGGTATGAGAAGTGAATGGTTTGAGTGCTTAAGTTGAAAGTCTGTCTAGTTCCAAGGGAAAAATTGAAGAGTAGACTTTGTGGAGCCAGGAATACTTATACCCTAGCTTCCCGGCGCGCTAATGCGGGTGTTATAGCTTTTATAGGTTTTATTCAGAGTCCGGTATGTTGCGAGATGCATCTTTGACTGTGGAACGACTGTGGAACCTGCGGATGTCTCTACCTTGGATGGGTCCGGAGCCGCTGAGCAGGCACTGGCTTCTGAGGGTGTATTCAGGCCTACTGGCTTGCCTATTAAACCGATGCCATCTTCTTCCTCAAGCCCTAAAACTCGATCTGTACCCAGAAAACCGTCGCCCAGACTGTATGGTCAGGCCCCTATGCCTAAAAAACAAATAAGAATTGCTGTAGACCTTCTTACCCTGATCAGGGGAAGTCACCCTTCTCCCTCTGAGACCTAGGACTGATTTTCCTTCTGATTCTTCTGATCAGGATTCTGAAATTTCTGATGTGAAGTTGTTCAATCTCGCCGTTCATTAATCACTGATGGGTTCGCAGCCTATCCTCGGCTCTGACATGGCCGACTAGAAAGCTCAAAGTTCTCCAGTAGCTCGAGACCCCACCCCTTATCCCACAATGCACTGCTGGAATTACCTCCGATCTAGTTTGCCACAGCAAGGATCTCTTGGTTTCCAGCGTTGCTCGAGACTTTGTTTTTCAACTTTCAGCAAGTTTTATTTTTCAATTTTTATATATCCTTGATCTATTTTTACTAATAGATATTACTAGCTAGTAGATAGTTGTTTTTCTGTGTTCATACCCCTTTTCTTAGTATAATCTATCTTTGCCTTTGGCCTTTTGGCCTTAGGATCCCTTTCTTTAGTTATTAGTCAGTGTTCCCTGTTGGGACTATTGTTATTGGATTACTTAATCCTGTTTATATTGATATAGTTGTCAGTTGCCCCTTTTGGGCTGTGTGTGTTTGTGTGAGTTAGTTAAAATAGCTCATAGTTAAATAGTGTGTTTCAGTTGTGGAAATGTCTGAAGAAAAAGACAAACATCCAAAGTCTGGTTTTAAAAAATGCCCAGACTGCAGACAGAAAATGTCAGTCATGGATGCCCATGTGCAGTGTGTTTACTGTTTGAGTGAGGTGCATCTGCAGGAGTCTTGCAGTATCTGTCGCTCCTTTTCCACCAGAGTGCTAGCAGAAAGGAAGAGGAAGTTAATTGATAGGGGTATCATCAAACACCCTTTTTCTGAGGCATTGTCTGACCAGGATGGAGCCAGTAAATCATCCAAGTCTTCCTCTGATTCTGCGTCTAAAGAAAAAAGGTCAAAGTGTGGTGACTTCGGCTCCACTGCCTTCGGAGCCGACTGTCTGTTCTTTTCGGAACCGAGACACTGCTTTGGAACCGGTTGCCGAAAAACCTCCATCCATATCCAGTCAGCTCCATCTGTTCACTCTTCCAGGTCCTCTGTCAGCCTATCTGATCTGGATAAGGACTGGCTGGTTCAGAAACTCTTAAAGGCACCAGGCCTAGCTAAATTGCTGTCAGCTCAGACCCAACCGTCGGAGCCAAAAACCACTATTCCTGAACTGTCTGCTCCTCTTCCGAGCCATACCAGACTTTCGGAGCCAGAGGAAGCTGACCTGATGATTGTGGAACTTTGGAGCCGACACCTGCTCCAGTGTCATCGGCTCCATCTGCTCGGACATTCTCTGCACCGACCGGGGACTCTAGGAGCCGACACTCTCCGGTCGGGTCCGGGGAGGATAGCCGCACCAACTTGTCGGTGCTGACTCTTCCTTTCGGGGCCTCGGCTCAAGTGAGCTCGGCTCCTACCTCTGGCTCGGAGCCCACGGCTTCGGTGCGAGAGGAGATCGCTGCTCTGTCAGAGCCGTTGACTCCTCATCAGAGCCAAGGTGCATTCGAAGCCATGAGGTGAGTGTTGTCTCCTAAGACTTCCTCATCTCAAGGTCTGGCCTCTTCTTCCCCTAAAGTGCCTGTCAGTTTCTGTCTCTGGTCATCCCAAGCGTACAGACCCTGAGCCTCAGGTAGCCCCACAGGGGTGCTCCTTCTTCTGAGACCACTCCAGAAGTTCCCCCTGAGAGGTTCCCAAGAAGAGATTATGCAAGAGGAGGCATTTGGACCCCCCCCCAAGAGTCTCTCACATCGGACACCGACCTGGATGAATCGGAAGGGTCCCCTAAATCCCCCTCTGAGGACATCTCCTTTGCGGAGATTCTTGAAATTCTTAGGCAGAGGGGTGATTGGCAATCCAAGAGCCCTACTGAGGATATCTGTTCTCCTGAAGGTGTTCGGGTCTCAACCTTCCACCTCTTGGGTATCTCTGCCCTATGATGAGCTTATGGATCTGGTCTCTCGTAGGGCGTGGGAGTCTCCAGAATCTATGGAACCTGTTCCTAGGAGGCCTGATAAGTTTATTTCAGCCCCTGTGGAAAAGTTCTGTTTGACCAAGGGAGTCCCTGTTGATGCCATGGTGGCAATAGCCACCAAAAAGGAAATGTCTGAGACTTCCTCATCTATCCATCCTCCTAACAGAGAATCTAGGATCATGGATAGATGTGGGAAAAGTACAGTTGTGTACACTACCCATCTACTATCAACTCTTCTCTACGCCTCACCTCTATTCTCCAACTTAAACAAAACAGATAGTACAATTGTGTACACTTACCATAAATGTAGATGTTCGAGTGTATTCACTGTTGCAGTCATCACATTTGGGTTATCTGCTTGCAGTAGCCCTCAGTCAGCCTGATTATCAAAGTCTTGGGTCCTGCGTCGGTTGCTGTCTCCTCTTCCATGTCGTCAGGGGTATAAAACATGCAGCCGACGCCATTTTATTCAGTTTTTGTTGCCCCAGATGTCAGGTGCCCCCCAAATGGGGAGCAAAAAATATATAAGTAAACTGTAAATGTATAAATGCACTTTTAGAAACATAAACTTTACCTTCAACTAAAAGCAAATACACCACAAAGGCTTTTGAGTATAGTGAAGGAAGGAAAAGGTATAGAATGGGGAATGGGTGGGTGGGTAACCCGGACTGCAACAGTGAATACACTTGAACATCTACATTTATGGTAAGTGTACACAACTGCACTATGTTCTTCATGTTTCACTGTTGCAGTCATTACATTTGGGTAGAATACCAAAGCTATGGATGGGAGGATGGAACTAAACAGCATTAGGAGCGGCTGTAAAGGCCCTGCAGGACTGCAGTGGCAAAGCCTGACCTGGATTTGGAGAAGAGAGGCAAATGATACTTTGTGAAGGTATGAACAGAGCTCCAAGTAGCAGCTTCTAGAATGTCTTTGGTTGGGACCCCTCTGAGAAAAGTTGCTGAAGTAGAGGCAGCCCTGGTGGAATGTTATTTGATCCCCTTGGGCACAGGTTTACCATGGTGCAAATAGCAGAAACTAATGCAGTGGCTTATCCATTTAGAAATAGTCTGCTTTGATATAGCCTTCCCCTCTGATCCTGCAGCACATGCTACCAGTAGTTCAGACTTTCTTAGAGATTTGGTCCTGTTTAAGCAGAATCTTAGTTGTCTGTGTACGTCCAGTCAATGCAGAATCCTGCTCCCCCTTGTTCTGCGGATTTGGGTAAAATGTTGGCAGGTGAATGGTCTGGTTAAGGGCCACACTGGATACCACCTTAGGCATAAAAGGATTGGTCCTGAGGGCCACCCTGTCCGGATAAAATATAATTAAAGGCTCCACTGCCATGAGAGCCTATAGTTCTGAAACCCTTCTTGCTGAAGTGACTGCCAAAAGAGAAGCTGTTTTCCAAGGCAGAAATTTTATATCTGCAGTAGCTGCTGGTTCAAAAGGAAGCAGGGTGAGTTTTTCCAGCACAAAATTAAGGTCCCATGCAGGAGTTGGTGCTCTCCTGTGAGGTCTTACATTTTTGGCACCTCTAAGATACTGTTTAAGCAGTGGATGAGAAAAGAGGGGAGGCTCTGTGTTGTAATGAGCCGAGATGGCAGAGGCATGGATTTTTATTGAAGAAAAAGATAGGCCCATGTCAAGCCTCTCAGTTAAGTATTGTAAAATCTGAGGAATATTGGGCTTTGCTGTGTCTATTCCCTGTGCTTGGTTCCAAGCACAGAATCTCCTCTATTTGTCAGCATAAGATTTTCTAGTACTAGGCCTTCTGGCTTCCAAAATGACATCCATCACAGGTTTACTGAGAGATGTGGTTTGAATAATTAGTTGATCAGCCATGCTGCAAAATTCAGAGTTTGGAGCTGAGTATGTAGAATTTGAAAGTTCTGCTGAGACAGTAGATGAGTTGTTTGAGGCAAGTTCCATGGAAGGAGGAGTGATATATTCCTTAGAAGTGGGTACCAGTGCTGGTGAGGCCAGTCTGGAGCAATTAGGATCATTTTTGGTTTTTCCTGTCTGACGTTTAGTAAGACCTTGGAGAGTAGCGGCAGAGGGGGAAAGGCATAGACTGATAGGTTTTTCCAGCTGAAGGATAGAGCATCCACTTTCCATGCTTTTTTGTGAGGAGTTCTTGTGCAGAATTTGTCCAACTGATAGTTTTGGGGAGAGGCAAATGGATCTATGTCTGGGCTCCCGCATTTCTGTGGTAACATGCTGAAGATTTGTGGATCCATTTTTCCATTCGTGTGGGTCCATAGTTCCCCATTTCTGTGGTAACATGCTGAAGATTTGTGGATCCATTTTTCCATTCGTGTGGGTCCATAGCTCCCGCATTTCTGTGGTAAAATGCTGAAGATTTGTGGATCCATTTTTCCATTCGTGTGGGTCCATAGCTCCCACATTTCTGTGGTAACATGCTGAAGATTTGTGGATCCATTTTTCCATTCGTGTGGGTCCATAGCTCCTGCATTTCTGTGGTAACATGCTGAAGATTGGTGGATCCATTTTTCCATTCGTGTGGGTCCATAAGATTTCTGTTTAGGTCATCTGCCAGAGTATTTTGCTTTCATGGCAGGAATTGTGCTTGAAGATGTATTTGTTAAGTCAAGGCTGTGTTCCCCAAGGCCATGGCCAGTCTGCAAAGGGGGTAGGAATGTGCACCCCTGCTTGTTTATGTACCACATAACTGTGGTGGTGTCCGTCTCTATCAGTAGTTGTCCTGGATGAAGCAAGTCCTTGAAGGCTGTCAGAGCATTCTGAACAGCTAGCATTTCTTTCTGGTTGATATGCAGATGCATTTGGTTTGGGCTCCATTTGCCCTGAATGCGTTTCCCTGCCAGGTGGGCCCCCCAAGCATAGTCTGATGCATCTGTAGTTAGGGTTTGGGTGGCAGGGGGTAGAGTGCATGACAGTCCCTTGTTTTGGTGACATGTCTCTGCCCACCAAAGAAACTCCTGTTGCAGGCAGGGAATGAGAGGAATCATTGTTTCCAGGCTGTGACAATGTTGACTCCATAAACTTTTTAGGTACCATTGAAGTTTCTTCATATGCAGTCTTGCATATGGAATTAGTAGAATGCAGGATGCCATGAATCCCAAAGCCTGCAGAATTTGTCTTGCAGATAACTGGGTTTTTGTTGCCATTTGTTTGAAGTATGTTGTCAGTTGCCTTTGTTTGTCTGGCGTGAGGTAAGCCATCTGGGCAGTTGTATTCAAGCTTGCACCCAGGAATGTAATTATTTGAGAGGGTACCAGTTGTGATTTCTTTTCGTTTATGGTGTACCCTAGGCCTGCTAGAAGCCTTTTTACAAACGCCAGATGTTGAAGCAGAGTATCCTTGTCCTCTGCTTGGATGAGACAATCGTCCAGATAAGGATAAATTTGAATGTTTCTTTGTCTGCAGAATGCAATTACTGGTGCCAGCCACTTTGTAAAGACCCTGGGCGCAGTAGATAAGCCAAAGGGCAGTGCAGAGAATTGGTAATGCAAAAAACCTGCTTTGAAGTGTGGAGGTATCTTCTGCATGATTCCCTTATTTGGGATATGCAGGTATGCCTCTCTTAAGTCTAGAGTTACTAACAAAGCATTTTTGCCTAGCATAAGCAGTAGCTGTTGTAAAGTCAGCATTTTGACTTTTGGAATGTCCAGGAAAGTGTTCAGAATCGATAAGTCCAGTATTGGACGCCATGAATTGTCTTTTCTGGGTACCAGGAAAAGTCTTGAATAAAAAAACTTGTCCTTTTTCCTTTTCTGGTACCGGTTGAATAGCCCCCATATCCATGAGGGACATGACTTGTTCATGGGCCTGTGCCCGCTATTTTTTTGGCAGATCCGGCCATCCGTTTGGAATTGGCAAAGTATGGAAATTAAATCTGTACCCCTGGGATACTATGTTCAATACCCACTTGTCCTGGGTAATTAACTGCCAATTTTGAGCATGAAGTGCTAGTTTTTCCCATCAAGGGGGCTGCCAAAAGGTAAGTGCTTGGAGATGGTAGAGGAAAGTCATTGAGACTGCTTACTGTAGGGTTGTGCTTTGTTTCCTCCAGATTTGGAGGTGGAGGCACCCCATTGCTTTGACCTGTAAGAACCCTGTGGTTGATATCTCGAGCCTTTTGAGCACCTGGGTTTGCCCTGAGTGGCTCTGTTGGACACAGGAAAGGACCAGTTTTTAGTAGGTCAGTGCCTACTGAACCTGGGTGGCTGCACTTGCAAGAAATCTTTTGCAGTTAGCGTAGATTTAGCTTTGTCTTCCATTTTCTTTAAAAACCTCTTCTGCCTTACTACCAAACAGAGTATTATGCTGCAAAGGAGCATCCAGCAGTTTAGCTGTAACATGATCAGGCAGAGTTTGCTCCTTGAGCCTGGCATGCCTTCTAATCACAGATCCAGTAATGGCGGCCCTACAGGAGACATCCAAGGAATCAAAACCAGATTGCAAAATATGCTTTCCAACCTGTTCTGCTGAATGCAATAAATCCTGTAACACTCTATTTTCCACACAATCAGAAATCAACATCATTTTCTGTTTCAGTAAGCCATAACATGCTGTTGATATTTAAGCATATGAAACTGGCAAATTAAAGGCCTGATTGCCAAGGTTGCAGACACATAAACCTTCTTACCTCATCTATCCAGTGCCCTGGAATCTCTATCAGAAGGGGTAGGATTTGTTGGCTGTAGAGGCCTTAACACCCTTGGGACCCCGAGAAATTGCCTCAGGATCAGCAGCAGGATTTTTGAAAAGAAAGTTTTGGGAGTCAGGAACCCTGAAATATCTGTCTGGCTTACTAGGAGCTGGAGGCAGGGAATCAGGAGCCATGCTTGATTCCGAGAACACATCATCAATGTATAATACAGGAGGTATTGCCAAAGGCCTATGCTGAGGAAGAAGGAAGTCCCTAAGCCTCTTTTTTGATTCAGAGAAGTCCTGACTCTCCCACTGAAAATGTTCCCTTAAAGTATGCAAAGTCTCTCCAAAAGAGTAATCCTCAGGAGGAGATGCAGATGGGATGGATTCCTCTGCATCTGAATCCTCATAGGGTGGAATAGAAAATTCCTGATCAGAGGAGGAATCAGAAGAAATTGAAACTTGATCTGAAGATTCCTAATCAGTGCCTTGCCTAGGCCTCTTAGCAGGGGGGGGTTCGGGACCCCTGATCAAGGTAATTAAATCCTAAGCCATTTTGATCATCTGTTTTTTAGGCATAGGGGCCTGAGCATGTGGCTCATGCGTCAGTTTTTTAAACATAGAAGTTGTTTTTGACTTTGTTTCTGTTGCTGGCGTTGGTTTAATATAAAAATGTTGAGGCCTGAAAACACTCTCAGAAGCCGGTGCCTGCTCAGCGGCTCCGGACCCATCCGAGGGAGAGACATCCACGGGTTCAATACTCTAAGAATCACATGGCATACCGGACTCCGAATGGGTCTTGGTAGAGGTCTGCGACTCAAAAGTAGCAGGTGTCGGGGCTGCGAAAGCACCTCACTGAGTACCGGCGACTGGCTTAGGAGAAGCTTCGTCGTCGGTTTTGGACCTTTTTGGTCTGTCTGTCTTTTTCCTTGCGTTTTTTGTTAACTCCGTTAGTCTGATTGCTAACCGATGACATTTCAGGATAGTTACATCTTGAACCAAAATATTTAGAAGCAAAAATATACCGACGCTTAATAGTGCATTGGTTAAATCTAGCACAAAACCGACAAGGCACGTTGTGATCAGGGCCTAGGCAGGGAATACAGGACAAATGAAAATCCTTATGAGGTATTTGCTTCCCACAAGTAATGCAATTATTAACTTTTACTGACATATTGGTAAGGAGCAAGAAAAAGTTTCCCCAACAGGGTACTTAGCTTTAGTTTGAAGACTTCGGTTCTGAAATTCGAATACGAAAATTTCAGGAGTCTGCCGACCGGCACTTGTGAACTGCTTCTGATTCGGGCACCGCATGGCAAGAAAGACTGAATAAAATGGTGTCGGCTGCATGTTTTATACCCCTGATGACCCGACATCATGGAAGAGGAGACAGCAACCGATGCAGGACCCAAGACTTTGTTATTCAGGCCAGCCAAGGGCAACCTGCCAGCAGATTACCCAAATGTAATGACTGCAACAGTGAAACACGAAGAACATCGCATGTTCAGTTCAGTGACTTTCTCACTCAGATCACTGAACTACTTGACACATTTTACCAGACTGCAGAGAGATCTCCTTAAGGAGTTGGGAAATACTTTTCAGGGTGCGGTAGCTTGTAGTATATCTGACAAGATTGCCACTCAGCTCTCTACCTTCAATTCGATAGTTAAGTCATCCATGCATCTTGTATCATACGCAGCTGATGGTTCAAGTTGAGCCGCAGGTACAGGAATCGCTCTTCGTATACATTCCTAGATGTGACTCTGTTCCTTCGCGGAACACTTCAAGTCTTCCTTTACTAATACCCCATTTGACGGCTCATCTTTGTTTGGGCCAAAGGTGAAGGAGACTTTGACCAGGTGTGAGCAAGAAGGAAAGACACTGTCTGCCGTCGGAGTCTGTTTTTCCAACTCCACTCGACCCTTTCTCAAAGGTCAGAGGGTTGGAAAGATGTGGTTCTGGAAAGCCCAAGGAGCCTTTCAAGACACACATGGAGAGCCCCCCTCCAGAGGCAGAGGAGGGGGTTTCAATGGAAGATGCCACCCTCGTGGCAGAGGGAGTCCTCAACACCAGGGTGACCAGAGATCACTTCTCTGGTCAATCCTGCCAGCGCTCCTGAAGGGAGGCCCGGCTGTCCTACTCTGGAGGCAGTTGGGGGTCGCTTATCATTGTTACCCAAAAGCCTGGCTAAATATAACAAATATACCAAATGACGGTTTGCTACAAAGTATCCTTTCCAGAGGGTATTTCATACCGTTCTCCACCCAGCCTCTTCCAGTCAAAAAAATCCTGGACGTTACACCCAGTCACATGGGACAAGCAGCAATAGAGGTACGCCGATTGCTAGAAAAAAGTCATCCAGCCAGTCCCGGCAGACCAGACAGGATTCGGAACTTACTCAAGATTCTTTTTGGTTCCAAAGAAAACGGGGGACTGGAAGACCCATTTTGGATCTCCGCAGACTCGACCAATTTGTGAGAAAAGAGAAGTTCTGAATGGTCACGCTACAGTCCATACTCCTGTTTCTGGGGAAGGACAATTGGATGTGTTCGATCGATCTCAAAGATGTGTACTACCACATAAAGATGGCCCAGACTATCCAGAGATCACCTGCATTTCTAGCTGGAAGCCAGTCATTATTAATTCCGAGCTCTGCCCTTTGGTCTCACTACAGCTCCCAGAGTGTTCAAGTGCATGGCAGTAGTCATGGCTCACCTGAGGCGTCTAGGATTCCAGGTGTTTCCGTATCTAGACAATTGGCTCCTTATCTCCACCACCAGGCATCAACTTCTTCAAGCAAGAGAGGCTACTCTGGCACTCTGCGATAGGCTAGGTATTACAGTCAACTTCGAAAAATCTGCCTTGTTGCCATCGCAGCATATCGTTTTTGTAGGGACAAAACTAGACACGTCACCCACCACTCTTCGCCTTCTGCCAGAAAGAATTTCTGTTCTTCGCCAACACATAATGTCCCTGATATCAAAGAACAGAGCACCAGCTGTAGAGGTATTGAAAGTTCTAGGATTGATGGCGGCAGCTATTTTAGCAATCCCGTTAGCAAGGATGCATATGAGAATCCTTCAATGGCTTCTATTCACGCAATGTTCTTACCAAGAGCTTCCAATGAGTCGCATGATCCTGATAACTAATTCCTGCAAGAAGGATCTTCAGTGGTGGTTGACGTCTTTTCATGTCACAGTAGGACGTCCTTTCATGCTCCCCCCTCCAGTTGCCCCTTTGACCACGGACGCTTCTGTGATAGGGTTGGGGGGGGGCTTTTTCAGGGAAAGACTGCCCAAGGCACCTGGACAGATCAAGAATCACATCTGCATATCAGTGTCCTGGAGATGAGAGCAGTAATTCTAGCGTTACAGTACTTTCAGGACTCTCTTCCTCTAGGGACAATTGCAATACAGACATGTCAGTGGTCTGGTATCTGAACAAACAAGGCGGGACCAAGTCTTATCCCCTTTGCTAAGAAGCCCTCAGAGTATGGCAGTGGGCACTGTCATGCCAGCACTTTCTGTTGGCAACGCACATCCCGGGCAAATCCAACGGCATAGCGGACAGACTAAGCAGAGCAATTTTACTGCCCCACGAATGGTCTCTCAAACATGCGATTGTGTACAGGATCTTCCGCAAATGGGTTCAGCCTTCCTGCGACCTGTTTGCCAGTCACATCAACAACAAATGCAGAAGCTATTTTGTCCTGATTCCCACACCAGGTCACTCCCCGAGTGACGGATGATCATCCTTATAGCACCTCATTGGCCTTGGCAGATTTGGTTTCCTTTTCTTTACCATCACATTCTGGAAGATCCACAGATTCTGGACCCTGTTCCGGACTTGTTGACACATCCGTCAGGGGATCTTCATCCATCCTTGCAGACACTGAAACTAACTGCTTGGCTGCTCCAATTCCCCGCATAGTTAGGCTATTGAATCTTTCCCATGACACTAGTCAGATTTTGTTGGCTTCCCATAAATCTTCCACTAGAAAGTTGTATCGTAGTAGGTGAAAGTGATTTTCCATTTGGGCTTCTTCCCACAACATTGACCCTTACCAAGCGCCATTGTTTTCTATCTTACAATTCTTGACAGAAATCTTCAACAAAGGAGCAGCGGTTGCTACGGTGCAGTGCAGTTAGCTGCTATATCTAATTTCCATCTAGGAATCGATGGTTTGAATATTATGGCTCACCAATTGTCTAAGGCTTTTCTAAAAGGTTCTTTTCACATAAGGCCTGCAGTGAAGACACCTTATTCCCCCTAGAATTTGAATTCTGTTATCTCGTATCATTCTTCCTCCTTTCGAGCCTGCATCGTCTTGTGAACTAAAATTTCTGCCATGAAAAACTATCTTCTTAGTAGCCATCACTTCAGCCTGTAGAGTGTCATAGCTCCAAGCCCTATCCATCAAGCCCCCTTATAATGGTCTTCCATGCTGACAGAGTATCTCTCAGGACAAATCCATCCTTTTTGCCCAAAGTATGTTCTGAGATTAACATTAATCAAGTCACTGAGTTGCCCGTTTTCTTCCCTAATCATACCAACAAATTGGAATACATGTTGCATAAACAACTTTGATTTTATTTGGGCAGAACAAAAGATATTAGGAAATCAGATCAGCTCTGTGTCTTTTTCTGTGGCCAGGAAAGGTAAGCCAGTTGCTAAAACAATCCTGTCTAAGTGGCTGTCTGATTGTATCACCTACACATATGCTTGTCATAATATGCCCTTGTCTAGTAAGGTATAGGCTCATTCAACCAGAGCAGTTTCTACATCTTCAGCCTTTCAGGCCAAATTACCATTTTGCAACATCTGTGCAGCAGCCACATGGTCTAAACTTCACACTTTTATAACTCATTACAAAGTGGATAAGGCCTCCAGGGACAAGGGCTTCATTTGGCTCTAAGGTTCTGAAGAGTGTACTTCCGTGAGCCACCCAAGATCAGGGTGCTAGGGACGCTACCCATCAGTGATGAATGAATGGTGAGATTGAACAACTTCACACACAGAAGTTATGTACTCACCATAACGTTCCATGTGAGTTGTTCCATCTCGCCTTCATTCTCACGTCCCTCCCTCCTTCCCCCCTCCTGTCTGTCAGTTGACCTGGAGGCTGTCTTCATCCAAGTTTTTCAATGTGTATTTATTCCTAGGCAGAATAATTATTGTACTTCTATATGGTACGCAGCAAACAAGGTCTGTGGTAATTCCAGCAGTGCATTGTGGGGTAAGGGGTGGGGTCTCGAGCTACTGGAGAACTTTGAGCTTGCTAGTCGGCAGTGTCGGAGCAGAGGATCGGCTGCGAACCCATCAGTGATGAATGAGGGCGAGATGGAACAACTCACATGGAACATTATGGTGAGTACATATTTTTTTTCTCTCATGACCAGGATTTGCCCTTATCAACCTATGAGGATTCTGATGCAGAGGACTCCATTCCCTCTGCTTCCCCTACAGAGGATTTCTCTTTTGGCGAAACCTTGCATACTTTTAGGGAGCATTTCTGCTGGGAAAGCCAGGATTACTCTGACTCCAAAAAGAGGCTTAGGGAATTCTTACTCCCGCCTCAACACAGGCCTTTACCTATCCCTCTTGTACTGGACATTGTAGATTCCTTCTCTGAATTTAGCCTGACCCCTGACACTTTACCTCCTGCTCCCAGAAAACCTGATAGGTATTACAGGGTACCTGACTCTCACAAGTTCCTCTTTAAAAATCCTACTGCGGGTCCTGAGACCATTTCACAGGGACCCAAGGGCATTAAGGCTACTACTGCCAAAAACCCTCCCCCCTCTGATAGAGATTCCAGGGTGCTGGGTAGATGGTGTAAGAAGGTATATACTTCTGCAACTTTGGCCATTAGGGCCTTAAACTGACAGTTTCATATGTTAAAGTATCAACAGCATATTATTAGATTGCTTAAACAGAAAATGATGATTCCTGACTGTGCTGAAAATAATGAATTACATGATTTAATGCATTCTGCTGAACAAGTTGGAAACCGTTTGCAATGTTGTTTTGATTCTTTAGAGGCATCTTGCAGGGCTGGTGTCACTGGGTCTGTACTTTGAAGGCATGCTTGGCTTAAGGGAGCAATCTTTGCCAGATCATGTTAAAGCTAAATTACTGGATGCTCCCTTAAACCAAGACCGCCTGTTTGGCAACAAAGCAGAAGTACTTCTTAAAAAGATGGAGGAAAAAGCTAAATCTATGCAAATTGTTAAAGATTTCCTGCAAGTACAGCCTCCCAGATTTAGTAGGTATTGGCCCTCTAAGAATTTGTCCTTTTCTGCCTCTTCCAGGCCTTCTCAGTCCAAACCCAGAAAGAGCGGAACACCCAGGCTTCAGTTCCAAGGTACTCACAGGCCTAAGCAGTGGGGGGCTCCCACTTCCAAAGCAGGGACTAGTAAGACTCCCCCCTATGGTAAACTGTCTCAGTGACTTAACTTTAAACCTTCCAAGCCCTGCTCAGCTGACTCTTCCTTTAGAGGGAAAGGTCGCCCTGCATGCAAAAACTGGGAACTCATTACCCAGGACAAATGCGTTTTAAATATAGTTTCCCAAGGATACACATTCCACTTCCACTCCTTACCAACCCCAAACGGTTGGCCAGACCTACCCCCATATCAGTGGCCAAAGGCTCAAAAGCAAGATGATGTTCGTGTTTCACTGTTGCAGTCCCATCACATTTGGATTATCTGCTTGCAGTAGCCCTCAGTCGGCCTGATTAAGTCTTCGGTCCTGCGTCGGTTGCTGTCCCTTCTTCTGTGACATCAGGTCGTCCGGGGTATAAAACATGCAGCCGATGCCATTACATCAGTCTTTCTTGCCGTGTGGTGCCTGAAGCAGAAGCATTTCGCAAGTGCCGGTTGGCCGACTCTTGAAATTTTCATTTTCGAGTTTCAGAACCAAAGTCTTCATCTAAAAGCTAAGTACCCCGTTGGGGAAACTTTTTCTTGCTCTAATCCGATGTCAGTAAAAGTAAATGCATTACTTGTGGTAATCAAATACTTCATAAAGATTTTCATTCGTACTGTATTTCTTGCCTAGGCCCTGACCACGACGTGCCTCGCTGTTGGTTTTGTGCCTTATTTAAACCATAACGATCTGTCATCTGTATATTTTCGCTTCTAAATATTTTGGTGCTCGGTTCAGATGTTTGTGTTTCACTGTTGCAGTCAGTACACTTGTGTTATCCTGCTGGCAGGCTACCTGCAGTCGGCCTGAATTCCAAGGTCCTGGTCCGGCGTCGGTTGCTGCCGCCTCTTCCCTGACGCCAGTGCGCCAGGGGTATATAAGATGCAGCCAATGCCATTTTCTTCAGTTTTTCTTGCCGCGCGGTGCCCGAAGCAAAAGCAGTTCGCAAGTGCCGGTCAGCCGACTCCTGAGATTTTCTAAATTGAATTTCAGAACCGAAGTCTTCAATAAAGCTAAGTACCCCGTTGGGGAAACTTTTTCTTGCTCCAGACTGATGTCAGTAAAAGTTAACAATTGTATTTCTTATGGGAAGCAAATACCTCATAAGGATTTTCACTCTTACTGTATTCCTTGCCTAGGCCCTAACAACGACGTTGCTAGTTGTTGGTTTTGTGCTAGATTCAACCAACACACTATTAAGCGTCTGTTTGATTTTGCTTTACATTACTTTGGCCGAAGGTTTAACTACATAATGCCGTCGGAACAACCGATGACCGGAATTCATAAAAAATGCAAAGACAAAGAAAAGGACAGGCATCCGAGGTCCAAAACCAATGACGGAAGCCTCTTCTAGGCCAGTTGCCGGTTCTCAGTGAGGTGCTTTCGCAGCCCCTGACACCCGCTACCTCAGAGCCACAGGCCGCCTACGACTCCCACGTGGAGACAGCTAGGCCTCTGGAAACTCAAGGTATTGGGCCTACGGAAACTATTCCCTCAGATGGGTCCGGAGCCACTGAGCAGGCATCGACTTCTGAGGGTGTTTTCAGACCTACACAGCTTACTATCAAGTCCATTTCAGCAGTCAAGGCAAAGTCTAAAACACCATTAAAGACAAAGAAACAAGTACAGCATTCTCCTGGACAGTCATCCATGCCAAAGAAACAGATGCTTAAAATGGCCAAGGGCCTAATTACTTTGATCAGGGGTTCCCATCCCCCTCCTGATAAAAGGCCTTGGCAAGACGCTGACTATGACTCCTCTGACCAGGTTTCTATTTCCTCTGATTCCTCTTCAGAACAGGGATTTTCTCTTCTTACCTATGAGGACTCTGACGCTGAAGAATCTATCCCTTCAGCCTCTCCTCCTGAGGATTACTCTTTTGGGGAAACCTTGCACACCATGAGGGAGCATTTCCATTGGGAGAGCCAGGATTATTCTGAATCCAAGAAAAGGCTCAGAGACTTTCTTTTATTGCCTCAGCACAGGCCCCTTGCTCTTCCCCCTGTACTAGATATTGTTGATGTTTTTTTCTGAATCCAGTTTGTCTCCTAATTCTTTACCCCCTGCACCAGTCAAGCCAGATAGGTACTACAGGGTCCCAGACTCTCATAAATTTATTTATAAAAACCCTGCTGCTGACCCAGAAACAATTTCTCAGGGTCCCAAAGGGGTCAAGGCTTCCACTGCAAAAAAAACCTGTTCCCTCTGATAGGGATTCTAGAGCACTGGATAGATGGGGGAAAAAGTTTACACTTCTGGTACTTTAGCTGTAAGGGCTTTAAACTGCAGTTTCACATGCTTAAATATCAACAATACCTGATGTCTTTGCTAAAACAGAAAATGCTTACAAGCTCAGAATGTCCTGACAGTAAGGAAATGCAGGATTTATTGCATGCAGCTGAACAAGTGGGAAAGCATACTTTGCAATGTGGTTTTGATTCTTTAGAGGCTTCTTGCAGAGCCACAGTTACAGGTTCTGTCATTCGAAGGCATGCTTGGTTAAAAGAACAAAGTTTACCTGATCATGTTAAAGCAAAATTATTGGATGCGCCATTACAGCATGATACTTTGTTTGGTGTTAAGGCAGAAGAGGTGTTAAAGAAAATGGAGGATAAAGCAAAATCAATGCAGACAGTAAAGGATTTTTTACAGGTTCAGCCACCTAGATTTAGCAGGAAACTGGCCTTCAAAAAAATGGTCCTTTCCAGTGTCAGACAGGCTACAAAGAGGCAGATACAGACGCCCAAGAGGCAGATCTCAGCCCCAAGGTTCATACAGACCTAAACAATGGGGTGCTTCAGCCCCCAAAGGTGGAGAAGACAAATCACAACCTTATAGGAAACAGTCCCAATGACTTCCTGTTGCAAATGCCAAGCACTTGCCTTTTGGCAGCACCCATAGGGGGAAAACTAACACTTTTCTCAAAAAAATGGCACATGATCACCCAGGACAAATGGGTACTGAATATTGTTTCTCAAGGTTACAGGTTCCACTTTCACACCCTACCAAGGTCAAAAGGTATGCCAGACCTGCCACAAAATCAATGGGGCAGAGGCACAAAAACAAAATTCTGCCCTCATGGACATGAGAGCTACTCAAAAAGTACCACAGCAAGAACAGGGGCAAGGATTTTACTCAATACTTTTCTTGGTACCCAAAAAGGACAAAGCCTGGAGACCAATACTGGACCTGTCAATTCTAAATACTTTCCTGGATATTCCAAAATTCAAAATGCTGACACTGCAGCAACTTCTACCCATGCTGGGCAAGAAGGCTTGGCTAGTTACTTTGGTCCTCAGAGGCATACCTGCATGTCCCAATCAGACAATCTTGCAGAAGATACCTCAGATTCATAGCTGGCTCAATGCATTACCAATTCTCTGCACTGCCCTTTGGCTTATCTACTGCGCCCAGGGTCTTCACAAAATGCCTGGCACCAGTAATTGCATTTTGCAGACAAAAAGGAATTCAGATATATCCCTACTTGGACGACTGCCTTATTCAGGCAGAGAGCAAGGACACTCTACTACAGCATCTGGCATTTGTAAAAAGATTACTAATTTGCCTAGGATACATGGTAAACTAAAAGAAATCCAAACTAGTGCCCTCTCAAGAGATAATATTCTTGGGTGCAAGCTTAAATACAACTGCCCAGATGGCTTATCTCACGCCAGACAAGCAAAGGCAACTGACTCATTACTTTCAAATGATGGAAACAAAGACCCAGCTCCCTGCAAGAAAAATTCTGCAGGCTTTGTGCTTCATGGCATCCTGCATCCTGCTAATTCCATATGAGGAAGCTACAGTGGTATCTAAAAAGTGTTTGGACTCAACATTGCCACAGCCTGGAAACAATAATCACCCTTATTCCCTGCTTGCAACAGGAGTTTCGATGGTGGGCACTGGCCTGTCACCACAACATGGGACAGCCCTTCACTTTACCCACAGCCAGGCAGACACTAACAGATGTATCGGATTCAGGCAGACACTAACAACAGATGCATCGGGTTATGCCTGGGGGGCACACATGGCAGGAAAATGTATTCAGGGCACGTGGCCCGCGGACCAAATGCATCTTCTCATCAATCAAAAAGAGATGCTAGCTGTACAGAATGCCCTGACAGCCTTCAAGGATCTACTACTTCCCGGACAACTACTACTAAGACGGACAATACTACAGTTATGTGGTACATAAACAAGCAAGGGGGCACACATTCCTACCCCCTCTGCAGGCAAGCCATGACTTTGTGGAACACAGCACTGAACTATCAAGTACATCTGCAGGCACAATTCCTGCCGGGAAAGAAAAATACTCTGGCAGATGAACTAAGCAGAAACCTCATGGACCCTCATGAGTGGAAACTAAATCCACAGGTCTTCAGCATGATAACAAGGAAATGGGGATGCCCAGACATTGATCTTTTTGCCTCCCCTCTCAACTGCCAACTAGAGAGATTCTGCACAAGGACTTATCACTCACAAGCATGGAAAGTGGATGCTCTATCATTCAGCTGGAAAACCCTAACAGTTTATGCCTTTCCACCACTGCATCTCAGACAAGAGAAGCCAAAAATGATTCCGATTGCCCCAGACTGGCCATGCCAGCACTGGTACCCAATTCTAAAGAGCTTGTCTCAAGGCCCAGCCTGGACTTTGCCTCAAATTCCTCATCTTCTGACTCAACAAAATAATCAGATCCTACACAGCCAACTCAGAACCTTAAATCTGGCTGCATGGCAGATAATATAGCCACTCAGAACACACCTCTCTCTAAAGCGGTTATGGATGTCATTTTGGAAGCCAGGAGGCCCAGCACCAGGAAATCTTGTGCAGAAAAATGGAAGAGATTCTGTGCTTGGAACCAGGCACAAGGACTTGAACCACTTGTTCCAAATATTCCTCAGATTTTACAATTCCTAACTGAGATGCTGGACAAAGGCCTATCCTTCTCATCAATTAAGATCCATGCCTCTGCCATTTCAGCTCATTACAATACAGAACCTCCTATTTCTCTCATCCACTGCTAAGACAGTACCTCAGAGGGGAAAAAAACATAAGACCCCCCAAGGAGAGCACAGATGCCTACATGGGACCTCAACTTTGTCTTAGAAAAGCTCACACTGCCTCCTTCCTCCTTTTGAGCCTGCCAATACAGATGATATAAAATTATTATCATGGAAAACTGCTCTGCTCCTAGCAATAACTTCAGCAAGAAGAGTCTCAGAGTTGCAGGCATTAATGGCAGTGGAACCTTTTATCATTTTTCATCCGGACAGGGTTTCTCTAAGGACAAACCCAACATTTATGCCAAAGGTAGTATCCAGTGTGGCTCTCAACCAAACCATTAATTTACCAACATTTTATCCAAATCCCCATTACAAAGGGGAGAGACTTCTGCAGTCTTTGGACATACACAGGCAGCTACACTTCTACTTGGACAAGACAAAAGCTTTCAGAAAAACTGAGCAACTGTTTGTAGCATATGCTGCAGGATCACAAGGAAAGGCCATCTCAAAGCAGACTATTTCAAAATGGATAGGACACTGCATTCGTTTCTGCTATGCATGGCATGGTAAGTCAATGCCTAAGAATATTAGGCCACATTCTACCAGGGCAGCAGCCACTTCAGCAGCCTTTCTCAGAGGAGTACCAACCAAGGAAATTATGGGGGCTGCAACTTGGAGTTCAGTGCACACTTTTACCAAGCATCATCTCTTACCTCTTTACTCTAAATCCAGAGCAGGCTTTGCCACTGCATTTCTGCAGGGCCTCGTATCCACTCCTAATCCTATTTAGACCCAGCCGCCCTACCTCAGCTTTGTGATTCAACCCAAGTGTAATGACTGCAACAGTGAAACACTATGAACATAGTACAGTTGTGTACCTAACATAAATGTAGATGTTCGAGTGTATTCACTGTTGCAGTCCAGGTTACCCACCCTCCATCCCCCCTTTCTATGCTGGGACTTATCTATACTTCTCTATCCTATACTACCTATGTGGTGCATTTGCTTGTAGATGAAGGTATCGTTTTTATTTCACTGTATGTTTTTATAAGCAATATGTATAGCCTACCTTTTTGGGGGCACCTGACATCTGGGGCAAGAAAAACTGAAGAAAATGGCGTCGGCTGCATCTTGTATACCCCTGGCACACTGACGTCAAGGAAGAGGCGACAGCAACCGACGCTGGACCAGGACATTGGAATTCAGGCCGACTGCAGGTAGTAGTGAATACACTCGAACATCTACATTTATAGTAGGTACACAACTGTAAAAAGCAACTGGAAAAACACACCAAACCTGGACCAGTAACAATGTATGAAGCGGCAAATTGACGTTGGTACAAAACAGAAACTACTGCAAAGATCTTCCGATACTTGTATAGTATCAAATCAAACAGAAATCTTCCTTAAGTTGTGCAGGAATGACAAACCAGGTAATTCCACCGGAAATCTTTTATTCACAAATGCGAAGACCAAAAGAACACTCCAAAATAAACCAAGCGCTTTCGCCTGGACAATTCCAGGCTTTTTCAAGATAAAAATGCAAGTGTGGCCACACTGTTTAAATACACTAGTTGATCGGCCAATTAAGCAATTAAATTAGCAATTAAAATAAATTGCAATCAACTTTTAAAGTGCTATAGTGCTTCAGTATTGCTGTTATACATGACAAGTGTAATTTTTTGTTGTCAGTGAACATTAGCAGTAACAAAACATGCTTTAGTGTTCTTAAAACTGTTAAATCCTTTCTAAATTCATTTACTATAATTAACTGTGTAAATATAATACATTAATAATAATCACTATTAAATTTAAACAACAGTTAAAAGTCTCTGTAAAGTCATAAAGTAAAAACACATTGTAAAAATAATTTCTTAAGTAAGAATATGAATATTGTACTAAATAGATGCAGCAATGTAAATAATTGGTAATGCACAAGTATACACAACTGTACTTTATCCTGATATGTCCTCGGTAAGCCATCCGACTACCGACATTCTGAAAAAATGCAAAGATAAAGACAGAGACAGGCCATGTAGGTTCAAAGCTGCTGACGACACTTTTCCTAATCCAGCCGCCAGTTCGCCTGTACTCAGTGAGGCACTTTTGCAGCCCCTGATACCTGCTACTTAAGATTCGCAGGCTTCTACTGAGACCCATTTGGAATCCGGTATGCAGCGAGATGCTTCAATTGTGGAACCTGCGGTTGTCTTTACCTTGGATGGGTCCGGAGCCACAGTGCAGGCACTGGCTTCTGAGGGTGTATTCAGGCCTACTGACTTGCAAATTAAACTGACACCATCTTCTTCTTCAAGGCCTAAAACTCGTACCATGCCTTGTAAACTGAAGCCCAGACTGCCTCTATGGCTAAAAAACAAATAAGAATGGCTGAAGACCTTTTTACTTTAATCAGGGGAGGCCAGCCTTCAAACTCTGAGACCTAGGACTGAGTTTGCTTATGATACTTCTGACCAGTATTCGGAATTTTCTGTTTCCTCTGATGACCAGGATTTACCCTTGTCTACCTATGAGGATTCTAATGCAGAGGACTCTATTCCCTCTGCTTCTCCCCCAGAGGATTTCTCTTTTGGTGAAACATTGCATACTCTCAGGGAGCATTTTCATTGGGAAGGTCAGGATTTCTCTGATTCTAAAAAGCAGCTTAGGGATTTCTTACTACTAATCCAGCACAGGCCTTTAGCCCATACCTTTTGTAATAGACATTGTTGATGCCTTTTCGGAATCTAGCTTGGCCACTAACTCTACCTCCTGCTCCCAGAAAACCTGACAGATATTACAGGGTCCCTGACTCTCTCAAGTTCCTTTTTAAGAATCCTACTGCATTAAAGCTACTACTGCCAAAAATCCTACCCCCTCTAATAGAGAGACCAGGGCGCTGGATAGATGGGTAAGAAGGTATACACTTCTGCAACTTACCCCCTCTAATAGAGAGACCAGGGCGCTGGATAGATGGGTAAGAAGGTTTACACTTCTGCAACTTACCCCCTCTAATAGAGAGACCAGGGCGCTGGATAGATGGGTAAGAAGGTTTACACTTCTGCAACTTACCCCCTCTAATAGAGAGACCAGGGCGCTGGATAGATGGGGTAAGAAGGTATACACTTCTGCAACTTTGGCCATTAGGGCCTTAAACTGACAGTTTCATATGTTAAAGTATCAGCAGCATATTACTGGATTGCTTAAACAGAAAATGATGATTACTTATTGTGCTGAAAATAAGGGTTTACAGGATTTACTGCACTCAGCTGAAAAAGTTGGAAAACATACTTTGCAATGTGGTTTTGATTCACTAGAGGCATCTTGCAAGGCTGCTGTAACTGGGTCTGTACTTAGAAAGCATGCTTGGCTTAAGGAGCAATCCTTGCCAGATCATGTTAAAGCAAAATTACTGGATGCTCCCTTAAACCAGGACCGCCTGTTTGGCAACAAGGTAGAAGAAGTTCTTAAAAAGCTAAATCTATGCAAACTGTTAAAGATTTTTTTACAAGTACAACCTCCAAGCTTCAGTAGGCATTGGCCTTCCAAGAACTGGTCCTTTCCTGCCTCTTCCAGACCACCTCAGTCCAAACCCAGATCCAGCAGAGCCCCCAGGCTTCAGTCCCAGGGTTTGCACAAGACTAAGCAGTGGGGGGGCATCCACTTCCAAATCTGGGAGTAATAAAACTCCCCCCTATGGTAAACTGTCTCAATGACTTCTTTTTAAAACTTCCAAGCACTTCTCAGCTGACTGCCCCTTTCGGGGGAAAGATTGCTGTTCATGCAGAGAACTGGGATCTCATTACCCAAGACAAATGGGTTTTAAGTGTAGTGTCCCAGGGATACAGATTTCACTTCCACATGTTACCAACACCAAACGGATTGGCAGATCTGCCCCAAAATCAGTGGGCAGAGGCCAAAATGCAAGTACTTTCTCTCTTAAACATGGGGCTGTTCAGTTGGTATCAGAATAGGAAATGGGACAAGGTTTCTACTCCAGACCTTTCCTGGTACCCACAAAAGACAGTTCATGGCATCCTGTCCTGGACCTGTCCACTCGAAACACCTTTTTGTTGATTCCAAAATTCAAGATGCTGACTCTTCACCAGTTGCTCCCTATGCTAGGCAAAAATGCCTGGTTGGCAACACTAGATTTTAGTGAAGCATATCTGCACAATCCCAATTAGGGAATCTTGCAGAAGATACCTTATGCTTCAAAGCAGGCCACAAGTGCTATCAGTTCTATGCAGTGCCCTTTGGCTTATCTACTGCGCCCAGGGTATTTACAAAGTGCCTAGCTCCAGTCATTACATTTTGCAGGCAAAGAAATAGTCAGATATACCCATACCTGGACGATGGTCTAATTCAGACAGAACGCCAGGACATACTTTTGAATCATCTGGCCTTTGTGCAAAGGTTGCTAACTTGTCTGGGGTACACCATAAACAAAAAGACATCACACTTGGTACCCCGTCAACAAATTATATTCCTGTGAGCAAGCTTGAATACAACTTTCCAGGATGGCTTTCCTCACGTCAGAGAAACAAATTCATTTGACAACCTACTTCAAACAAGTGACCGCAAAAGCCCTGCTATCTGCAAGGCAAATACTACAAGCCTTGGGGTTCATGGCCTCCTGCATTCTTCTAATTCCATATGCAAGACTGTATATGAGGAAACTACAATAGTATCTAAAAAGCCTATCGTGTCAATATTCTCAGGATCTAGAAGCAATGATTCCCATCATACCTTGCCTACGCCTAGAGTTTCTTTGGGCAGAGGCCTTCCACCAAAACAAGGGACTACGATTCACATCACCCCCTGCCGCCCAAACCCTAACAACAGACGTAGCAGATTATGCATGGGGGGGCTCACCTGGCAGGGAAATGCATTCAGGGCAAATGGAACCCAAGTCAAATGCACCTGCATATCAATCAAAAAGAAATGTTAGCTGTACAGAATGCTCTGACAGCCTTCAAGGACCACATTCTTCCAGGATAATTAATGGTAAAGACGGACAACACCACTGTTATGTGGTACATAAACAAGCAGGGGGTATACATTCTTACCCCTCCTGCAGACTAGCCATGGCATTGTGGAACACAGCCCTGAGCTACCAAATGCATCTACAAGCTCAGTTCCTGCCAGGAAAACTAAATACACTGGCAAGCGAACTAAGCAGAAACCTCATGGACCCACACAAGTGGAAACTTGAACCAAGGATTTTCAACATGTTGACAAGCAAATGGGGGAGTCCAGATATAGACCTGTTTGCCTCCCCCCAGAACTATCGATTGGACAAATTTTGCACAAGGACTCCCCACAAACAAGCTTGGAAAGTGGATGGCTCTGTCCTTCAGCTGGAAAAACCTATCAGTCTATGCCTTTCATCCTCTGCCTCTGCTCTCCCAAGCACTACTAAGTGTCTCAGCAGGAGAACCAGATTCTGCACCCTCAGCTTCAAACACTGAACCTAGTAGCCTGGCTAATTACCTAATCTCTGCTTTACCATCCCTCAGTAAACCAGTGATGGATATCATTTTAGAGGCAAGGAGGCCTAGTACTAGAAAATCTTATGCTGAAAAATGGAAACTATTCTTTGCCTGGAACCAATCTCAAGGGATGAGCACAGCAGTGCCTAATTTACCTCAGATTTTACAGTACTTAACTGAGATGCTTCACAAGGGCCTGTCTTTCTCCTCCATCAAAATTCATGCCTCAGCCATTTCAGCTCATTATAACACAGAATCTCCCCTCTTCTCTCATCCACTGCTTAAGCAGTTCCTCAGAGGGGTCAAAAATCTTTGACCACCCAGGAGAACTCCTCCTCCAGCCCGGGACCTTAACTTTGTATTGGAAAAGCTCACTCTTCCTCCTTTCGAACCAGCTGCTACTGCAGACTTAAAATTCCTTTCTTGGAAAACAGCTTTCCTTTTAGCTATCACTTCAGCAAGAAGGGTATCTGAATTACAGGCCCTCATGACAGTGGAGCCTTTCATCATCTTTCATGCGGACAGGGTGTCCCTCCGGATCAATCCCTCCTCCATGCCCAAGGTGGTATCAAGTGTGGCCCTTAATCAGTCCATTCATTTGCCAACCTTCTTTCTTAATCCACAGAACAAAGGGGAACGGATACTGCACTCCTTAGATGTGCACAAACAACTTAGATTCTGCTTGGACAAGACTAAACCTCAAAGGAAATCTGACCAACTGCTGGTGGAATTTGCTGCAGGGGCAGAGGGGAAGGCTATTTCAAAGCAAACCATTTCCAAATGGATAGGCCATTGCATTCATTTCTGCTACAAGCACCATGGCAAACCTATCCCACAGAGGATCAGTCCCCACTCTACTACTACAGCCTTTCTCAGAGGCGTCCCTACCAGGGACATCCTAGAAGCTGCTACTTGTAGTTCTGTACATACTTTCACCAAGCATTACCATCTGCCAATTTTCTCTAAATCCACAGTTGGCTTTGCCACTGCAGTCTTGCAGGGCCTTATAGCTTTCCCTAATACTATCTAAATTCCTCCTCCCATCCTTGGCTTTGGGAATCTACCCAAATGTGATAACTGCAACAGTGAAACACGAAGAACATAGTACAGTTGTGTACAGTTACCATAAATGTAGATGTTCGAGTGTATTCACTGTTGCAGTCCTGGTTACCCTCCCTCCAGCCCTCTTTCTTCTTTTGGCTATACATCTACTCTCCTTTACTATGCTCAAAAGCTTTTTGGTGTATTTGCTTTTTTGTTGGAGGTATAATCTTGTATATTTATAGATTTAATTGCTTCCCATTGGGGGGCACCTGACATCTGGGGCAAGAAAAAGCTGATGTAATGACGTCGACTGCATGTTTTATTCCCCTGATGACCTGACGTCATGGAAGAAGGGACCTCAACTGTCGCAGGACCCAAGACTTTGTTAATCAGGCCAACTGAGGGCTATTGCAAGCAGATAACCCCAATGTGATGACTACAACAGTGAATACACTCTCATACATCTACATTTATGGTCAGTGTACACAACTGTACTTCGGCTGGTATTAATAATAGCAAACACCTCAAAGATCAGCATTGGCTGGCCTTATCTAGAGTATACAGTTAACTGGCTTTGACTTGTTACTTTCTGTGACTGTTTCTTCTAACTATAAATAGCTTAGTGAGCAAATATGTCAGCTGTTAATAGAATATATGCCCATCACATAATTTGGATAATGCATATCATTTTATTAATAATACTTTTACCAATTAAACATTTTACCCAGTTAGTCTGTATAGTTGAACGCTAAATGTTACCTCTGTTTTGAGTAATGCAACATCAAAATAGCACACAGAATGAAACTTGAACTGTACATCTATTCACTAATCAGTCTTGGGAATATGGATTTAAATCTAATTTAGTCAGACGTGTACTGAGTATTGTAGTATTTGTGGCATATAAGAATTAGCTTGATTTCCCCACAGTTGGCCTGATTCCAGGGTCCTATAGATATCTTGACATAGACTGGCATCCCTTAATGCAAGGACACAATCCTGCATCTTACAAAAGGATAGCCAGCCCCACCAGTCCCCCCACCCCCAACCAGGCAGCCATTGAGTCAACAGGTAGCCTAAGGTGTATAAACTGCTCCTAGGGATCAGCTGAACTGGCTCTGTACCACATAACTTTTCCTACCAAGGGAGATGGATCAGTAGGGCTTTGTGCTTTTTCGGCACAATTAAATGGGCCATATGGCTCTAACCCTGGAATGCTCTTAGGTTCATAGGGAAATGCTAGGCTTGCTGCCCTTTTGAACCCTTTTAAGTCTAGCCAATTTCTCTTTCAAATAGTGAGAGTCAAACCCTGTACCTTGCATCAGTGATGTAAATACCTTAACTGTTAACAACCCCACCTGCTCACCCCTGACCAAGTTGGCCATTTTGGGTTTAGATATTTAGACATCCCCTTTCATGTGTCTTCTGAATTTTGAAAATGCTGGAACTGATTAACCAAGTAAGCAAAACTCATTGATGGTCCACAGTCTCAGTTTGTTCTTAGAACTTGCTGCAAGAAACCTGATTCCTTTTCACTCATTTTCCAGGTGGTGTGGCTAATGATACAGCCATCCTGGAAAAAACATGGTATTGTGACACCTGTCCTGAAGAGAACAGAAGTGATCTTCCAGCAACCCAAAGACTGGGCATATGCTGTATGGAGACTCACAAACTGGATTTCACTCATGTCAGCTGCAGCCATTGTAGAAAACTCCCACTGTCCTTCCACAGGTAGATTCTAGAGTGATGGACAGACATGGAAAAGCTTTTTTATTCGTCTTCCTCTCTTTCACTGAGGATGGTAAATCATGTCCACTCCCATTTCAGCAAGAACTGACTGAGCAGACGAGCTCATTGAATGACTTGGCACATGAGAATCTGAAAAGCAACCTGTAGTTTTAGGTGCTAGCCATTTATTTGATTACAGGTCTACCATACACCTTACTCTTTAAGTTCATTGCATGGTACAGCAAGCCCACAGGCACTGGCATAGTGATGTGCTGTCATACCTGGCTACAACTTGTCAGTTTCCTGAGGACGCAAAGGTGACTTCCATGAGTACACCTTTTGAGGTGGTGCTGTTTGGTGGGTCAGTAGTCACGTGCAGAATATGGAAGAAAAAAAAAGCAGCTTGGAGTGGGATTTCAGCCTCCTTCAGTTGTTTACCCCATTAGATGTGTTTCAGTCTGACCGCAGTGATAGAAAAAGCATATTGCAAGTACTGGCAGTTTCCTGACGGGCAGCTTTCAGCATGGTTCCCACCCCACTGGCAGCCGCAGGCATGGGGATGTTAGGGTGCACAGACAGAAAAATAATGAGCCGTCTATGATGTCTGCCCAACTGATGACCACCCCTCCCACATGATCCATACCACAGTAATGGGAATGGGGAACAAATGGATCCATTAGCTGGGAGGAGGGGTTACAGAAACTCAGTTTTAACTTTTCTTTGATCTTGCACCTGGCCAGGAAACTACAGCAGTAAAAGACATTACATATGTAAAATCTAGCAATTAACTCTGGTCTCAAAACAGTAGAAGGAATTCCTCAGTCCAGACATAGTCTCTTAGCCTTGAGATCAAATTGTCCTACAGTACTTGACTTGCCAGCTTTCTTCCAGCAGAGTGCATTGTGGTTACATTTTTGAAGTTCAACATTTAACACCGTTTTCTTGCATTTTAAGAGGACAAGCCTGTGAATTATATTCATATTTACAATGACATGGAATTATCTACACAATTCTATTTAGCTAGGCTGGCAGCCTTCACATATCTTCACAGAATGCATTAGTGGATGATTTCTGCAGCAGGTGTGTGGGTCTCTGAATACTTTCACAAGACTTTGAACTGGATGTCATGTCAAGTTATCTATCCAACTTTGGGGCTGCATTCATTAAGGCTCGATTCTGAAGTTAAGTCAGGAGGGGTAGCTAGTGACTCAGTTCTAAGATCAAAGATATATACTTGCTAGTGGTAGATTTGAATGATTAGGTACTTCCTCTGATATTCCTACCTGTCCCCCGCCTCAGTAAGGAAGAGGCCTAGGAGTCTTGTGGGAGACCAGCTATTCACTTGCCTGAGCACAAGACCATAGGACATCTGGAAAAGAGAGGGCCGAGCAGAACATTGTAGGTAGAGAACAAGTACTTGTAGCCTGGGAAATGTGCCTGTGCCAAGTGTCTAGAGCCCCAGCAGCCCCAAGTCCTGCATGTAAATAAGATTGCACATGATCACTCGCGTCTAGCACTCTGGTAAGAATTTAACTTTGTATTTTTTGAAGAGTCACAACTAAATGAGGGGGAATGCATGAAGTGACAAAAAGTAGGTAAACCTCTTTCCTTTCTTTCTGTACAGTTTTTGTCTTTAATATTTTGCTGCAAACATGTAGTAAAACCTAGATGTTTTACAGTTTTCCACAATTACAATTTACATTTTTGATGCAGTTTTAATAGAAAAATAAGTTGCAGGCTTTTATGCACTTTTTTCATCCTTGCTGCAGCTCTATTAAAAAGAAAAGCACTACAGATTTTGTGCAGCTTCTTGTAGTTTGCTGGCATTGGGGATGCCGCATCTTTTTTTTTTTCAGGAGGGTGCTTGCTGGTGCTTGGGGGTGAATTGTAGGGCACAGGGGCCGTAAGTATATCATGGTATACATTGTCGGGGTTTCACAGCAATCATTGAGGCATCTTTCAAGAGAGTACAAATTTCTGATTGGTCATGTCATGTAACTAAACTGGTCTTAGTTTCTGCTCTTTTACCATAGTGCTTGCATAGCACTGAAGTCTATAATAGCCTTCCCTTGTTTACTGTATTGGATTACCTGTTTTGTTAATACTGCTGAAATTCTTATTTTTGTTTTAGATAATTGTATGCATACATTATATAATCTGTCTGCATGCACATGTTTCTTAAGGAATTCCCTTAGCTTTAAAACCTTTACATGCACATCGACGCTACTTCTTGGAGTCTTACGCCACAAAGCATCAGTAACGGTCAGTGCAAGGTCAGAACTGGCCTTCACACGGCAGCAAAATACGCCCAGGTAATTATGATTTGTTGTGTAGTGACTGTTTAACGATCTGTTGTGGACGACACATTCCAGCACCACTTCAACCAAAGCCAAACATGAGCACATGGAGGTAGTGGTCTACAGCTGAGTGAGTTAAAGCATTTTCAGCCAGAATAAAGGCGCCTTTTTTGATCACCCACTGCAGGTTGGTTCACAGCAGTGTCAGTTATTTGAAGTGCTTTTCTTCCCTTTTTGTTGTCACTTTATAACAGTGCTGTCTTTTCTGTGGTTATTGATGCTTGTGTAAAGGATCAGTGACTTTTCTTTTGTGGAAGGGAAACTCCAGTAATGGACTGTTGAGATTGCTTGCTCTGTCTGGATGAAAATTGCCAAGATTCCTCCTTTGAGCAGCGAGTTGCATTTAACAAAAATACTTTAGTTCAACAGTTTTCAGCCATTTGAGGTAACACTGCAATCCATAAACTCTACTATATCACTGGACTATTTTCTTGCAAAGTCATGTATCAGACCCCTCATATAAAGGTATACAAGTGGACAAAAGCCTTCTTCATGAAGGGGTTTCCTCCAGTTCTTTTGGGTATGCCAAACCAAACAGTCTGGCAATGTTCTCTGGTTCAGTGAATGATGCCACAATTTTTTTTCTAAAAACTTTACATGTTCTTAGCAGCGAGAAAGCCAGAGAGCCTGTTGACCAGTAGCCCTTAGACTAAAACACTCCAAAAAGGAGTATGGGCATAGAAAAATGTGGGTAAACATTAAATACAAGATCAGCAGGAAGGAAACTTAAAGCTATAGTGACCCTGCCAGTCCTGCAAAGTCTGTTTCAACTCTGCTAAGGTTTTTGCCTCTTCCACACTTGAGCCCACAGAGTTCTGTAATGTACCTGTCTGTTTTTCCATCTGGGTATGAACAGCAGAGTAATATCACTTCAGTCATAACCAGTCCTCTAGGGAGGTTAGTTTGATAACCAGGTTGGGTGCTACTTCTAAGATGCCTGTGCAGTGTTTGCTCTGTGCAGATGTTCATCGTGCATACAGCTGCAGTAAACATAGATGGGTTCTCTGCCATCAGGCGGGTCCTCGGTCGGCCGAATTCCAAAGTCTAGGTCCGGCGTCGGTTGTTGTCGCTCTTTCCTGACGTCAGTGCGACAGGGGTATATAAGACACAGCCAACGCCATTTTCTTCAGTCTTTTTTGCCACGTGGTGCCCGAAGCAGAAGCAGTTCGCAAGTGCCGGTCGGCCAGCTCCTGAATTTACGAAAAATTGGAAACCGAAGTCTTCTTTAAAGCTAAGTACCCCATTGGGGAAACTTTTCTTGCCTCAGACCGATGTCAGAAAAAGTTAACAATTGTATTTCTTGTGGGAAGCAAATACCGCATAAGGATTTCCATTCCCTTTGCATACCTTGTTTAGGCCCAGACCACGACGTCTCGGGCTGTCGCTTTTGCGTTACTTTCAATAAACGCACTATTAAGCGTCTGGCGGAGTTCGCCCAACACCTTTGATTATAAAATGTTGTCAGGGACTCAGACTACCGTTTTGTCCAAAAAACGCAAGGACAAGGAACGACACACAAGGTCCGCAGTCTCCACCGACACCACACCAAAACCGGCTACACGTGGTCCGGTTCTCAGCGAGGCGCCTATGCAGTCCCTGACTACCGATGACACTTCTTTGGCGGTGTCTTCTGTAACCGAGACCGCAGGTACCTCAGCCCATACCCAGACTACAACCACCGAAGCCACTGTGAGCATTGAGCCTCCTAATGTGGACCGGTCCACTTCCACCCATGGTGTCTTTAGACCCTCATCTTCCTTTTCCATTAAGGCCTTTACTAAGTCCAAATCTGCCAGGCATCCCAAGAGGCCTGTTGCACAGGGCCCATTTCCAGGCCCCATGTCTAAAAAGCAGATTCTTAAAATGGCTGAGGATGTAATTACTCTTATCAGGGGTTCCCATCCCCCTCCAGACAAGAGACCCAGAGTGGAGGAAGATTCTCCCTCTTCTGATCAGGGCTCCATTTTTTCAGAACATTCTGATGTAGAGGAACACTCTTACTCCCCTTTTGAAGACTCTGATGCAGAGCAGTCCATTCCTTCTGTATCTCCTCCAGAGGATTTTTGTTTTGGGGAAACCTTGCACACCTTGAGGGAACACTTCCATTGGGAAGGCCAAGACTTTTCTGATTCCAAGAAAAGACTTAGGGAATTTCTTTTGTTACCTCAACACAGACCTCTGGCGATACCTCCTGTCTTGGACATACTTGATGATGTTTATGCGGAGGCTTGCCTTAATCCGGATTCCCTGCCTCCTGCCCCAGTCAAGCCTGATAGGTACTACAGAGTTCCTAACTCCCACCAATTCCTTTACAAAAGCCATAATGCTGACCCTGAAACCATTTCTCAAGGCCCCAAGGGAATGAAGGCCTCTACTGCTAAGAATCCACTACCTTCCGAAAGAGAGTCAAGATCCTTAGAAAGGTGGGGGGAAAAGGTATATACCTCGGCCATCCTAGCCATGAGGGCCTTAAATTGTCAGTTTCATATGCTTAAATATCAGCAGTTTCTGTTATCACAATTAAGAAATAAAATGTCTCAACCTGAGCAACCAGATTTGAAGGAGTTGCAGGATATGATGCATAGTGCAGAACAAGTGGGTAAACACACCTTACAATGTGGCTATGATGCCCTAGAGGCCTCAAGTAGAGCTGCTGTTACAGGATCAGTCATTCGTAGACATGCCTGGCTTAGGGAACAATTCTTGCCTTCATTTCCCCTACTCTACTATAACTATACACTGTACTTATTCGCTATACATATACTTCCTTCTTCTCGCCCTGTTGCTCTCCTCTTATGCTCTGACCCACTCCTCCTTTTTCTCTCCCCTGTCCTCTTTTTCCATCTTCTTACTTCTTCTCCTTACTGACCTTTGCTTCTCACTCTTCTCCTCCCTTGTATTTCTTCATTAATCCCTGTTTTACTTCTTTCTCTCCAACAGATTATCGAAAACAATTTTGCTAATCTTTAGCTGTTTAATTTTGATGCTTCTACTGAACTAGTAAATTTTTTTTCGGAGTACCTTAGGTATTTTGTTGTTCTTGTTATTAAATGTATATTCCTATTGTACTCAACTTTTTATTAATATGTCTCTTTGTAATTGATTTATGTGTGGAGCTTTTCTCCCTGGGCCTCTACTGAAAATGGACATATATCCAGCTAGACTAGCCCGGTTAACAAATGTAAAATAAAATAAATAAAAATAAAATAAATGATGTGAAAGCTAAACTCCTAGATGCTCCTTTACAAAAGGATGTGCTATTTGGTACTAATGCTGAGGAGGTACTACGGAAAATGGAAGAAAAAGCCAAATCTATGCAAACTGTCAAAGCTTTTCTACAGGTTCAACCACCACGTTTTAGCAGAAATTGGCCTACTAAAAACTGGTCCTTTCCAGCCATGGACAAGCCCCAAAGAGGTAGATACAGGCGCACAAGGGGCAGAGGACAATCGCAAGGATCATATAGAGGCAGGCAATGGCAAACTCCAGCACCAAGAGGTGGCGAAGACAGTGCACAACAATACAGGAAACAAACCCAATGACTTCCTCCTTTCCACACCAAGCAAGTCTCAGCTGGCAGCACCCTTGGGAGGAAAGCTGGCATTATTTACAAGAAATTAGCATATTATCACAACAGACAAATGGATCCTGGATGTTATAGACAGAGGCTACAGATTTCATTTTCTCACACTACCAAAAATGAGAGGCATGCCAAACCTGCCACACAAAGGGCAGAGGCACAACTACAAATTTCAAAGCTCATAGACATGAAAGCTATTCAAGAGGTACCTACTCACGAACAAGGTCAAGGTTTTTATTCCAGGCTATTTCTGGTACCAAGGAAAGGAACCGACTGGAGACCCATTTTGGACTTATCCATCCTAAACACATTCTTACTCGTACCAAAATTCAAGATGCTCACATTACAGCAGCTTCTTCCCATGCTGGGCAAGGAGTTTTGGCTGGTAACATTGGACCTCAAGGAGGCATACCTGCATGTCCCAATCAGACAAAGCTGCAGAAGATACCTCAGATTTCTTGCAGGTTCAATTCACTATCAATTCTCTGCATTGCCCTTTGGCTTATCTACTGCGCCCAGAGTATTCACGAAATGCCTGGCATCAGTAATTGCCTACTGCAGACTTCAAGGGATACAAATTTACCCTTATTTGGACGACTGCCTGATCCAAGCGGACAGCAAGCACATACTTCTGGAACATCTGGCTTATGTAACACGGTTACTGAATTCCCTGGGATACACAGTCAACAAAGAGAAATCCAGGCTAACACCATCTCAGAAAATGACTTTCCTGGGTGCCAACTTGGACACAACCACCCAGATGGCCCATCTTACGCCAGAAATACAGGGGCAACTAACTCAGTACTTAAAAATACTAGCAAATTGTACCAGGCTTACTGCAAGGAAAATCCTGCAGGATCTGGGCTTCATGGCATCTTGCATTCTTTTAATCCCATGTGCAAAGTTGCATATGAGGAAACTTCAATGGTACCTAAAAAACCTATGGTCTCAACACAGCCACAGTTTGGAAACAATAATACCAATAATTCCATGTTTGCAAAAGGAATTTCTATGGTGGGCCCAAGCATGTCAAACAAACACAGGTCTCCCATTCTGCAAGCCTCAAGCAAATCAAGTCATCACAACAGACGCCTCAGATTACGCCTGGGGGGCCGCACATGACAGACAGGTGCATTCAGGGCAAATGGTCCCAAAAGGAAAAGCACCTTCACGTCAATCAGAAAGAAATGCTAGCAGTGATAAATGCAATTACAGCTTTCAAGGACCTCCTACATCCAGGACAATTATTGATAAGAACAGACAACACCACAGTAATGTGGTACATAAACAAGGCGGAACACATTCATATCCCCTGTGCAGACTAGCCATGACACTTTGGAACTTGGCTCTGGAATGGCAAATCGAACTTCAGGCACAGTACTTGCCAGGTTTGGAAAACACGCTGGCAGACAATCTAAGCAGAAATAGGACAGATCCACACGAATGGAAGTTGCATCCTCAAGTGTTTACAAAGATAATCCAAACGTGGGGGAGGCCAGACATAGATCTCTTCGCCTCCCACAGGAATCATCAATTGGAAAAGTTCTGTTCAAGGACCTTTCATCCAAAGGCCTGGAGAGTGGACGCCCTTTCATTCAGTTGGACAGCATGGACAGTTTACGCTTTCCCACCTCTGCCTCTTCTGCCCAAGGTACTCTTGAAAGCAAGAGCAGACAGACCGAAGATGATACTGATTGCTCCAGACTGGCCAAGACAACACTGGTACCCACTCCTGAGGAGCCTAACACATACTCCTCCCTGGTCCCTACCTCTAATGCCTCTTCTGCTGACTCAGCACAGCTATAAAACTCTTCACAGTCAGCTGAAAACACTCAATCTCGCTGCATGGAAAATTCCTTAACACCACAACAGACCCTACTCCCCAAAGAGGTGCAGGATGTCATTTTGGAGGCCAGAAGGCCATCTACTAGAAAGGCTTACTCCGCAAAATGGAAACTGTTTTGCTCTTGGTATGAGAAAAAAGGCCAGGACCCTAGAAAACTGAATTTGCCTCAGGTACTACAGTATCTCGCTGAGCTGCTGAACAGTGGACTTTCATTTTCCTCCATAAAAATCCATGCCTCAGCCATTTCTGCAGAATTCAACACTGATCCACCCTTATTCTCTCACCCACTCTTAAGACAGTTCCTCAGAGGGGCTAAGAATATAAGACCACCAAGGAAACAACCAATGCCAGCCAGGGATCTTAATTGCATTCTAGAAAAATTAACATTGCCTCCCTATGAACCAGCTGCCTCAACAGATTTGCAATATTTGTCCTGGAAAACAGCCTTCCTTCTGGCCATTACCTCAGCTCGTAGGGTTTCGGAACTACAAGCCCTCATGGCTGTGCAGGCCTTTCTCATCTTCCATCAGGACAGGGTTTCCCTTCGAACCAACCCGTCATTTATGCCTAAAGTGGTATCCAGGGTAGCTTTAAATCAAGCCATACACTTACCTACCTTTTACCCCAATCCTCAAAACAAAGGGGAAAGGCTGCTACACTCCTTAGACATCCATAGACAGCTATGTTATTATTTGGACAGAATAAAGCCTTTCAGGAAATCAGAACAACTTTGTGTCCTATGCTGTAGGAGCTCAAGGGAAGCCAGTTACCAAACAGACAATTTCAAAATGGATAGGCCACTGCATACGGTTTTGTTACTCCTGTCATGGAAAATCTGTCCCTACAGGCATCAGATCCCACTCCACCAGGGCCACAGCTACCTCTACAGCCTTCCTCAGAGGAGTTCCTACCAAAGATATTTTGGAGGCAGCCAATTGGAGTTCTGTGCATACCTTCACAAAACACTACCACCTGCCTTTATATTCCAAAACTAGAGCAGGCTTTGCCACTGCTGTGTTGCAGGGCATTCTGGCTCATCCCCGTTCCACCTAGTGCCTACCACCCTGAGCGTAGCTTTGGGATTCTACCCATCTGTGATTACTGCAGCTGTATGCACGATGAACATAGTACAGTTTTGTACCTACCATAAATGTAGATGTTGGAGTGCTAATACAGCTGCAGTACAGTTTTCCCTCCCTCCTTCCCCTCTTGGTAAAGGCCTAGGGCCTAACCCCTCTTCATACAACCTGATTGGGTTATCCTTCTGTGGTATATTTGCTTGCAACTACTGATTTTTGATTATATTGAATTGCATGTATATAAATATAATTTATGTATTGCCTTCCTTCTGGGGGCACCTGACATCTGGGGCAAGAAAGACTGAAGAAAATGGCGTCGGCTGTGTCTTATATACCCCTGTCGCACTGACATCAGGAAAGAGAGCGACAACAACCGACGCCGGACCTAGACTTTGGAATTCGGCCGACCGAGGACCCGTCTGATGGCACAGAACCCATCTGTGATTACTGCAGCTGTATTAGCACTCGAACATCTACATTTATGGTAGGTACAAAACTGTACTTTTGTCGCTCTTGCATCAGTGATATCCATACCCTGATAGCGTTGGTTGTAAGATTCTGGAAGACGTTTTGTAAAACAAATGTAGGATCTCAGCAAAAAATGGCATTCTGTTCTGTTGTGACAGGTATCGAAAGGCTGCATGGTTATGGAGGGTTCTACTTCAGTTTCCACCTTTTTTGTTTTAGGGGTTTGATGAGGAGAACATGGCTGCTTAACACAAGATGAACTCACAGGCTTCTCTGCCCTCAACCCCAGGGATCGTCCCCACTGAAAGGAAATGGGATCCAGCACTTCAGATTGTGATTTAGATGAAGTAGATCTTGCCTTTTTAGCACACCTTTCCTTTAGAATGCAGTAGTGAGGATGAGGAAACCATCCCATAGGCATCTGTCTGGAAGACATATTTTTTTATGAACGGTTTTTCATAGGTGCATAGATTGGTAGTAGGCTATCAGCCCTAGGGCCTATACAAGCCTAGCCATAATTATTCCCTGGATATTTCTTCCCACAATATTTACTTCCCTGGACCCCTGTCTAGCAGGGCGACTGACGTGATCCCTGTGGTGAATTTCCTATCTCCCATACAGTTGTCAAGATTTCTTTTGAAGAGGGCCAAGGAGGTGCTCTGCTTGACATGTGTGGGCAGTCTGTTCCAGAGTATGGGGAGTCTCTGGGTCAGGAACCTATCCCTCCAGCATTTTTTGTTCATTGTGATGACAAGGTTTGGATCCCTGGAGCATGCGACTCTGAGGGATTGGGATTTCTTTAACTGGAGCATGTTCAACAGCTCAGGGGTTGATATGGCCTTGTATGTTAAGCAGAGATCACCTCTGAGTAGCCGATATGCCACAGAGTATAGCTGGATTTTTTTAAACGGTCAGCATAGGGCATCTGCTTTAGGCCTGTGATTCTTATAGTGAAGTATTTCTGTGGGCTTTCCACCTGTTGCAGATGTCTTGTGAGGTACATACCAAACTGGGCGTTGTACTCTATAATGGGTCTAATGAGAGATGAGTACAGTGTGACAGTGACCTCCTTTTTTCTGAATGAAAAGCCCTTAGTGATGAGGTGTGCCACATAGGATTTCTTGACTGTTGTGGCGATGTGGTCATCGAAGGCGAGACCACTGTCAACCTGTGTCCCTAAGTCTCACACTTTCGGTGTTTAGTGTACTGCCACTTTGTGGTAATTCATGGGTATGTGGTTTTTCCCAAAGGGGATAACTATATATTTCTTGGCATTAAGCTTGATCCCATGGCCCGGGCATCAAGCAACTGTTTTTGTAAGGCCCTGTTGAACCTGATCAGGGTGCACTTCAGATTCAGGCTGAAGGAGATCTCTGGTACTCATAAACCCTCCACTGAGCTGTAACTTGCAGTGGTTCCCTCAGTGTTCGAAGCATTCAAGGATGATTTAAAAGTGCATCTCTAGAACTTATTTCCCTCATGCCAACATGGGGACCCCAAAGAGTTTCCGTACGATCCAAGACTACTTGTTCATATCCACAGCCGTCACTGGCAGGTTCCTCACTTCCTTGCAGGGCAGAAACACTTCTCTTCTTCTTGCTTGTTAGTTTTTTTTCACTGCTTTCACTGTGCTCATATGCTTGGCCCAGTTTCACCCATCCCAAGATCCACACACATTCACGTATACCCTTAAACGGACAATTCCTTGATCCATGGACCCCCCCCCCCCAGAAGGGGTGTAGGGGCACTTTAAGTACATCATAATCAGACTTAGCCTTGAATTGTCCTTTGTCACTCAAAAGTAAACAACGCTAGCAGTCTGTAAGGTATTACTGGGAGTGGTTGTGGACACGTGACCCAGGCATTCTTTCCAGTGGGGAGCACATGACACTGCGAAGCTTCCATAATGCAGTGAGCTGCATGTCATCCTTGGTCTTGATCCTTCCCTTGGCCAGACTGCACATGATGCACATGATGCAGATGATTCAGGGGGAGCAGCACATTGGCACCCCTTCTGAGCAGTACTGCCACTGAGACTTTCCTTTAGGAGAGAATGAATTGGGTGGGCCCACCATGTGGAAGCCAGTCCATGGGATGCCCTTTGTGATTTTAGATGGTACTCTTATCCTTATGGCAGATACCGTGGATGTAAAAATTTACACGCCCCTGTTAAAATGCTAGGTTTTTTGTGATAGATATAAAAGTGAGACCACAATATATAATTTTAAAACTTTTCCTACCTTTAATGTGGCCTGTAACCTGTACAATTCAATTGAAAAATCTGTTAGGGGAAAAATATAAAAAATAAAAAAAAATACAATAAACTGGTTGCATAAGTGTGCACACCCTTAAACTAATACTTTGTTGAAGTAACTTTTGATTTAATTACAGCATTCAGCCTTTTTGGGCAGGAGTCCATCACCGTGGCAAATTTTGATTTTGCAATATTTGCCCTCTCTTCCTTGCAAAAGTGCTCCAAGTCTGTCAGATTGTGAGGGCATCTTTTGTGCACAGCCCTCTTCAGGTCACCCCACAGATTTTCTATTGGATTACGTCTGGGTTCTGGCAGGGCCGTTCCAAAACTTAAATTTTCTTCTGGTGAAGCCATTTTTTGTTGATTTGGATGTATGCTTGGGGTCATTGTCATGTTGAAAGGTGGAATTCCTCTTCATCTTCAGCTTTCTGGCAGACGCCTGAAGGATTTGGGCCAAAAGTGACTGGTATTTGGAACTGTTCATAATTCCTTCCACCTTGACTAAAGCCTCAGTTCCAGCAGAAGAAAAGCAGCCCCAAAGCATGATATTGCCACCACCATGCTTCACCGTGGGGATGGTGTTCTTTTGGTGATACGAAGTGTTGTTTTTGCACTAAGCGTACCTTTTGTAATTGTGGCCAAAAAGTAAAAAAAAAAATAATAAAAATTCTCATCAGACCATAACACATTTTCGCACATGCTTTTGAAAAATGATGTATTGTTTTGCAAATTGTAGTCTGGCATGGATGTTTTTCTGTGTAAGAAAAGGCTTCTGTCTTGCAACCCTCCCCATAGCTCAAACATATAGAGAGTACGGGAAATTGTTGTCACATGTAGTACACAACCAGTACTTGCCAGAAATTCCGCCCGCTCCTTCAGTGTTGCTGTAGGTCTCTTGGCAGCCTTCCTGACCAGTTTCCATCTTGTCTTGTCATCAATTTTGGAGGGACGTCCAGTTCTTTGCATGTTGTCCCATATTTTCTCCTCTTTTTGATGACGGTCTTCCATAGCATATCAAATGATGTGGAAATATTTTTGTACCCTTCTGCTGACTGATGCCTTTCAACAGTGAGATCCCTTTGATGCTTTGTAAGCTCTCTGTGAACCATGGCTTTTGCTGTAGCAGGCAACTGAGTAAATGTCAGGAAAATCCTACTAGGACAGCTGAACTTTATTTGGGGTTAATCAGTCTCTCTCTAATTGATGGCTGGTGTGTACCCAAGAAGACTGAATGTCGTAATTAAATCAAAAGGTGCTTCAACAAAGTATTAGTTTGAGTGTGCACACTTATGCAACCAGCTTATTGTAAGTTTATTTTTTCCCCTAACATATTTGTTTTTCAATTGAATTGTACAAGTTATAGGTCACATTAAAGGTGGGAAAAGTTTTTAAAAGATTTATTGTGGTCTCATTTTTTTATATCACAAAAACCTGGCATTTTAACAGGGGTGTGTACACTTTTTTTATATCCACTGTATATATATATATATATATATATATATATATATATATATATATATATATATATATATATATATATATATATATATACATATATATATATACATATATATATATATATACACATATATATATATATATGAGTCTACGTTGAAAGCTTGAAGTTACCAAACTTCAAACTTCATATGGTCGAGACCATAAGATTGAAGTTTTGAAACTTATAATGGTTTATATGGAGATCACTGTACAGTGAGGAACGGGATATTTACTGTTGTCTTCATTATAGTGCGATGTTAGAGTTGATATTTAATTAGCAGGGTGTGTAGGTGGGCTTGCCCCCCTGCGTAAAAGTAAAATAAATTTTTTTTGTTGAATTCTCGAACTTTCAACACTTCGATGTTATGGTCTCGACCATATGAAGTTCGAAGTTTTGAAACTTCGAGCTTCCAAAGTAGATACATATACACATATACACGCACACACACATAGGTGAAGAATTGATAGGGGTGATAGACCACACCTTCCTTTTAAAAACAATCGTGACCTTAAACAGATGGTATGTAATAAATCACATAGCTATGTGAGGGTTATATTGAGCTATACAGGCAGCTATCCATGCCGACGCTGTACATGCTGTAGATGTATTTGAAATGAAAAGGATTTTATATGTATAATACATAGCAAGAGATGCACTTTCAGATTCTATGCAGGCTGTACAACCAGAAATGCATATTGTGCTGCATGGAATTCTTGTAATTTCCATGTTGGCAAGACTACAAGGCAGTCAAAGGAGAGAATCTCTTAAGCATATGAGTGATATAAGACTGGGTGATTTAAGGGATCAGTTGCCGAAACACATTAAAGAGCATGCACATGAATTTTATTTTAAGGTTTTTCCAGTTAAGGACAATCCAAGAGGAGGTGACATGAACAAACATGACTGACTTTGGCGGATATGTCATAGATAGGAAACTTGCAGGCTTAAATCTTCAGGCTTGAGTACAAACTATCTGCTGAAACTGCACATTTGATTGTTTAGCCAACCAGATAAATTAACTTCCTTGTCAGTTAATTTTCGAATTGATGAAGGCTCAGTTTACAGCTTCAGAAGTGCTTATCTTACTTGTTTTTATATGTTCATAGGTCGGTACTGGGCTATCTGCCCGTAGGCATATTTTAGCCCAGCCACGTTGTGCCATATTCACCGCCCCTTTAGTAGTTCCCTAGACCCTTGTACTAGCAGCTAGTACCCTTGGCCCCTATCTAGTAGTGCTGTTGGTGTGATCCCCGGTGTGAACTTTCTGTTACCCATCCACTCATCAAGGTTCCTCTTGAAGAGTGATAGTGAGGGGCTCTGTCTTATGTATATCGGGACCCTGTTCCATTGTAAGGGAAGTCTCTGCGAAGGGAATCTATCCCTCCAGCATGTTCTATTTATTGTTGTGTTGAGGTTTATATCCCTAGAGTGTGTAGCTCGAGTAGATTTGGTTTTGCTAAGATGGAGCATGTTCAACAATTCTGGGTTGGACATGGCTCTGTACGTTAGACGGAGATCGCCTCTGAGAAAGTGGTATGCAACAGAGAACAGTCTTAGCTTTTTCAATCGTGCTGCATAGCACAATTATATAGCACAATTTTAGCTATTCATTTGATTAAAGTTTTTAAAATTTTACCACATTTGATTATTTGGCTGTGGTGACTGTATTGTCATTTTACTCTCTCTTTCTCTCTCTCTCTTTTTATATATGCTGTATCTTTCTGCTTTTCCCAGTTAGGGGTCGCCACAGCGGAACTCCGGTCCGCTAATGATTGGCAGTAGATTTTTATGTACCGACTTGCCAGGCCTGATGCACAACCTTAATACACACACGTATGTGTGTGTGTTTTTCTTTCTTTACATAGATTTATTATGTAAAATAGTTGAAAAGCTTTCAAGCTTTACAAAATGTAAACAATGTGGGCACAAACTCCCCTTTGTCTGATTTGCACGATTTATGCGTCTGTTTATACCCTGATCATTTATAAATTGACTGATATTTGCAAGTCATTTAATCCTCAAGCAATTGTAGATCCCAAAAATAAGTTAATTCTGAAAGGTCTACTCCCTACGACCTTTTTGGAGACACTATCTGGGACTCAACCCCCTAAACAGGACAAGAGAGCCCACCAAAAGGCCATCTGATATGTCTGTATGCTCTACTCATCCTCAGATCTAACAATGGAGCCCGTTCAAAAACTGTCTAAAAAGTTGGATCTGAAGTCTGAATTTTTGGATCACGTGATGTCAGATGTCTGATCTGCTTCCTCAAATCCAGTAGTGTCAGATCTGAAACACTTACCTTGAATGAGGATCCTGTATTATCCCGACTGCTGTCCCCTCTCTTTGAAAGACACTGACGTCCCAATTCCCCGTCGATACCCTCCTCCTTTCAGGTGCCTGGCAGAAGCTGATGTTGAAAGGATGATGATGTTCAGTCTGAATCGGTGCCAAGAGGGACTTCTCCAGGTGGCTACCTCTTCGGGTCTGAGGCCTTTTCAAGTACTGTGACACCCATTTTTGCTACTTCTCTGATTTCACTCGTGCTTTTGGAGCCTTCTGATCCGAGCCTTCTGGGATGGTGTGCATCAGATCTGAAGATTATAGTAGCTTTGGCTGTAATACATTCATTGAGTGCACTTTTTCTATGCCTGTTCGAGCCAGATGACTGACCCAACGTGCCATTGTCTGGTTCGAGGTATTATTCAACTCTGAATTCGTCTGAGCCGTCTCTGCCCCTTAGAGCTTCGCCATTGGACAGCTCGGCTCCAGCTTCTGCTTCTGGATCAGAGGGAGCCAGTGGTCTGGAAGCATGTCTTCTTGGCTCCATCGGCCACCTTCTCCACAGAGCTGCTCTTCCATTGAGGTGGTAGAGAAAGTGTTCTGTGCTTTTGGAAGACGTACAGTTCCCCCCTCCCCTTCAATCTCCCTTCTGGATCCCATATGTCTGTGCGCCTTGAGCCTCTTCATTTTACTGCACAGGGACAGCCGGCCCAAAGTCACCAGGCTATCTAGCAGGATATTTTTATTTCTTCTGATACTTCTCCGGAACATCCCACCAATGAAGTCTCTATGAAGAGAAAGTGCAAGAGGAGGCACTTAGACTTTCCTCAAGAGTCGTTCACCGAATATGTACTGATTTTGATGAGGGGGGAGGGTCCCCAGGATCACCACCTGATGACAACTCCTTTGAAGACATCTTAGAAGTTCTCAAGCAAAGGGATGGTGGTTCTACCGATAACCCTTCCCAAGAGGAATCTGTATTCCTGGAAGCCTTTCGGTCTGGCCCATGTACCTCCTTAGTGGCTTTGCCTGCCAACAAGCTTATTGATTTGATCTCTAGGCAGGCATGGAAGGAGCCTGATGTTGTTGGGCTTATCCTAAAGAGAGCAGACAAGATACTGGCACCACCTAAAGAAAGAGAGGTTTGGAGCAAGTGAGTACCAGTAGATGTCATGGTCATGGCGGTGGCTGCAAAGAAAGAACTTGCGAACAGAGTTCATCTGTCCATCCCCCTAACGGGGATTCCAGGGCACTGGATAGATTTGGGAAGTGTTTCTGCGTCAGCAACCTTTGCATTCAGGTTGCTGAATTATTTAGCATATTTTACCAGGTTGCAGAGGAATTTGATTAGAGAACTTTCCAAATTCCTCTATGGGGCCAGTACTTCTGAGGCAAAGCTCTAGTGCCTCACAGTTGGCTACCCTAGTCAATTGTGAATTTATCCATGAGGGTCATTTTGCATCCAGCTTGAGGGTACCTCAAGGGCAGCAGGTTTTGGCATTTCCATAAAGAGGAACGCTTGGATGTGTTTGTGTGATTTTACGGAGCACTTCAAGTCCTAGTTTCAGTGCACTTTTTGACTGTAGGTTGTTGTTTGTCCCTAAAGTAAAGGACACTCTCTCCAGGTGTGAACAAGATGAAAAGATGCAATGGACATATATTTTTCAGTCTGTCAAAGAATCTTCTCTAGGAATCCAAGACGTGGTTGAAAGACATGTTTCAGAAAGTCCCAGAGTACTCAAATGGCAGAGGCGTAATTGTCCACTTCTGAAGGCATTCGGGGGTCATCTATCCCCTGCACCAGAGAGCTTGGCTAGACATTACAAAAGTTACGTGGGTGCCAAGGAGCATTTCCCAAAGTTCTATACTTGACTTTTCCCTACCCCTTCCCATAACAGTAAACAAAATTCCTGATGTTGCACCCCATCAGAGGAAAGCACCTCTAGAAGCTGTAGAAAGCAGCTCTAGAAATAAAAAAGCTGCTAGAAAAAGTCATGCAGGAGCCCCCCCCCAAGACCAGAAAGAATCGGGCACTTACTCAAGATTCTTTTTAGTGCCAAAGAAAACAGGAGGCTGGATACCAATGTTGGATTTCAGCCAGCTGATCAAATCAGTTCGGTGTGCAAAGTTCTGGACGGTCAGGATTCAGTCCTTTTTGCCTTTCCTGCATAAGGAGTACTGGATGTGCTCAGTAGATCTTCAGGATCCATACTACAATATAAAAATGATCAGGTGATTCAGAAGGTATGTACGGTTCCATCTGGGAGCCGATCATTACCAATTCAGAGCTCTGCCCTTTGGCCTCACCAAGGCTCCCGGGGTGTTCACGAAATGCATGGCAGTTGTAGCAGATCATTTGAGAGTGCAGGGATTCGTAGTGTTTTTGTATTTGGATGACTGGTTCTTAACTGCTATAACCAGGTATCGTCTGATAACAGCTTCATCCTATGTACTTCAAATTTGCTCTCATCTAGGGATTACCATCAGTTACAGAAAATCTCAGCTAGAACTGACATAGACACTAGAGTTTATAGGGACTTTGTTCAATGCAGTTTCAGTAAAAGCTTCTCTTCCTTTACCAAGAGTTCAGACTATTTGATTTCAAGTCAAAAAGATAATTCAGAATTCTTGAATATCAGCCTGATTGATTCTACAAGCCGCAGTAGTTCTAGTACTGTTAGCAAGATGTCGTATAAGAATTCTGGAATGGACCCTTGCAAGTCAGTGGCCTATTCTGCACCACCCTTTGTCCACCCAGATCAGAATAACTGTGGCATGCAAAACATATTTCTTGGTTATGGATGTATTCAGGTCAGATGTTACAATCCTGTCCCTTCATTCTCTCACAGCCCGAAGGCATGGTGGCCACGGGCGCTTCCCAGATATTTGGGGGGGGGGGGCACAGTCCAAGGCACATGGTCCCCCATAGAGGCCAACACATTTCAATGTCCTGGAAGTGGAAGTGATAGCATTTCTCCTTTCATTGCAGGCCTTTCAAGACTCTTCCCACCTGACCTCTTGCAATTCAGACGGACCATGTCAGTGCTATGGTACATCAACAAGGAGTAACTAGATCTTCCCCCTTGTGTCAAGAAGCAGTCTGTATGTGTGTGGCAATGAGCATTCTCATCCAGTCAATTTCCGATGGAACATTCCAGGGAGATCCAGTGCAATAGCAGACAAGTTGAGCAGGTCCATTTTGTTATCCCATGAGTGGTCTCTCACATGAGAGCTGCGGAAATACTATTCTGCCAGTGTGGCCAGCTTTGCTGCGACTCTGCATCTCCCCTCGACAGGTGCAGCAGGTACTTTGCCCTGATTCACCCTGACAGGGGAATCACTGAGAGATGATCTCCTCCATGAATGGACCCCATTCTCCTCAATGCTTTGCCCCCCAACCCCTCTAATCCCCACATTTCTCCAGAGGGCATCTGGATTGAAGAGCAAAGTCATCCTCATTGCCCCTTAATGGCCTCATCATATTTAGTTCCCTTTTCTTTAGCCTCATGTAATGTATTCTCTTTGGATTCTGGATCCAGTTCCAGTCCTCCTCTCTCGCCCAACAAACATGATTTCAACAGGAAATTGCAGGCCTAAAGCTGACTGCATGTTTTTTCCACTTCCATTCATAATCAGAAAACCTAGACTATCCTCCTTTGTTCATTATGTACTTGAATCGTCCCATAAACCTTCCGTTAAAGATATTTACAGAAGTAAATGAAAAAGATTTGATTTTTGGGTGCGTGCAAAAAGACACTCATTTTCAGCACCAGTACATAATGTTCTCGACTTCCTGACCACAGTCTCTAGTGAAGGGGCTAGTTCAACTGTTAACTTGAAATGGCAGTTAGTTGTAATTTTTTCATATAGGAATTGCCCAAGTCTACCTTAGCTTTCTCAAAACTTTATAAGTACTTTATAAGGAGTACCCTTCTTCTGAGACTACCTTTTAAAGATCCAACTCCACCATGGAATGAAAGTTTTGTATTACAAGCTTTGATTCATTCACCCTTTGAACCAGCAGAAAAATGTGAACTAAAGCTTTTAACCTGGAAAACTAGCTTCTTGGTAGCTATAACCTCTGCTCGAAGACTTTCTGAACTTCAAGCCCTGTCTTTTAAGCCTCCTTATTTAAAATTCCGTAGAGATAAAGTAGCACTATGAACCCTTCAAAATCCAGCATCAGTCAGTCCATAATCTTACAGTTTTCTTTCCAGATTTCACAAATAGGTTATATTTCTTGAACACTTACAGACAGTTGTTTCAAATTGCATAGAATAAAGAATTTCAGAAAAGCAGATCAGTTTTTTCTTTTGCAGAATTGAAGTTAGGCAAGCTAGTTGCAAAAGTAAGTTTAACCAAATGGCTGACTGCATTTCCTTTGTCTATAACAAATTTGGCTTGTCTGTGCAAAATCTTTGAGAGCCCATTCATGCATGTCCATTGCAGCATTTGTATTTTTATCTAGGACTTCCATGGACAGTATCTGTGCAGCTGCAACTTGGACGAATCCTCATACCTTTATTACTCATTACAAATTGCATCTGGTCTCGAGTGAATAGTAGCCATCGGCTCAACTGTGCTCAAGAATATCTTTCCTTAGTCCTCCTGGGGATTTCAGGTAGCTGGGGTATGTACTCACCATAATGTTCCATCTGTGTTGTCAATTTTCATCCGTTCTCAACTCCCCTACCATTTAACGTATGACTTTAGGAAGAATGAGAAAGTTATAAAGGACCAATGTTCCTTTGGTTGAGCTCCGAGTATTGGTTCCTTTTATCTATGTGGGAATATTTCAACTAAAACTGTAAGCCAGCAGGCAAGGGTTCTAGCGGAGATGAGCTGTAAAAAAAAAAAAAAAAAAAAATGTCCAAGTCTGATCTGAGGATCAGAACCCAATTTTGAGGAAGAATGAAAATGGACAACACAGATGGAACGCTATGGTGAGTACATAACAATTTCTCTCATTCATCCGAACCTTCAAACTTTGAATCTAACTCAGCAGGTGATTGGATTTTAGTTTGTTTTAGGCAGGTTTTCTTAAAGGATGTACTACAAGTATTCTGGGAGGCTAGAAAACATGCTACAAAAATACATTTCCAAGTGGAAAAAACAGTATTTGGTGCCAAAAGCAGAAGAAAAAAAATGGCCCTCATCAAATGATTGTCATTCTGTTTTATTTGTGAGAGTTGCTCAATTCCTGTCTGGTATAAGCACATCTGTCAGCAATTTCTGTCTACTTGCCTTCAGGGCTACCATCTTCTGCACATTTTGAGGTCAATTCTTTGTGCCAAAACCAAGGATTAAAATGCTGAAAAATTCATTTTAGTGCACTTTAGGAAATTGTCCACCTAAATTAATTCATTCAAAGCAAGGGTATGGCATCCAGGTCCAAGGAAGTTACAGTACCATTCTACTTCCTCCTTATCAGAGCGGTCATTGAGTACAGTGCACCCTTTGGTATGTATGTAACCAGACCATTCTACTTCCTCCTTATCAGAGCGGTCATTGAGTACAGTGCACCCTTTGGTGTGTATCTAACCAGACCATTCTACTTCCTCCTTATCAGAGCTGTCATTGAGTACAGTGCACCCTTTGGTATGTATGTAACCAGACCATTCTACTTCCTCCTTATCAGAGCTGTCATTGAGTACAGTGCACCCTTTGGTATGTATGTAACCAGACCATTCTACTTCCTCCTTATCAGAGCTATCATTGAGTACAGTGCACCCTTTGGTATGTATGTAACCAGACCATTCTACTTCCTCCTTATCAGAGCGGTTTTGGTACAGTGCACCCTTTGGTATGTATGTAACCAGACCATTCTACTTCCTCCTTATCAGGTACAGTGCACCCTTTGGTATGTATGTAACCAGACCATTCTACTTCCTCCTTATCAGAGCTGTCATTGAGTACAGTGCACCCTTTGGTATGTATGTAACCAGACCATTCTACTTCCTCCTTATCAGAGCTGTCATTGAGTACAGTGCACCCTTTGGTATGTATGTAACCAGACCATTCTACTTCCTCCTTATCAGAGCTGTCATTGAGTACAGTGCACCCTTTGGTATGTATGTAACCAGACCATTCTACTTCCTCCTTATCAGAGCTGTCATTGAGTACAGTGCACCCTTTGGTATGTATCTAACCAGACCATTCTACTTCCTCCTTATCAGAGCTATCATTGAGTACAGTGCACCCTTTGGTATGTATTTAACCAGACCATTCTACTTCCTCCTTATCAGAGCTGTCATTGAGTACAGTGCTCCCTTTGGTATGTATCTAACCAGACATGCAACAGCTGGAACACCTGCAAAGGTTACTCACCAGGAAAATCCAGGGTATGAATACTCTGTCCTGCACAGATCACCTTATACTCTGTCCTGCACAGATCACCTTAAGGCTTTTATCTCTGTACTCAGTCTCCTATAGGTCTATGCCTTGTATATAAGGCGTCCTCATATCCATTTCTGATGGAACTCGTGTATATCCGAAGAAACACTGGATCCAAGGACGTGTACTTTGCTTCCGACATAAAAAGAATATGCTAGATGACTTAACGTGTGTCTCAAGGGATCCCAGCATTATGGAATAGGCTCTCCATCCATGCAAAGCAGAGTTCATTCTTGACACTATTCAAATGAAACTTTGATTATTGGATGGGAAATAGCTTTACCCCAGGACTGACCCCCATGCCTCTGATGGACAGACTTTGAAGGTAAGTAAAATTCCAAGCTAACATCCCCCCCAGTAAGCCTTTCCTTGGATACCTCCTTTCTAACGTACTCCACCAAATAGATGCAAAAATTATTCTGGGATAAAACTGTGTTGGGTTGCACAGCTAGGTTTATAAAGATCCTGGAGGTCATTAGCATAGTATGAACCTGTGGAAGGCGGCCTTCACATCAGGCCACCAAGGAAAAGCTGTTCCTCCTCCTTGGGATCTGAATTATGTCTTGGAAAGTTCTCTTCCACTCTTTTGAGCCTGCTTATTCTTCTTGTATGTTTTGTACTTGGAAAAACAGTCCTGCATGTGGCTTTTTCTGCTAAAAGAACTTGAGTTACAAGCTCTTAGGCTTCTCCTCCATGTCTAATTTTCCATAAGGGCAGGGTTACCCTCAAAACAAAAACCCATCATATATGCCCAGTGTTGCTAATGAGCTCTCAACAAATCAGTCCATCAAACTTCCTACCTTTCTTCTTGTCTCCCTGTCAGTGGTGAGAGAATATTGAATTCCTTGGATGTCCACAGGCAACTCAGATTTTACCTTGACAAAACTTAAGTGTTTCTGGAAAACCAATCATCTGATGTCAATCTTCATTAATTCATGACAGTTGGATTTTGGTTCCGTCCTCTGAACCGATTTGACCATTGTAACAAGCTTGTGCCAGCCAGAAAACTCTTGAGCTAATGTTACCCATAATGCCTCTCTTCCCTTCCCTTCAAATCTCGTTTGACACAGTGTCAAGATGTGTCAGGCCATGCTCTCAAGCTGTGTGTTATTTTTTTCTTTTATTTCAGGATATTTCTTCTTTGTTATAGCTCCCCTGTTGATATTTCTCAGTTGCTTTATATATACTACTAACGTAGTGTGCGAGTGTTGCTTTATCTATCTTTTTATCTTTTGGTAATACTTTCCCTACCATAGTTGGTATAGGCCACTCCCTTCCCTCTTACCACTGGTAACTCTTAAATACCATTGTTGGTGTTCTTTCCCCTTCTTCCTTCCTCACTTTACCCTTCTGGGTATTTCTTGCGCTACCATTGTTGGTACGCTTAAAAAAACAAAAATATATATATATATCATCTTTCACTTATCCTGTTATTTCCCTGTTGTGCATGTGTGTGATCCCGTGAACAGCTGTTCACTCTTGTGATTTATCAGGTAAGGCTGACTAAAAAGGTACCACAGGATTTAAACAATGTGACAGGAAGATGCCCAACTCTGATGGGCATCTTTCCTGCGTGTATTGTTTAGGAGTCCCGCACTTACAAATCCAGTCTCCCTGTGAGCTCTGTAGGGGATTTGGTGCCCACACCCTAGCAAAATGTAAAAACAAATTTATCTTAAAGGGGTTGTTAAAACCCCTCTTTTCGGAGGCTTTTCTGAGGTGGAGATGTCAAAACCTCCTAAGAAAGAGTCAGAGGAGCCACTCGGTTCCAGCATCTCAGTTCCATGAACCAAAATTGTCTAAAGGCCAGGTTTCCACAGAACTAAATCCTAAACAAGTGAAATTTGCACTGATACCAGTTTTGGCATCGGAGTCCACATCCTCTGTCACAGTGCCGTCTATCGATGGAATTGACTAAAGTTGCCACTGTACGGACCCCTTCCACAGTACCTCAAACCCTCTCTTCAATAGTAGTTTCCCCTACAAAACTGACCACTTCCACCCCAACACAAGTTTCTGGTACGGTGCCGAAGGCTGAAACTCTAATCAGGACTCTATTTCCCCGTCCATTGACCCCTTTGTTGGTCAGCAGCTTAGTCCCTCTATTGATCACCCAGAATGTCCCTCAGAGATGTCTGTTAGTTTCACCAGGAGCTTTTCGGAGCTTAATGTAGTTAGACTGGTAGATCAGCTCTTGGTGCCCAGAGGTATTCCAACCCCAACTAAGACCTCTCTTCCTCCTGGAGCAGAGATTTTTTTCCTTCACAGACTCCAACTTCTTTTACTCCTCCGACCTTTCTGCAGGATTTGGAGCCTTTGCAGACATCTCTCTCGGTACCAGCTTCTTCGGTACTGATGTTGGATCTTACCTTGGTACTGGAACCCACTCTGTGCACCTCAACTCAGTCCGAGTTGACCTACCCACAAGATTGTGGCTTAGCTGTCTGCTCCGGAATACCAAGTACGGCACAGATTTTTTTTTTTCCCCATGGTACATCATCTGTTCTGGTAGCTTTGACAGTTGCCCTCTCACAGCTTCTTCTCTGGGGCCGAGCTCGTTGGAGCGGGATATGACCCCAGATGTTCTTCGTGTTTCACTGTTGCAGTCATTACATTTGGATAATCTGCCGGCAGGTTGCACTCAGTCGGCCTGATTAACAAAGTCTTGGGTCCTGTGTCGGTTGCTGTCCCTTCTTCCATGACGTCAGGTCGTCTGGGATGTAAAACATGCAGCCAACGCCATTACATCAGTCTTTTTTGCCGCGCGGTGCCCGACACAGAAGCAGTTCGCAAGTGCCGGTCGGCCAACTCCCGAAATTTTCGTTTTCGAGTTTCAGAACCGAAGTCTTTAACTAAAAGCTAAGTACCCCGTTGGGGAAACTTTTTCTTGCTCCTTACTGATGTCAGTAAAAGTTAATAATTGTATTACTTGTGGGAAGCAAATACCTCATAAGGATTTTAATTTTTACTGTATTCCTTGCCTAGACCCTGACCACGACATACCTTACTGTCAGTTTTGTGCTTTATTTAATCAGCGCACTAGCCGTTGTCGGTACATATTTGCTTCTTAATATTTCGGTTCTCGATATAATTATCCAGAAATGATGTCTGTTAGCCATCCTACTACCCGAATACTGAAAAAACACAAAGAGAGAGACAGGCCGTTGAGGCCCAAAATTGCCGACGACAAGCTTCTCCTAAGCCAGTCACCAGTTCGCCGGTACTCAGTGAAGCGCTTTTGCAGCCCCTGATACCTGCTACATGTCCTTCAAGAATGCAACTGCAGTCCTGACATATGGGTTGTCCTGCCACAGGCAGACCCTCGGTCGGCCGGATTCCAAAGTCTGGGTCCGGCGTCGGCTGTTGTCGCTTCTTCCCCGACGTCAGAGCGGCTGGGGTATAAAATCATCAGCCGATGCCATCTTCTTCAGTCTTTCTTGCCGCACAGTGCCCGTAGCAGAAGCAGTTCGCAAGTGCCGGTCGGCCAGCTCCTGTGTTTTCAGTTACAAAGTCATCAAAAAGCTAAGTACCCCGTTGGGGAACCTTTTCTTGCATCAGCCGATGTCAGATAAATCTGCAAAAGTTAATAAATGTTTGTCTTGTGGTAAACAAATACCTCATAAGGACTTCCATTCTTACCGTCTTCCCTGCCTGGGCCCAGACCACGACTTCTCGGCCTGTGCTGCCTGTGCTTGCTTCAATAAGCGCACACTTGGGCGCCGGGCAGAATTTGCTGAAGACTTTCTTGGGGAAAATTACTCCTATATCATGCTGTCGGAGCTTCCGACTGCACACGTTTCCAAAAAACGGAAGGACCGGGACCGACCTTCGCGGCCCGCGACTTCCACCGACACCACACCTAAGTCTACCGCGAGTGTATCGGTCTCTTCGGAGGCGGTAATTCAACCGCTCCAGGTCGATGACACCGTTTTGCCGCACACTACGGTCCCGGAGGCTTCCTCGGTGCCGGTTGTTGTTTTTCCTCCTGAAACCGAAGCCCAAGATTTGCCTGACACCATACCAGTGGACAAAGTTACTCCAGCACGTGGGGCAGCTACGCCTCCTGTGCCTATGTCCATCAAGGCCTACACACGTGCTAAGGCTGCCAGCCAGGCTAAGTCTCATCCTCCCACTTCGGATAAACAGATCATGATTTTAGCTGCAGATCTAATTTCTTTAATCAGGGGCTCTCAGGCTCATCCAGACAGAGGTTCTCAGCCGCCTTCAGACAAAAGGCCTAGGGTTGAGCAAGCATACACCCTTTCCTCAGATGAAGCCTCGGGTGAGTCAAGCCTTTCAGATTCCCAGGAAGAACCCTTCCTGGCCTACGAGGATTCTGATACAGATGAATCCATTCCCTCTGCCTCTCCTCCTGAGGATATTTCTTTCTGGGAAATTCTCCACTCCATGAGAGAGCATTTTCAGTGGCAGGGCCAGGATTTCTCAGACTCCAGGAAAAGGCTTCGGACCTTCCTTAAGTTACCCCAGCACAGGCCTTCAGCTATTCCCCCAGTGTTAGATGTATTGGATGATGTGTACTCAGACTCCAGTACTTCTCCTGATTTTCTCCCTCCTGCTCCTGTCAAGCCTGACAGATGATATAGGGTTCCTGAAACTCATAAGCATCTCTTTAAGGCCGACTCTGTTGATCTAGAAACTATTTCTCAGGGGCCCAAAGGAGTGGCCACTTCCACGACCAAGAATCCTTTGCCTGCAGACAGGGAATCTAGGTCCCTGGAGAGGTGGGGTAAGAAAGTTTATACCTCTACCACCCTTGCCATGAGGGCTCTTAACTGTCTTTTTCATATGTTTCAGTATCAAGATTTTCTGATGGATGATTTGCAGAAAAAGTTAGCCTCTCCTGAGCCTTTAGATAGAAAGGCTTTGCAGGATTTAGTTCATAATACTCAGCAGGTTAGCAATCATTTTCTTCAGTGTGGTTATGATGCATTGGAAGCTTCATGTAGGGCAGCTATGACAGGGGCCGTCATACGTAGACATGCTTGGTTGAAAGAACAGTCATTGCCAGATCATGTTAAAGTAAAGCTTCTAGATGTATCTCTGGAAAAAGACAAGCTATTTGGTGCTAATTCACAGGGTGTGTTGAAATCAATTGAGGAAAAGGCTAAATCAGTACAAACAGTCAAAGATTTCCTCCAGGTTCAGCCACCAAGGTTCAGCAGGAATTGGCCTTCGAAGAATTGGTCCTTTCCAGACACTGACAAATTTCAAAGGGGAAAAAGCAGGCGTGCTCGAGGTAGAGGGCAATACCGAGGCTCCTACAGGGACCGCCAATGGCAACCAACTAATCAGAGAAGTGGCGCAGGGACTCACACTGCTCCACAGGGACAGTCACAATGACTTGACTTTGACACCGCCGACCAAGACTCAGAGAAGCTCCTTTAGGTGGAAAGTTATCCTTATTTTCAAAAAATTGGCACGTTTTTACAAAGGATGGATGGATTTTGAACATAATAGACAAAGGTTACAGGTTCCACTTCCATACCTTACCAGCAAGACAAGGCATGCCAAACCTGCCACACAATCAAAGGGCAGAGGCACTCGTACAAGTTTCAAAGCTGCTACAAATCAAAGCAATAGAAAAGGTTCCTCCTCAGGAACAAGGCCAGGGATTCTACTCAAGACTGTTCCTTGTTCCAAGAAAAGAAAAGCAATGGAGACCTATACTGGACTTGTCCGCTCTAAACACCTTTCTCATTGTGCCAAAATTCAAAATGCTGAAGTTACAGCAACTTCTTTCCATGCTGGGCAAGGGGTCTTGGCTGGTTACTCTGGACCTTAAGGAGGGCATACCTGCATGTCCCAATCAGACACAGTTGCAGAAGATACCTCAGATTTCTTGCAGGGTCAGAGCATTATCAATTCTCAGCATTGCCGTTTGGCTTATCTACTGTGCCCAGAGTATTCACGAAATGCCTGGCATCAGTAATTGCACATTGCAGACTCCAGGGAATACAAATTTACCCTTACCTGGACGACTGCCTTATACAAGCGGACAGCAAACAAGCCTTGATAAGAAACTTGGACTGTGTCATACACTTACTACAGGCTTTGGGATACACAGTCAACATTCAAAAATCAAGACTACTGCCATCCCAACGAATAATTTTTCTAGGAGCCAAACTGGACACAAACTCACAAATGGCTTTCCTCACGGAAGAAAAACAAGAACAATTACCAGATTACTTCAAAAGCCTAGCAAAGCTCACCCAGATGACTGCAAGGAAAATCTTGCAGGCCCTGGGTTTCATGGCATCTTGCATTCTTCTGATTCCACTGGCAAGACCACACATGAGAAAACTACAATGGTACCTAAAAAGTTTATGGTCTCAACACAGCCACAACTTAGAAGAAATTATACCACTCATTCCAGGTCTTCAAAAGGAATTTTTGTGGTGGGCTCAAGCAAGTCAATTAAACAAAGGCATGCCTTTCAACAAACCTCAGGCAAGTCAAACCATTACAACAGACGCCTCAGATCATGGATGGGGGGGCGCACATGGAAGGCAGATGCATGGAAGGGCAATGGGCTCCCCGGGATATGCATCTGCACATAAATCAAAAAGAGATGCTGGCAGTGATTCATGCAGTCGAGGCCTTCGGAAAATTTCTTCAGCAAGGTCATCTGCCAATAAAGACAGACAACACCACTGTCATGTGGTACATAAACAAACAGGGAGGCACTCATTCTTACCCCCCCTCTGCAGACTAACAATGACTCTTTGGGAAAAGGCCCTGAAACTGAACCTCCAGTTGCAATCCCAGTTTGTTCCAGGCAAGGACAATGTTCTGGCGGACAGTCTAAGCAGAAACATTTTGGACCCACACGAATGGATGCTGCATCCAGACATGTTTTCGCAAATAACTCATGTGTGGGGAAGGCCGGACATAGATCTCTTTGCCTCTCACCTCAGTCATCATCTGAAGAAGTTCTGTTCGAGGACACACCATTCTCAAGCCTGGAGAATGAATGCTCTCTCCTTCAGCTGGAATTCTCTGACAATGTACGCATGACCAAGGTGTTACTGAAAATCAAAGCAGAGCAACCGAAAGGTATTTTGATAGCTCCAGACTGACCAAGGCAGCACTGGTATCCATTACTAAGGAGCATATCTCGCACCAAGCTGTGGCCCCTGCCTCAATGGCCTCTGCTTCTAACTCAGCACAATTACACGACTGTTCATCCCAACCTGCAAACATTGCAGCTGACAGCTTGGAGGGTTCCATGACTTCCACCCATATCTCTCTCTCCAAAAAAGTTCAAGAGATCCTACTGGAAGCACGCAGACCTTCCACCAGAAGAAATTTATTCATCCAAATGGAAGAGATTCATCACCTGGAATGCAAACAAGGGTCAGGATGCATCAGTAATAAACATGCCACAGATACTAGAATACTTGGCAGAAATGCTTCATAGTGGCCTTTCATATTCTTCCTTAAAAATACACGCTTCAGCAATCCCAGCAAAATACAACTGTGATCCACCTGTGTTTTCACATCCTTTGCTAAGACAGTTTCTAAGAGGGATAAAGAATATCAAACCTCCCAGGAAATCACCAGTGCCTGCATGGGACCTCAACTTCGTCTTGGAAAAATTAACTCTTCCTCCTTTTGAGCCAGCAGCATCATCAGAAATGCAATTTCTCTCCTGGAAAACAGTTTTCCTTTTGGCAGTTACCTAAGCAAGAAGAGTCTAGGAGATACAGGCCCTCATAGGAGAACAGCTGCTGCACACTTTGGACATACATAGACAATTACGCTACTACTTGGACAGAACAAAGGCCAACAGAAAGTCTGACCAACTATTTGCAGCTTACGCTGCTGGAGTGCAAGGAAAGGCAATTTTCAAGCAAACAATTTCAAAATGAATTGGACACTACATCAGATTCTGTTAGTCTTTCCATGGAAAAGGTGTGCCAGCCAATATCAGGCTACACTCCACCAGAGCTATAGCCACCTCCACAGCCTTTCTAAGAGGGGTGGCTACAAAGGACACTCCAGAAGCTGCTACATGGAGCTCCGTGCATACATTTTCCAAACACTACAACCTGCCTTTATACTCCAGATCCCGAGCAGGCTTTGCTTCGGCAGTCCTGCAGGTTATTTTAGCTACACCATCTTTTTCTTAGATCCTACCTCCCCCAGCTTGGCTATGGTATTCAACCCATATGTCAGGACTGCAGTTGCATTCTTGAAGGACATAGTACAGTTTTGTACCTACCATAAATGTAGATGTCCGATAGATATGCAACTGCAGTCAGGATTACCCTCCCTCCTACCCCTCAGTAATTTACCTTTTTGGGTCCACTACCCCTTTTCCAACTTAGCTGGGGATAGCTTTTATGGTGCATCTGTTTATTACTATTATGCATGTCTGGAATTTTATGCATTTTCTAAATTTAGCCTCCCTTGGAGGGCACCTGGCATCTGGGGCAAGAAACACTGAAGAAGATGGCTTCGGCTGATGATTTTATACCCCAGCCGCTCTGACGTAGGGGAAGAAGCGGCAACAGCCTACGCCGGACCTAGACTTTGGAATCCGGCCGTCCGAGGGGCTGCCTGAGGCAGGACAACCCATATGTCAGGACTGCAGTTGCATATCTATCGGACATCTACATTTATGGTAGGTACAAAACTGTACTTTCTGATTCGCAGGCTTCTACTGAGACCCATTCGGAGTCCGGTATGCCGCGAGATGCTTCACCTATGGAACTGGCCGATGTCTCTACCTTGAATGGGTCCAGAGCCGCTGTGCAGGCACCGGCTTCTGAGGGTGTATTCAGGCCTACAGACTTGCATATTAAACCAACACCACCTTCAATTTTAAGGCCAAAATCTCGATCTATGTCTAAAAAAACGATGCCCAGGCCACACATGTACAGGCCCCCTAAGCCTAAAAAACAAATGAACAAAATGGCTGAAGATTGAATTACTCTAATCAGGGGTAGTCAAACCCCCCCCCCCCCATCTAAGAGGCCTAGGGCTGAACTTGTCTATGAATCTTCTGAACAGGACTCTTGTTTCTTCTGACTCTTCTAATGAACAGGATTTGTCCATACCTACTTATGAGAACTCTGATGCAGAGGATTCCATTCCTTCTGCTTCTCCCCCTGAGGATTTTTCTTTTGGGGAAACTTTACATACCTTAAGGGAGCATTTCCACTGGGAAAGTCAAGATTTTTCTGAATCCAAGAAGAGGCTTAGGGATTTCCTTCTTCCTCAGCATAGGCCTTTGGCTATACCTCCTGTACTAGACATTGTTGATTGTGTTTTCAAAATCCAGTATGGCACCTGATTCCCTGCCTCCGGCCCCTTGTAAACCAGACAAATACTACAGGGTTCCTGACTCACACAAATTCCTTTTCAAAAATACTGTTGCGGACCCTGAAACCATTTCTCAGGGGCCCAAGGACATCAAGGCTTCTACTGCTAAAAATCCTACCCCTTCTGATAGAGACTCCAGGGCGCTGGATAGATGGGGTAAAAAGGTTTACACTTCTGCAACCTTGGCAATCAGGGCTTTAAACTGTCAATTCCATATGCTAAAATATTAACAGCATATCATGGGACTGCTTAAACAGAAAATGATGATTTCTGACTGGAAAATAAGGATTTACAGGATTTACATGATTCATTGCATTCAGCTGAACAAGTTGGAAAACATACTTTGCAATGTGGTTTTGATTCTTTGGAGGCCTCTTGCAGGGCTGCTGTTACTGGGTCTGTGCTTAGAAGGGATGCTTGGCTGAAGGAGCAATCTCTGCCTGATCATGTTAAAGCAAAATTATTGGATGCTCCTTTGCAGCAAGACAGTTTGTTTGGCAATAAGGCTGAAGAAGTTCTAAAAAAAGATGGAAGATAAAGCTAAATCTATGCAAACTGTGAAAGATTTCTTACAAGTACTACTTCCAAGATTTAGTAGGCACTGGCCTACTAAGAACTGGTCCTTTCCAGTTCCTTCCAGAGCCACTCAAGCCAAACCCAGGCATTCCAAAAGCACCAGGTTTCAGTTCCAAGGGACTTTCAGCACTAAGCAATGGGGTACCTCCGCTTCCAAATCTGGAAATAAGACACCACCCTATGGTAAACCATCTCAATGACTTTCCTTTAAAATTACCAAGCACTTATCTCTTAGCCGCCCCTTTGGGGGGGAACTGGCTCTTGCAAAAAACTGGCAACTTATAACCCAGGACAAATGGGTTTTAAATAGTGTCCCAGGGATACAGATTTCATTTCCACACGTTGCCAACTCCAAACGGGGCAATTCAACTAGTACCAGAAGAGGAAAAGGGACAAGGTTTCTATTCCAGACTTTTCCTGGTACCCAGAAAAGACAAATCATGGTGTCCAATTCTGGACCCGTCTCCTCTAAACACCTTTTTGGACATTCCAAAATTCAAGATGCTGACTCTTCACCAGTTACTTCCTAGGCTAGGCAACGATGCCTGGTTGGCAACTCTAGACTTGAGGCTTAAGTGCATATCCCAATCAGGGAATTTTGCAGAAGATACCTACGCTTCAAAGACTACTTGCATTATCAGTTCTCTGCACTGGTTTTTGGCTTATCTACTGCGCCCAGGGTATTTACAAAGTGCCTGGCTCCAGTAATTGCATTTTGCAGGCAAAGAAATATTCTAATATATCCGTACCTGGATGATTGGCCAGGTTTTCTGCCTGAATTAGACATTCTTCTAAAATATCTTGCTTTTGTAAAAAGGGTTCTAACTTGTCTAGGGTACACCATAAATGAAAAGAAATCACAACTGGTACCATCTCAAAAAAATTACATTCCTGGGTGCAAACTTGAATACAACTGCCCAGATGGCTTTCCTTATGCTAGAAAAGCAATTTCATTTGGTGACTTACTTCAAACAGGTGGCCAGAAAACCCTGCTATCTGCAAGACAAATACTGCAAGCCTTGGGTTTCATGGCCTCCTGCATTCTTCTAATTCCATATGCAAGACTGCATATGAGGACATTTCAGTGGTACTTAAAAAGTTTATGGTGTCAACATTGTCACAGCCTGGAAACAATAATTCCTGTCATACCTTGCCTGCAACTAGAGTTCCTATGGTGGGCAGAGGCCTGCCACCAAAACAAGGGACTACCATTCACACCACCCCCTGCCGCCCAAACCCTAACTACAGACGCATCAGACTACGCATGGGGGGGCTCATCTGGCAGGAAGTGCATTCAGGGAAAATGGAGCCCAAATCAAATGCACCTCATTATCAATCAAAAAGAAATGCTAGCTGTACAGAATGCACTGACAGCCTTCAAGGACTACCTTCATCCAGGACAACACCACGGTTATGTGGTACATAAACAAGCAAGGGAGGTACACATTCCTACCCCATCTGCAGACTAGCCATGGCATTGTGGAGCACGGCCTTGAGCTATCAAGTACAACTACAAGCTTAATTCCTGCCAGGAAAGTTGAATATTCTGGCAGACGAACTAAGCAGAAATCTCATGGACCCACACGAATGGAAACTGGAACCATGTATTTTCAACATGTTGACACACAAATGGGGGAGCCCAGACATAGATCTTTTTGCCTCACCCCAGAACTACCAGTTGGACAAATTTTGCACAAGAACTCTTCACAAAAAGCCTGGAAAGTGGATGCTCTGTCCTTCAGCTGGAAAAAAACTATCAGTCTATGCCTTTCCCCCTCTGCCTTTGCACTCCAAAGTTCTACTAAAAGTCAAACAGGGCAAACCAAAAATGATTTTGATTGCTCCAGGCTGGCTGCGCCAAACTGGTACCCACTCCTATGCAGTCTGTCACAAATTTCTCCATGGCACCTGCCTCAGACACCTTCCTTACTGTCTCAGCAGGAGAACCAAATTCTGCACCCTCAGCTCCAAACATTGAATCTTGCAGCTTGGCTAATCACTTGAATTCACCTTAGCATCCCTCAGAATATCTGTGATGGATGTCATTTTGGAGGTGAGAAGACCTAGTACTAGAAAATCTTATGCTGACAAATGGAAAAGATTCTGTGCCTGGAATCAATCTCAAGGGATGAGCACAGCAGCTCCCAATTTACCTCAGATTTTGTAATACTTAACTGAGATGCTTCACCAAGGGCCTGTCTTTTTCTTCCATAAAAATCCATGCCTCAGCCGTTTCAGCTCATTACAACACCCCCCCACCCACCCTCTTCTCTCATCCTCTGCTAAAGCAGTTTCTCAGAGAGGCCAAAAAGTTGAGACCACCCAGGAGAGCTCCAATCCCTGTCTGGGACCTTAATTTTGTATTGGAGAAACTCATTCTATCTCCCTTCGAGCCAGCTACTACTGCAGTCTTAAAATTCCTTTCCTGGAAAACAGCCTTCCTTTTAGCAATTACTTCAGCTAGAAGGATCTCTGAATTACAGGCTCTTATGGCATTGGAGCCTTTCATCATCTTTCATGCGGACAGGGTGTCACTCAGGACCAATCCATCCTTCATGCCCAAGGTGGTGTCCAGTGTGGCTCTTAATCAGTCCATTCATTTGCCAACTTTCTTTCCCAATCCACAGAACAGGGGGGAGCGGATTCTGCATTCATTGGATGTACACAGACAGCTTAGATTTTACTTGGACAGGACTAAATCTTGATGAAAATCTGAACAACTGCTGGTAGCATTTGCTGCAGGGGCAGAGGGAAAGGCTATTTCAAAGCAAACCATTTCTAAATAAATAAGCCATTGTATTAATTTCTGCTATAAGCACCATGGAAAACCTATCCCCCAGGGGATCAGATCCCAGTCCACCAGGGCTGCATCTACTTCTACAGCCTTTCTTAGAGGTGTTCCTAGCAGGGATATTCTAGAAGCTGCTACCTGGAGTTCAGTTCATACTTTCACCAAGCATTATCACTTACCAATGTTCTCAAAATCCAGAGCTGCCTTTGCCACTGCTGTTTTACACGGCCTTGTAGCCGGTCATAATGCTGTGTAAATCCATCCTCCCAACCATAGCTTTGGGAATCTACCCAGATGTAATGACTGCAACAGTGAAACACAAAGAACAATAGTACAGTTGTGTACACTTACCATAAATATAAATGTTCAAGTGTATTCACTGTTGCAGTCCTGGTTACCCTCCCTCCAGCCCCCTGTTTTTTCTCTTACTATGCCTCTATTTTCTTTTACTATACTTAATAGCCTTTTTGGTGTATTTGCTTTTGTTTGGAGGTATATATTTTTGTGTTTTTAATTATTTATATATTTTGCTCCCCATTTGGGGGGGTACCTGACATCTGGGGCAAGAAAAACTGATGTAATGAGGTCGGCTGCATGTTTTATATCTCTGATAACCTGACGTCTTGGAAGAAGGGACAGCAACTGACACAGGACCCAAGTCTTTGTTAATCAGACCGACTGAGGGCAACCTGCCAGCAGATTACCCAAATGTAATGACTGCAACAGTGAAGAGAGACTAACATGTACATTTGTGGTAAGTGCACACAACTGTACTTTGAGGTCATCTTTCTTGCTTCCGGGCTCCCATCCGTCTTCAGGTGAGCTTGCCTTTCAGATTATGGAGAGAGCGCTTGCCTCAGCAGGCTCACAGTTGGCTACCTCGACATCGGAATGTCATGTGTATCCTCTGGTTCGCAGCTGTCACAGTCTACTGCATTGGGACAGCAGGCAGCAAGACACCCTACAGCTGGGTACCCTCTCTTTGGAGTTATTTTCAGACCTCCCCCCTGCTGAGCCACCCCCTAAGAGATCATGCAAGAGGAAGTACGTTGATTTTCCGGAAGAGTCTCTCACCGAGGATGCAGACAACAATGAAGGGGGAAGGGTCCCCACGGTCACCACCTGAAGATGTCTCTTTTGGAGACATCCTAGAAATTTTAAAGCAGAGGGGTGACTGGAAGCTCACCAACCCTTTCTTCGAGGACTCTTGTCTTCTTGCAGGCTTTCTGTACCCAACCTTCTACTTCCTGGGTGACCCCTGTCTGCAGATGAGTTAGTCAAGCTCATCATGCAGCATGCTTGGAAGAGTCCTCTGACACTGGAGCCAATCCCCTGAAGACTTGACAAAGCCCCCCCCCCCCCCCCGAGGATCACCCCCACTGATCCAAGGGTCTTAGTTGTGGATGCTATGATGGTGGTGGCAGTAGCCACAAAGAAGGAACTCTGAGGAGAGTCCTACTGTCTATCCTCCAAACCAAGAGTCTAGGACGTTGGACAGATAAAGGAAGTGAGTTTATGCTTCAGTGACCTTTGCCATACAGCCATTGAATTATTTGGCACATTTTACGCATCTTCAAAGGGACTTGATCACTGAACTCTCAGGAACCGTAGCAGAAGCAGTGTCTGACTAGGTACATGACAAGGTTCCTCCCAGCTTGCGACCCTAGAATCCATCTCTTAACTCCTCCATGCGGTTGACTACCCATACAACCGAAGGGATGGCCAGAGCAGAGGGTGCAGGCGTTTGAGATGTCACACCTGGATGCGCTTGTGAGACTTTATGGACCCCTTCTAGTCTTCCTTTGTCAGTGCTTCCGTTGACGCTTCCTCATTGTTTGGCCCAAACGTTAGACATTTTAGCCAGGTGTGAAAAGGATGGAAAGACCGTGTCTGCCATGGGTGTACATTTTCCGCTCCTCAACTCTATTCCAGGAATCAGAGGAGTGGAAAGATGTGTTTCAAGTCTCGAGGGCCTTTACAGGACACACGTGGTGAGCTTTCTCCCTGGGGCAGTGGGGGCAACTCATCAGGAAGAGCCTCCCCCCCCCCCCCCATGGCAGAGGGGGCCCGCATAACCAGGGTTCCAGAGATTTTCTCTGGGCAACCCTATCAGTGCTGCTGTGGAGCAGCCCGATTGCTTACCTCTGGAGGCATTTGGGGGAAGATTCTCTCTGCATCACTTAGCCTGGTTCTCAGTAACATCAGATTCTTGGGTGCAAAAGATGATAACCAGAGGTTTCCATATCCCCTTCGATCTTTATCCAAGGCCACAAAGGTGAATCACTGATCTTCCACCCAGTCAGAGGGATGCAGCATCTCAAGAAATTAAAATGCTGCTTCAAATGAGTCATCCAAAACGTGTCACCAGACCATATAGGAGCTAGATTTTACTCTAGATTCTTTTTAGTGCCAAAAAGACAGAGGACTGGAGGCCAATTCTAGACCTCAGTATCTTGAACAAGTTTGACAGACAAAATTCCAGATTGTCATGGTTCAGGCTATCCTTCCATTTCTGGAGAAAGATGATTGGATGTGCTTTATAGATCTTCAGGGTGCATATTACCACATACCTCCTCTTCCGACTGGGAGCCAATCATTACCAATTTCACGCACTGCCCTTTGGTCTCACCATAGCATGGCAGTAGTAGCAGCTCATCTGAGGCTACAAGGATTCTGGGTGTTGCCATATTTAGATTGGCTCCTTACAGCCCCCACTAGGCATGTACTTATTCACGCCATGTACTGCGTTGTAAACCTGGCAAACTTCTTGGGGGTGTCAATAAAAAAAGAAGAATCAAAACTGGTACCCACTCGAAGCATAGAATTCCTCTGAGCAACTTTAAAATGCAACCACTGCTCTCTCTCTTCACAGACTTCAGAGGTCAAGTTCACAGCTCCGAGTGATACTCTCTCAAGACATAGTACCAGCTTGCTTAGTCTTAGCCTAAAGCAGATGCCCTACGCTGACCGCCTTAAAAAACTCCAGCTATACTCTGTCGCATATCGTCTACTCAGAGGCTATCTCTGCTTAACATACAAGGCCATGTCAAACCCAGAGCTGTTGGACATGCTACACTTAAAGAAATCCCAATCCCTCAGAGCTACATGCTCCAGGGATCTAAACCTTGTCATCACAATAAACAAAACATGCTGGAGGGATAGGTTCCTGACCCAGAGACTCCCCAGACTCTGGAATAGATTGCCCATACATGTCAAGCAGAGTGCCTCTTTGGACCTCTTCAAGAGGAACCTTGACGATTGGATGGGAGAAAGGAAATTCACCCCAGGGATCACGTCAGTCACCCTGCTAGACAGGGGTCCAGGAAAGTAAATAATGTGGGAAGAAATAGCCAGGGAATTATGGCTAGGCTTGTACAGGCCCAAGCATGATAGCCTAGTACCAACCTATGAACCTTACAACTACTAGGATCAATGGCGACAGTCACCCTAGTTCCCTTGGCATGGTTTCACATGAGGCTGCTTCAGTGGCTGCTAGCGTCACAGTATCTCTGTTAACACACCCGATGTCTTATCCAGTCTGCATAACAAATTGATGCAAGCAGGATCTGAGCTGGTGGATGAAGCCAGAGGAAGAGTTATGGTGTTGCCCCTTTTCACCACCTCAGCCCAAGGCCATAGTGACCACGGAAGCATCAGTGATGGGTGGGGGGCTGGGGCGTTTTCAGGGAAAGACAGTTCAAGGCACTTGGTCCCCTTTAGGGGCTAATTTGCATATCAACGTCCTAGAACTGAAAGCAGTGCTTTTAGGGTTGCAAACGTTCCAATCTGCCCTTCCATTGGGGACAATTGCGATCCAGTCAGACAACATGTCCATCGTCTGGTACATCAACAAACTGTGAGGAACCAGAGCCTATCTGTTATGTCAGGAACCCCGAGTATGGCAATGGGTGATCGCCTCCAACTGCTTTCTGATAGCAACGCACGTTCCCGGGAGTTCCAACTTGATTGCGGACAAACTGCACAGATGCATTCTTCTGCATCACAAGTGGTCTCTCAGTCTTATAGTAGTGAAGGAGATCTTTTGACGTTGGGGTCAGCCTTGCTGCGACCCGTTTGCATCTATCACAAATGCAGCAGCTACTTCGCTCTAGTTCCCCCTCAGGGGAGTCCCCGAGAGATGCTCTTCTACATGATTGTCTCTTGGGACTGCTTTATGCCTTTCCTTCCATTCCCCTAATACCCCAGTTCTTGAAGAAAGCTTTATGGTTGAGAAGCAAAATGATCCTCATTGCACCGTATTGGCCCCATCAAGTTTGGTTCCCTTTTCTTTGGCTTTATCTAGTTCACCATCCATGGACTGTGGATCAAACTCCAGGACTCCTGTTGCATCCAAATGGGCTGGTCCATCCCAACCTACCACTTCTCAAGTTGACCACTTGGCATCTCCATCTTCGTTAATAGCCAGGCAAAGTAATCCATCTTCCCCAGTACAAAAGATGCTTCTGGCTTCCCATAAATCGTCCACCAGGAAATTTTATCTTGGTAAATGGAACAGATTTGTGATCTGATGTCAAGGAAAAGGGCTAGACCCCTTTTTGGCCTATATTAATAGTGTTGGAATATTTGTCTACTTTACTCCAATCATGAGCTTCAGCTTCTACTATTAGGATTCATTTGGCAGCTGTCTCAGACTTCCATAATGGCTTTGATGATTTATCCCTGATGTCTCACCACCTCTGCAAAGCCTTCCTAAAAGGAGTTATACATTTGAAGCCACCTTTTAAAGAGGCCATTGAACTTTGGAATTTGATGTCAGTCTTACAGACTGACTCATCACCCCTTTGAGCCAGCAGCCCCTTGTGATATAAAATTTTTATCTTGAAGACCTTATTTCTGGTAGCCATCACCTCAGCCAGGACAATATCAGAATTGCAAGCCTTGTGTGTAAATTTTATTTTATTTTACATTTGTTTACCGGGAAAGTCCGACTGGACACAGGTCCATTTTCAGCTGAGGCCCAGGGAGAAAAGCTCCAAATAACAAAAATACAGCAAAAAAGCGAGAAATTTGGGCACCATTAAAGAGAACACATGAGCATACATATTAAGAATACACACAAGCATATGGGTATAACATGTCAGAAGACATGTGACCATACATAAGGGTACAATCAAGGCTGTATAAGCAAGCAGAGATCATCACTTATTCATTCCAAGTCCTTATTGTAGTAGGTGATACAAATATGAGAATTTTTTTTGTTATGGTTATTCGTTTTGTTTAGAACAAAACTGTGATGTAACAAATTGACCAGTGCTGTGAAGGAGTTGCCATTGCATGCACAAATCTGCAACAGTTCTCCTTGTGGCAGTAATGCTCCCATACATCATTTTTCAGAGAGGGTATCCCTTAGGTCTAACCCCCTCCTTTCTATCCAAAGTTGACTCAGAATGAAATATTAACCAGTCCATTGATCTGCCAGTTTTCTTCTCAAAATTTTCAAAGGAGAATATTATTTGCATTTGTTGGATGTACAAAGACCATTACATTTTTATTTGGACAGAACAAAATCCTTCAGAAAATCGAACCAATTGTTCTGTCTTTCATGTCCTAGATTAGGCAAACCTGTTTATAAAGTCACCTTGTCAAAATGGTTGAGAGATTGTATCACCTTTATTTATCATCAAGCTAAAATGAATTTATCAACTGAAGTCCAGGCTCACTCTACCAGGTCAGTGTTCACTTCGGTGGCCTTTCATTCTAGAGCCTCCATGGATGACATTTGCGCAGCAGCTACGTGGGCTACCCTTCATACCTTTATTGCCCATTACAAATTGGATATGGTCTCCAGAGGAAGAGAATCCTTTGGCGCCATGGTGCTCAAGAATATCCTTCCATAAGGCCTCCCGGGACATAAAGTAGATAGGGACTCTGTCCCAACTGTCATGAATGAATGAATGAAAATTGACAACATCAGATAAAGTTGTGTTCTTACCATAACGTTCCATCTGTGTTTTCAGTCATTCATTCATTCTTGACATCCTGTCCTCCTTACCCCCTCCAATGGCTCTGGGGGTTTGGAACTAGTCCTGGTTCAGTGGTAAAGCAGTTGCTCAGACAAAGCTTCCGCTTTTTGTTTTCTGCAGGCAGACTTGATCTGAAGGGGAGAGAGGCACTATAGGTAATCTTAGCTTGAGAGTTTACTGGCTGGCACAAGCTTGTTATAACGTCCAAATCTGTTCTGAGGATGGAACCGAAACCCAACTGTCAAGAGTGAATGAATTTCAACAACACAGATGGAATGTTAGGGTAAGAACTTAACTTTTTTTTTTTTCATTTCTTTCCAGAGCAAAAAAGTTGAGTCTACCAGTATCTAAACAATTTCTAAGTGAATTTCTTCTCCCATTTCCTTTCTCTGTACCTTCCAGGTTTGGTTGCAGCCTGTTCTACCATAGCTGTTGCCTCTCCAGGAGCTGTTTTCAAAGGTCTTTTTTTCCATCAATTTTAGAAGCAGACTCTTGGTCTCCATACAGCATACTTATTAGGCGTTATAAGGTTGATTTTTTTTTATAGGGCTAGAGCTGGATTTTCTAGATCTGTCATTCAGGGGAATTTTAGACCCTGGTTCAACTTCGAAGTTTACCTATATCAGTATTTAGAAAACATTAGGAATTTTCCCATTGGTTAGTAATACCGCAGCATCGATCAAAGGAAAGGTGTGTAGTATGGATGTGTAAGAACCTTCTGTAATAGATGATGTTGTTTGTCAGTGTTGCAGGATTACAACCTGCCCTCCATTATCCTCTTTCTTTTTATTTTTGACTGATGTGGGCTGCCCCCCCCAACCCATTCAGAATGTTATTTGTGTATATGTTGCCTCTTTTTCTTGCCTCACAAAAGAAGAGATGAGGCAAAAAGTCCTTGGATAATTCATGCCCTTGGGGGGGTCCTTTGTCAGCTAACCTTTGCATGCTTTGGTCCTACATGGTGAGTGGTCTTGCAAGGGGAAGATGCCTACGCTTTGGTAATACTGGTCTGGATCAGTTGGACATCCACTGTTATGGTAAGTTTTTAGACCATTGTACTTTTTTGCCCTGGTTCATTGTGGTATTGCTGCTTATTCAGCCCACCAGTTTGCCTGTAATTCCCAGATTTGGCAGATGAGGTAATCTTTCCTAGTCCAAATATAACTTAAAAAAACAAAAAAAAAATAAATAAAATATTAAAATACCACCAATACCACCGATCCAAAAAGTAAGCGAATTTAATGAAACCCTTAGCGCCTCAGCTTACACAGCCTTCCAAGAGTAAAAACACTACAAAATACTGTTTGCTTATATACAGCATATTGCACAAAACAATCAATTAAGCATACAGTGCAAATCACATACTTCCAATTACATTTTGTTGAGTCCTTGAGGCTCCAAGTGCCATACTTTAAAATCAGCAGAGTTTCTTTTTTTTAAGAGTTTGTTTTTGTAGAGAGACACATTCACCTATGCCAACTTGCAAATTTTCCAAGACACAACCGTGGGAGAATTGGGGTTAGAGTTGTGTGCTATCAAAGAATGACTCCCAAGGGGACTCTCTTATTTTTTATGTCCCTAATATGTTCCTGCAAACCAGACCCTAAAACTCCTATATGTTTCCCGTATGTAAAACTTCTTACATCCACATCTCAACACACACACACTAACCCCTCTGTATTACAACTGTATTCATGCCTAGCTGTAAACTTGATGCCATTAATATAGGTAAAAGACCTTACTACATATTGACAGATGGGACAACCATTACATGGAACAGTGCCTTTATTTATGCTTAAGCTCTGACCGACAAACATCTGGTAAACAAAATTGGTTATGTGCCAGAATGTTAGACACATTCCTAGCTCTTTTATATGCAATACTCACAAAGTCAGGTAGTATAGAGTTCAAAATTTTATCCCTTAGGAACATAGGCCACAAGCTACACGTTTTTTTAAATATTTTTTCAGTTATAACATAAGTTGTCCCTAAGAAAGCTTTCTTCTGCTCTCCATTGTTCACAATTGCATTGGTAGACTGATTTCCACCAATACAAACATTATATTTTCCACTAGCACTGACATAATGAGAATCTCCCTGAGAGTTAACAGCAGAATACTTCATAGCTATAATTTTTTGTTTAGCTTCCCTGACCAGCTGGACATCATAACCTCTTCTAATAAACATTTTTCTGCTTCAGCTATCTCTAAGTCAAAGCTCATGTCAAGGCTACATAGCCTATGAATTCGTAAGAAGTCATTATAGGGCAGTACCTTGACCAAATGTGTGGGGTAACAACTATTCCCATATAAAAATATTGTTCTTTGTTTCAGAATTGTGTTGGAAGGCTGTGTAAGCCGAGGTGCCAAGTGTTTCATTAATTTCTCCTACTATTTGGATCGGTGGTCTTGGGGGTATTTTAATCTTTTCTTTTTCTCCTTGTGTATTTTTTCTCTTTTATTGACCATGAGAATTTAATCTTTTTTTATTTTGAGAAGATTATTTGCATGGCTGCAGTTCTGGCCTTCAGGCTATGAACAGCTAGGTTAATTTGTTGAAACGTCCCATGGGGGCATATGTTTGGGAGATCTAATAGTACTCTGAAAGGAAGACTTCTGGACTTACATAAACACCTTCTCGACTGAGTAGACATGCCATGAAGTTTGAATATGATGTGATGGAATGGCATCCAGGAGATGTGCCAGGCCGTCCGTCATCAGGAGATGTGCCAGGCCGTCAGTCATCAGGAGATGTACCAGGCAGTCAGTCATCAGGAGATGTGCCTGGCATGAGAATACATCCACCTGCCAGAGTGTGTCAGAGCACAGCTCCTCAGCATCGTAATCCTGGTAACAAGTTTGTCTTCGGACTCTTTCATTGCATTAAAGATGTACAGGTGATGGGAAAGAAGAGTTAAGAGAAACATGAGAAGGAGACTGTGAAAGGAATGGGGGCCCTCAGGACTGACATCTTGACAGGGAGCAGCCATGACTATACTGTGCTTCTCCATATTCTTCCCCCATATCAAGAAACCCAATTTGGCCCTCGAATGCCCCCTTTTTCCCAGTACAACCACAGAAGTAAGCCAGCTGACCTTATTTGCAGGATATTTGGAGCACTGTAACAAGGGACAGATGGGTTATTCTAGATGCACGCTACAGTTTGTCATAATCAAAGTTTCAGGGGATTCCAGGAGTACCAAAAGACCAAGGGCAGCTAGTGCATCCTCTTTTGGAAGATTTGCTTTAACGAGAAGTCAGTTGAGAGAAAGAAAGGGGGAAGAAGGCACATTGATCTGTTGAAGGTATTTCCTGTTAAGTATGGATGGACCATGGAAGCCCATACCATGCTTATCGAGAGTAAAGCTGCTGAATATTCTAGTGTTAGAATGAAGGCACATTGATTTGTTGAAGGTATTTCCTGTTAAGTACGGACGGACCATGGAAGCCCATGCCGTGCTTATCGAGAGTAAAGCTGCTAAATATTCTAGTGTTAGAATGTTGAAACTTGAAGCCCTCCTCCTAGGGTATCTGGTTACCCTACATCTACTTACCCCATCAGCAGGGACCACAGACACTCCTATTCAAAGCAGGGGATTCCAACTACCAGTCGTCTTTGCTTTTCGTTTAGCTACTGGTCTCATGGTCTTTTGCAAGTGTCTGGCTGCAGAGCCAAGGGCATCCATGTTTACCATTATCAGGTCTTCCTTAAGGATTTCCGAATGCCGTGTTCTGATATGAAAGCAAGTGTTTCTGTTTTTTCAGAAACACAGTCAAAAACCCTTCCTTTGGGTCAGAAGTGGATATAGAGATGAGTTTAAACCGTTCCATACAGTTGCCAGTGTTTTCATAATCCACAGAATAAATGTGAAAGAAATATTGTATCCTTTGGATGTGCATTAACAGCTATGGTATTACCATCACACCTAGCACATACAGGCAGCATTGCATTGTCTTCTAGTTCTGACCAAGGGAGTCAAACTGACAGTAGTCACCCACCCCACGGGCAAGTCCTGCCTAAGCCACACACTACTCTAATCACCCAGGTAATAGTTCAGGCAATAGTTCAGCTCACCTTGCCGCATATCTTTATTTCTGTTCAGCCAGAACAACAGTATCCCTGTCATACATTCTACATTCATACAGATGCTAAACTGCTACACTTACACACCCCAAAATCAGGGGGAGAGGGAGACTTAAAAAAAAAGGCTAAAGTACTTAGCATGCTTTTTCTTGAATATGAAGTGAAGGACAGCTTGCACCTGTCACCATTAGGCTTTTATATTGCTAAAAAGCTACTCAATGCCAAGTCTAGTCTAAACCTCAGATGGGGGAGCTCCTCTCAGTATGGAGAAATCAATGTCTGTGCAGTAACAGAAACCTGGTCAAGAGCCTGAGAGCACCCCAGCACTACCAGGTTATAACTCTCTCCATGTGTTTTTCCCCCAAAGGCAAATGCCTATCCCAACTGAATGCAGCCTCCCTCCACATCACAGATACAGTTGAAGCTGCCCTCCTCAAAAAAAAAAAATACAGCATCTATGGAGCTACCCAGGGAGAGCTACACTCCAAAAACAAATAGGACATGCTGGAAGGCTAGGACATGCTGGAGCTCCTCCTCTCTTCCCATGGCTCCCCAATCTCTCCCTATTCAAGATTCAGCTGTCCTGACTGGCTCTCTTCTCACCCTCTGGACCGTGGATGGAACACGTGGTCTCTTGATCATCTCTTCTGTTCTGGGATCTCACAGAACAGTAAGCTAAACTCTAAACCTACCTTCTCCTGTATAGACTACTATTTTACAGACCCACAGTAGACTAATCTAATAGGAGGCTATAGCTACTCTGGCTAGGCTTAGGACTATCCCTAGGGTAGGGCAGATAGCCTAATCTATAGATGAAGTATCTATCTACTAACTGCCAACCCTAACCCCTAAAGAAAAGCCCAAAAGCCACATAATCTGAACAGGTGAGAACAGGACAAGCAGATGTAAGTTTAGTGATGGCTTTCATACATCAGCTGTTTGTTTAGAGAAGTCTTGACAAACAAAGTCATAAATAAAAAAAAAAAAAATTTTTAAAAAAAAATAGGGACATTTTTTAAAAAATTTGATAAAACTAGTTTTGTTTTAACATAAGGACATGAAGTCCGAAACTCAATGTCTTTTTTTTTAACAATCTTTTAATGATAATTTGCTTAAAACCATACTTTTATGAAGGAGTATCACCTTCATACCTGGGATCCTGGCAATCCTGAGCAATCGAGCATTCTGCCAAGCTGCCAGCCACAAGGGACAGCAGGTTACAGGATAAGCATAGAGTTATGAGCAAGTTACTTTATTTACTGGACATTAGGTCCTGGTTTTTTTGAAAAGGTGTGTGTGTGGAGTGGTACTTATAGCTTGTATTAATAATAATAATAAGAAGAACAGAAGACTGCAGAATGGAATTAACAAATGCGTTATTTATTGAAAACTGAAAAAAAAAGAATGCTGAAAGTGGTGACTGACAAAGATAATTAGTAAAAGCTGCAAAAATAAAATTAATTTATTTATGCATCATTAGCAACAGCGGAGTGGAGATGGAGCATTTACAAATGTGGTAGTAATAAAGTCTACATTGCATAAAAAGGCAAGCAGATGCTAGTATGTGCTGAAACTGCAAACATGCCCCGCATAGTCTTGTGGAAAAATAAATCTTTTGCATCGCGACTCAGCATCTCAAGCGGCATAACAAGGAAACACCTCGGAAACACCGAAAGAGCAACCTTATGGTGCCCTACAACAAATACAACTACCTAGAACTAAATAAAAAACCAGAAAAAAATCATTGTCACTAAAGCACTGCCAAAACAGCGCGGAACACACAGGAATCACAGGAAACCACTAATTGTCACTGGCAGTAAGGGTACAGCTAGGCAGCTTAAACTCCACCATTGTAATGCAGTATCCCCCTTCAATGCAACCCAGCCTAAGCTAAGTAAGTTGCCTAGCACCAGCCTCTTAGCACCAAGACTGGCAGTTGTACAGTACAGTAAGCCATATATATAAATAAAAAAAAAAAAAAAAAAAACACACTATTGTGTGGAGAAGAGGGTGGCGCCTTGGCCGCTCGGCCATGCCCTAAACGCATACTGGGTATTACCTTTACAAAACCAAACTTACAAAAATCTGAGCAGTGTTTTGTTTCATTTCTAGCCAGTTTGGAAGCAGCAGCAGTTTCTGAATAGCCTCAGAATGGCTATCCCATTGCAGTACTTGTACGTGTAACAGCGCATGATGGTTCACAGAATGCTAGAGGCACAGTTACTGCAGTTGCTTTTATTAGAAGGTTGAACACCCAAGCCATTCTGGAGGCAGCTACTTGGTCTGCTGTTGATATATTCTCCAAAAATTATTGGTTGGATGTTGAATCTCAGTAGCAGGGAAGAGTTCATGATAGCCATTCTGCAGGGACTCCTGCAGCTTGCACCTTGGTCATAGACTTCTTGACCATTTAATAAAAACCATTTAATAAAAATAAATAAACTTGAAGTCTTCCCAGTAGTATGACTGCTGCAACACTTTTACCCTGGAATCGTAGACCTAAGAGATTCAGATTTTTTATTTTTACAAACTTAAAATGCTTTGCTTTTTGTTATAGCTGTTTTTTCCCTTCCATTTGTGTGTTCTCTATTCACTTCTGAATAACCTCTCTCTAAGTATAACTTTTAGTTGGTGTCTAATCATATTTTAAAAATTATTTACTACTTGAGTGTGCCACTGTTACTTAATCTTGTGTTCAAATGGCAAAAAACGTGTAAAATCAGTTAACTTCTGAACTGTGCAGACCACATCGTGCTGGTCAGAATAGTTTTATAAGATTGCTACTGATAAGAGCTTGAGTAATTTGGACATGTTTACACAAATAGTTTTTTGTCAGTCTGACTTGTGCAGGTTTACACCAATACAATTTGTCTGACTTATGCAGGATCTGTTGAAGAAGTGTCATCAGTGCATGGAAACAATAGTAAAAGCAAAAGACCAGCAAGCTGCTGAGGCCAACAAGAATGCAAGCATTTTACTCAAAGAGCTTGACTTGGAAAAGGTAAGTCACGTCTGTGAATGCAGTTGACACATCTTTAACTGTAATCTTTCCAGCTGTGTTCACATGAGTTAGGGCTTAACTGTCTGTACTCAAAGTACAGTTGTGTAAAATCTTACGATAACAGTAGATGTCCTTGCCTTCACCACTGCAGCATTTCTTAATGGGATTCCCTGCCGTGAAGCCCACCATCTGTCCACTTTGCAAAAGTCTACCTTTTCTTTAAGGTATGCTGAATGTCACCTACACACTCCTTGCATAGGGTAGGGCATAAAGGTGATGTTCAGATGTACCATCCTCAGAACTGCTTGCTTCTGGAGGAACAGCAGCACAAGGAAAACCAAGGAGAATCTGCACATCCAGGAAGGAAAGAAGCCGGGGGATGGAGGGAGGGTGTGAATACTGTGTGAATACTACAGCGGTGAAGGCGAGGGCATCTACCGTTATGGTAAGATTTTACACAACTGTATTATGTCCTTACATTCACCACTGCAGTATTCATTACTGATGGGAGAGACCAAAGGTCAAGAAGAAACTTGGGAGGAGGAAGCAGCAGAGCCTCCAAGAAGCCGTGAAGAATGGCAGCAGCAACACCAGCTCTGGCGATACCATCCGACTGGTAATGTTTGGTAAAAAGGTACGCACAGAAGTAAGGTAGCAGGGCAGCAGCAACACCAGCTCTGGCGATACCATCCAACTGGTAATGTTTGGTAAAGGTACGCACAGAAGTAAGGTAGCAGGGCAGCAGCAACACCAGCTCTGGCGATACCATCCGACTGGTAATGTTTGGTAAAAAGGTACGCACAGAAGTAAGGTAGCAGGGCAGCAGCAACACCAGCTCTGGCGATACCATCCGACTGGTAATGTTTGGTAAAAAGGTACGCACAGAAGTAAGGTAGCAGGGCAGCAGCAACACCAGCTCTGGCGATACCATCCAACTGGTAATGTTTGGTAAAAAGGTATGCACAGAAGTAAGGTAACAGCTTCAAGAATAGAATTACCATTTAAGCCTTTGAAAAAAGCACCAGAAGATTCCACAGCTCTAGTGGAATGACCCTTTACAGAAGAAGGAAAGCTCTCACCATGAAAAGTGTAACAGAAGGACGGAGGTAACAGACCGACATGTAAAACGGCGTTCGGACTGGTGGCAAAGAAGTTCTGAGGATAGTATGCCTGAATGTCAACTTTATGCCCTACCCAAGGAGCGTGCAGGTGATGTTCAGCGTACCTTAAAGCAGTGGTAGACTTTTGTAAACTGTCCGGAGGGTGGGCTTCACGGCAGGGAATCTCATTGATGAGGAATACTGCAGCAGTGAATGTAAGGACATCTTTATATTCACTCTTAGCACCTTGTTGGTGGCTCTTCACTTACAGGGTTCTGAACAGGAAGGTGCATTTAAAGTACTAACAGCCACAGGTAAACAGCTTGATGGTTATCCCATTTTTATGCTGTGATAGATGGATACCTCTTTCTTTCTCAGTGCAGTTTGCTCCCCCTCACCTTCAAGCTTACAAATTTGCATGCCTACAAAGAGGACTTGATTCCTACTTCTTTGGGTATGAGCCAAGACATGACACACCCAAATGAGCTTTAAACTTGAGTAGCTGCTGATCAGAATTATAATCGCCACCTCTGCAGCATCTCTGCCAGCTTTAAACTTGTTGCTGCTGAGCAGAGTTATAATCTCCACCATTTCAATGGCTCTGCCAGCTTTAAACTTGTGTAGCTGCTGAGCAGAGTTGTGATCTCCACCTCTTCAGGATCTCTGCCAGTTGTAAACTTGTTGCTGCTGAGCCAAGTTATAATCGCCACCTCTTCAGCATTTCTGCCACCTTGCTTCCACCGCAGTGCCCTTTGGGGCTGGTTTTGCTAGCAGTGACTGAAACTTGTCCAAGATTGTTTGCATGTGTGAGACTCCCCACTGAGGAAATATACTTTGGTGAAACACTGACCCGAATGAAGGAATTTAAGTGAGCAAGCAGTGAAGCCTCTGATAAGACATTTTGAGGTCCTGGAAATGGAAACCCCCAAGCCAGTCTTTGTAGGTGCATTCCATGGTCCTAATTGCTAGCCTCCAAAAGGCCATACAGACTCTACAAGGTTGCAAGATGCCCGTATATCATTTTGCAAAAAACTTGGGGGCTGACCTTGCAGTGGTTTCTGTGCACGGTGAGAGATGGTCAACGGTAGATGGTCTTGCACCCTAACTCCTTATCTAATGATAAAAATGGCAAAGCCTTGGGCCGTGAGAGGTGGTCAACGATAGATGGTCTTGCACCCTAACTCCTTATCTAATGATAAAGTGGTCAGTGATAGATGGTCTTGCACCCTAACTCCTTATCTAATGATAAAAATGGCAAAGCCTTGGGCCGTGAGAGGTGGTCAGCGATAGATGGTCTTGCACCCTAACTCCTTATCTAATGATAAAATTGGCAAAGCCTTGGGCCATGAGAGGTGGTCAACGATATATGGTCTTGCACCCTAACTCCTTATCTAATGATAAAAATGGCAAAGCCTTGGGCCGTGAGAGGTGGTCAACGATAGATGGTCTTGCACCCTAACTCCTTATCTAATGATAAAATTGGCAAAGCCTTGGGCCGTGAGAGGTGGTCAACGATAGATGGTCTTGCACCCTAACTCCTTATCTAATGATAAAAATGGCAAAGCCTTGGGCCGTGAGAGGTGGTCAACGATAGATGGTCTTGCACCCTAACTCCTTATCTAATGATAAAAATGGCAAAGCCTTGGGCCGTGAGAGGTGGTCAACGATATATGGTCTTGCACCCTAACTCCTTATCTAATGATAAAAATGGCAAAGCCTTGGGCCGTGAGAGGTGGTCAATGATAGATGGTCTTGCACCCTAACTCCTTATCTAATGATAAAAATGGCAAAGCCTTGGGCCGTGAGAGGTGGTCAACGATAGATGGTCTTGCACCCTAACTCCTTATCTAATGATAAAAATGTCAAAGCCTTGGGTGTCTTTGGCAAGAAAGTGAACACTTTAGCCACCTTGTTATAAATTGCCAAACTCCTATGACTGCATTTCTTCTGGCTGTCATGGACCATATGGGCCAAAAGATGAGAGGTCTCAGATACAGAGCTTGGAGCTAAGCTGTTGGAGCTCATTGAGCATACCCAAGTGGCAAAGCCTTCCAGCAAGTGACTGAGTGTAGAGGCCGCATCTAGAGCTATGGACTAGCCTAAGGTTGCAGTCCTTAAATGATAAGGCACAACTAAGTAATGTCCCACTTGATGGAGAGTTGCTGTTTGGAACTTCACCTTGGAAGTTTAAGAAAATGGAAAAAAGGGGTGAAAGTATGCAAGGAGTCAGGCAATTTTTTGTCTACCCATGCCTAGATGTGAAAGGAATTGCGCTAATAAAGCCTTGACCTTTTTACAGGAAACAGGCTAAAGGCAAACAAAAATAAAAAGCGCATCCATTCCAAAAGAGTTAAGACTTAAGCACATTTTTGTAAAGCTGTTAAATTTAACAGTTGGCAATTAAATACTTATTTCACAAGTTTGTAGTACTTTAATCCATTGTAATTAGGCCTGTCCCCCATAGTGACGTAAACACCTTTTGCTTACACATTAATATTCATGCCACAAATGGGACAGATTTACATTGGACTTCAATGTTCAGATGGTTTTTTATTCAGTTTTCTGAAAGAGAACCTAGAAAAAATCCTTTTATTTTTACAAAAAAGTTTTCACTTAATGCATGTGAATACTTTGTAATGCAAAAATACAGGATGTATTCACCACTTTAAACATGCCCATTTAATGGGTTTACTGTCCACTAGTTGTCAATTATTTTGCTTTTTCAAATTTTTACATTTTGACTTATATAGCTTATTTTTATTTGATCTCATATAATTCTGTTTATTTCATATGTTTTATTGTGAAGTAATTTTGTTTGTACAGTGCTAGGATACAGGCAGGTTGAAGTTGAGGTCATTCTGGAAACCTGAATACTGTGCTGGTTTCCATTTCAGTATCCCGCCCAGTTTTCTACCCTTGCTTTTCTGCTGAAAGGTGGGTTTGAGACTCATCTCAGGCTTATTGGCATTCAAGAGGTCCATATTAGGACCTCTTCTCTTCTCAATATTCATAAATGACCTCCACTCAGCTATCCCCGAAGCCACCTGCATCCAATATGCAGATGACTCTACTCTCATCTGTACTAATCCCATCCTTGATAACCTTCAAACTACTACCCAACTCAGCTTTACCATAGTTGAAAATTGGCTAATTGACCGTCAACTCATCCTAAACCCAAAAAAAACCCAACTCCTTCTCTTTCACCCAACCAACATAACACCTTTGACACAATTCACTATTCAATCCAATAATGGCACCACTATCACTCCTGTTACCAACGCTAAACTATTAGGAGTAAACATTGACAATAAACTGCGATTTGACACCCACATCAACCAAACTATTAAAAAGGTAAACAAAAAACTAGGGTCCTTATATAGGCTAAAAACCTTCCTAACTCCAGCCGCCAGACTAGCTACTGCCCGCTCCCACCTACTATCCACCCTACTATACGCCTCCCCATCCTTACTAACCTTAACAAATCGGACCTCAATCGTCTCTCCGCTTGTTATAACCACATTGCTAGATTTATCACCGCGCTACCCTATAGAACACACCATTGTATTAACCTGAAAAAACTTGACTGGCTAGAACTCCCTAATCTTCTTCTGGAATACCAACTCATAGAAGCCTTTAAAATACTGAAACATCCAGAGAACACCCCTGCACTAAAAAACATACTAATCCCTTACTCCAACCTATGTTCACTTCGCTCATCTAACAAAATCCTAATACAAACTCGCAAGTCCCATAACCTAGGTGGGGACACACTGTATTCCAATATTATTGGCAAGGTGTGGAATTCTCTTCCCAATAAGCTCACGACTTTACCATCACTAGCTCAATTCAAAAAAGAACTAAAGATCCACTATAAATCACAATGGCTTTGTCCCTGTACTAACCCAGACTAACATTCCAAGGTGAAATCCTATACATAAGTGGGCAATTATTGTCTTACTCAACCAAGTGTGAATTAACCTGAATATAATGTACTGTAACCAACTGTAGTTTCTATTGTAATAATTTTCTCTCTCCTTAAACTATGTATATTGTCTTTATATCTTTATATCTTTGTATCAATATATCATTGTTAACCCTGTTGGAGCTTTTCTCCCCGGGACTCCGCTGAAAATGGACATGTATCCAGTCGGACTATCCCGGTCAACAAATGTAAAATAAAATAAAAATAAAATAAATTTCTGTTGAGGATGTCACTTGTTTCTATTAAGAATCTCTCCCTTACCAGGCCTTACCACATTTGTGCCTGTAATGTTGGTGGAGCCTTCCTAGTGGCTATTTCTCCTTTGGGAGGTACTGCTGCTCTAGGTTTTGCCCAGACTAAAGGCACTTGAAAGAATTGATCTGTAATATCTGCTCTGCCTCTTCCTTGGATTGCATTCCTCCCAGCTCCTTCACACTTGTCAGAGAATCTGATGGTTGGTTTTGGTCCTGAAGCACTGCTTGTTTTTGTGAGGGCAGAAACTGTAGTTTGGGGAGGATGCTTTCACTCCCTTGGGGTTGGGAGGGTGGGCTAATGGTTAAGGTGTTTGCCTTATAAACACAAGGTACAGCATTTGAGTCTCACAAGGGATAATTGGTTAGGCTTAAAATGGGCTAGCAAGGACAGTTAGCTTCGTACTAAGCTATGAACCTAAAGCATTACAGCCTTCCTGGATCCCCATACAGTGGTTGACTAGACGGCTTGTTCACCTGTCTGCTTCCTTGGCGAGGAGGCTCGCAGTTACAATTTTCACTTTCGTAGTGGAATGACAGTTGTGTTTGTGCCACGGGATGATTCCTCCCTCTGACTTTGGTTGCAGTCAAGTTCATTCTGTATGAGTATCTGCTGCAGCTGCTCATTATGGCTTTCCTTGGTGGAATGGATCACTGTGACCCTTTGAGATGATGTTGCTTCCCTTCTCAGCTGGTACATATCTGAAGTGTGTCTTGGGTTTGCTCTGGCCAGGCATTCCCTAGAAGGACTCAGCCTTCTAACTTTTATTCTAGTGTAGTTTTCTGGCTGCTCCATGCTGGTAGCTTATTGCTTTGAATTGATTCCAACCAATGAGACGCATGAAGGATGGTATTTTAGATGTAGTGGATGCTTTTGTTTATGTTCTTTGTGTTTCACTGGTGCAGTCATTACATTTGGGTTATCTGCCTGCAGGTAGCCCTCAGCTGGCCTGACTATCAAAGTCTTGGATTCCTGCGTCAGATACAGTCTCTTCTTCCATGACGTCAGGGGTATAAAACATGCAGCCGATGCCATTACATTAGTCTTTCTTGTCGCGCGGTGCCCGAAGCAGAAGCAGTTCGCAAGGGACGGTCGGCTGACTCCTGAAATTTTCGTTTTCAAGTTTCAGATAGTCTTCAAAAAAGCTAAGTACCCTGTTGGGGGGTCCCTTTTCTTGCTCTTAACCGATGTCAGTAAAAGTTAACAATTGTATTCCCTGTGGAAAGCAAATACCTCATAAAGATTTTCATTCGTACTGCATTCCTTGATTAGGCCCAGACCACGATGTCCCTCGCTGTTAGTTTTGTGCCTTCAACCCCCGTACTATTCGTCGTCTGTCTATTTTTGCAGCAAACTATTTTGGTACTTGGTATAACTATCCAGAAATGGCTTCGGTAAGCCATCTGACTACCGATATTCTGAAAAAATGTAAGGATAAAGACAGAGACAGACCGCATAGGTTCACAACTGCCGACGCTTTCATTTAAGCTAGTTGCCAGTCCGCCGGTACTCAGGGAGGCGCTTTCAAAGCCCCTGATGCCCGCTACTTTAGATTTGCAGGCCTCTACTGAGACCCATTCGGAGTCTGGTATGCCGCGAGATGCTTCTTCGACTATGGAGCCTGTGGATGTCTCTACCTTGGATGGGTCTGAAGCCACTGTGCAGGCACCGGCTTCTGAAGGTGTATTCAGGCCTACAGACTTGCATTTTAAACCAACGCCATCTTCATCTAAGCCTAAAACTTGACCCACGCCTAGAAAACAGACGTCCAAACCACATGGTCAGGCCCATATGCCTAAAAAACAAATGTTTAGAATGGCTGAAGACCTTACTACTATAATTAGGGGAAGCCAGCCTTCCCCTCTTGAGACCTAGAACTGATTTTCCTTCTGATTCTTCTGATCAGGAGTCTGATTTTTCTGTTTCTTCTGATTACCAGGGTTTACCTTGCTCACACTCAGGGAGCATTTTCGCTGGGAAAGCCAGGATTACTCTGATGCCAAAAGGAGGCTTAGGGAATTCTTACTCCTTCCTCGACACAGGCCTTTAGCCTATTCCCCCCTGTTCTGGACATTGTAGATTATGCTTTCTTGGAATCTAGACTATCCTCAGACACTTCCTTCAGCTCCCAGGAAACCTGACCGGTACTACAGAGTACTTGACTCTCGCAAGTTCCTTTTCAAGAATCCTGCTGCGGATCCAGAGACCATTTCCCAAGGTCCAAAGGGCGTTAAGGCTACAGCTGCCAAAAATCCTACCCCTTCTGATAGAGATTCTAGAGCCTTGGACAGATGGGGTAAGAAGGTTTACACTTCTGCTACTTTGTCTATTAGGGCTTTAAATTGCTAGTTTCATATGTTAAAGTACCAGCAGCATATTATGGGACTACTTAAACAGAAAATGATGATGATTCCTGACTGTGCTGAACACAAAGATTTACAGGATTTAATGCATTCTTCTGAACAAGTAGGTAAACATACATTGCAATGTGGTTTTGATTCTTTAGAAGCATCTTGCAGGGCTGCTATCACTGGGGTCTGTACTTAGAAGGCATGCTTGGCTTAAGAAGCAAAACTTGCCAGATCATGTTAAAGCTAAATTACTAGATGCTCCCTTAAACCAAGACTGCCTGTTTGGCAACAGAACAGTAGTAGTCCTCAAAAAGATGGAGGAAAAAGCTAAATCTATGCAAACTGTTAAAGATATCCTGCAGGTACAGCCACCCAGACTTAGTAGGCATTGGCCTTCAAAGAACTGGTACTTTCCAGCCTCCTCCAGGCCTTCTCAGTCCAAACCCAGTAACAGCAGACCATCTAGGTTACAGTTTTAGGCTATGCACAGGCCTAAGCAGTGGGGGGCTCCCACTTCCAAAGCAGGGAGTAGTAAGACAACCCCCCCATGAGAAAATGGCACAATGACTTAAACTTAACCCTTCCAGGCCCTGTTCAGCTGCCTGCTCCCTTAAGAGGAAAGCTTGCCCTAAATGCAAAAAAAATGGTAACTCATTACCCAGGACAAATGGGTTTTGGATATAGTTTCCCAAGGATACAGATTCCACTTCCACACCCTACCAACCCCAAACAGTTGGCCAGACCTACCCCCAAATCAGTGGGCAGAGGCTCAATAGCTGGGTCTCTCTTTTCAGAGTATCAGGGCTATTCAACCTGTCCCAGCAGAAGAAAAGGGACAAGGTTTTTATTCAAGACTTTTCCTGGTACCCAGAAAAGACAGCTCCTGGCGTCCTATCCTGGACCTCTCTATTCCAAACACGTTTTTGGTAATCCCAGAATTCAAGATGTTAGCACTTCAACAGCTGCTTCCTATGCTAGGCAAAGATGCCTGGTTGGCAACCTTAGACTTAAAGGAAGCTTACCTGCACGTTCCACTAAGGGACTCTTGCAGGAAATACCTACGCTTCAGGGCAGGCCCCATGCACTAGCAGTTCTCTGCACTTCCCTTTGGCTTATCTACTGCGCCCAGGGTATTCACAGTGTCTAGCTCCAGCTGTTGCATTTTGAAGGCAGAGAAATATTAAAATATACCCATACTTGGACGATTGTCTAATTCAGATAGAAAGCTAGGAATTGCTATTAAAACATCTGGCATTCGTAAAGAAACTTCTAAGCTCACTGGGGTGCACCATAAACGAAAAGAAATCTCACCTAGTACCCTGCCAGATTGTATTCCTGGGAGCAAGCTTGAACACAACTTCCCAGATGGCTTTCCTCACTCCAGAGAAACAAGTTGATTTCACAACCTACTTCAAACTACTGGCCACAAAGACCCAGCTATCTGCAAGGAAAATCCTGCAAGCCCTGGGGTTCATGGCCTCTTGCATTCTATTAATTCCATATGCAAGGCTGCATATGAGGAAACTACAGTGGTATCTAAAAAGCCTATGGTGTCAACATTCTCAATTCCTGGAATCAGTGATTCCTGTCATTCCTTGTATAAAGACAGAGTTCTTTTGGTGGACAGATGCCTGCTACCACAACAAGGGGCTCCCATTCACTCTATCCCCTGCCGCCCACACTCTAACAGATGCATCAGACTATGCATAGGGTGCTCACTTGGCAGGGCAGTGCATTCAGGGCAAATGGAACCCGAGACACACGCACCTGCATATCAACCAAAAAGAAATGTTAGCTGTACAGAATTTCCTGACAGCCTTCAAAGACCACATTCTTCCAGGACAATTATTGGTAAAGACAGACACCACAGTTTTGTGGTACATAAACAAGCAGGGGTAACCCACTCGTACCCTCTCTGCAGACTAGCCATGGCTCTGTGGAACACAGCCTTGAGCTACCAAGTGCACCTACAGGCTCAATTCCTGCCAGGCAAGCTAAATTCACTGGCAGACGACCTAAGCAGAAATCTCATGGACCCACAGAAGTGGAAACTGGAACCAAAAATATTCAACCTCTTGAGAAACAAATGGGGGAATCCAGAGATAGACCTGTTTGCCTCCCCTCATAACTACCAATTGGACAAATTCTGCACAAGGGCTTCCTACGGTCAAGTTTGGAAAGTGGGTGCCCTGTCCTTTACCTGGGAATGCCTCTCAGTTTATGCTGTTCCCCCTCTGCCTTTCCTCTCGAAGGTTCTGCTAAAGATCAAACAGGACAAACCAAGGACAATATTGATTGCACCAGACTGGCCACGCCAGCACTGGTACCCCCACTTGCACAGTATGACAACTCTGGAACCATGGCACCTGCCTCAGACCCCTTCCCTGCTGTCCCAGTAGGAGGGCCAGATTCTGCACCATCAGCTTCAAACCCTGAACCTTGCAGCATGGCTAATTCCTTGAGCTCTCCAGTAGTATCCCTCAGTAAGCAGGTGCTAGATGTCATTCTGGAGGTCCTTGAGCTCTCCAGTAGTATCCCTCAGTAAGCAGGTGCTAGATGTCATTCTGGAGGTCCTTGAGCTCTCCAGTAGTATCCCTCAGTAAGCAGGTGCTAGATGTCATTCTGGAGGTCCTTGAGCTCTCCAGTAGTATCCCTCAGTAAGCAGGTGCTAGATGTCATTCTGGAGGTCCTTGAGCTCTCCAGTAGGTATCCCTCAGTAAGCAGGTACTGGATGTCATTCTGGAGGTCCTTGAGCTCTCCAGTAGTATCCCTCAGTAAGCAGGTACTGGATGTCATTCTGGAGGTCCTTGAGCTCTCCAGTAGTATCCCTCAGTAAGCAGGTGCTAGATGTCATTCTGGAGGTCCTTGAGCTCTCCAGTAGTATCCCTCAGTAAGCAGGTGCTGATGTCATTCTGGAGGTCCTTGAGCTCTCCAGTAGTATCCCTCAGTAAGCAGGTGCTGATGTCATTCTGGAGGTCCTTGAGCTCTCCAGTAGTATCCCTCAGTAAGCAGGTACTGGATGTCATTCTGGAGGTCCTTGAGCTCTCCAGTAGTATCCCTCAGTAAGCAGGTGCTGATGTCATTCTGGAGGTCCTTGAGCTCTCCAGTAGTATCCCTCAGTAAGCAGGTACTGGATGTCATTCTGGAGGTCCTTGAGCTCTCCAGTAGTATCCCTCAGTAAGCAGGTGCTAGATGTCATTCTGGAGGTCCTTGAGCTCTCCAGTAGTATCCCTCAGTAAGCAGGTGCTAGATGTCATTCTGGAGGTCCTTGAGCTCTCCAGTAGTATCCCTCAGTAAGCAGGTGCTGATGTCATTCTGGAGGTCCTTGAGCTCTCCAGTAGTATCCCTCAGTAAGCAGGTACTGGATGTCATTCTGGAGGTCCTTGAGCTCTCCAGTAGTATCCCTCAGTAAGCAGGTGCTAGATGTCATTCTGGAGGCAAGGAGGCCTAGTACTAGAAAATCCTATGATGAAAAGTGGAAAAGATACTATTCCTGGAGCCAGATTCGGGGGATGGGCAAAACAGTGCCCAGCTTACTGCATATTCTTTAGTACTTAACAGAAATGCTCCACAAGGCCCTTTCCTTCTCGTCCATTAAAATTCATGCCTCAGCCATTTCAGCATATTATAATACGGAACACCCCCCCCCGCCTTCTCTCACCCCCTGCTAGAGCAATTCCTCAGGGGGTCAAAAATTTAAGACCCCCCCCCACTCCAGCCTGGGATCTTAACTTTGTATTGGAAAAGCTCACTTTCCCTCCTTTTTGAGCCAGCTGTAACTGCAGAGTTGAAATTCCTTTCTTGGAAAACAGCCTTCCTTCCAGCCATCACTTCAGCAAGAAGAGTGTCTGAATTACAGGCCCTCATGGCAGTGGAGCCCTTCATCATCTTCCATGCAGACAGGGTGTCCCTCGGGACCAACCCTTCCTTTATGCCCAAGGGTGGTGTCTAGTGTGGCCATTAATCAGTCCATTAATTTGCCTACTTTTTTCCCCGAATCCTCAAAACAAAGGAGAACGAATACTGCACTCTTTGGACATGCACAGACAACTTAGATTTTATTTGGACAGGACTGAGCCTCTCAGGAAATCTGAACAGATCCTAGTTGGCTTTGCTGCAGGGGCAGAGGGGGAGGCCATTTCAAAGCAAACTATTTCTAAGTGGATAGCCCATTGCATTCATTTCTGCTATAAGCACCATGGAAAACCTACCCCACGGGATAAGATCACATTCCACCAGAGCTGCATCTACCTCCTTTCTCAGAGGTGTACCTGCCAGGGACATCCTAGAAGCTGCTACCTGGAGCTCTGTACATGCCTTCACCAAGCATTACCACATGCCTATTTTTTCTAAATCCAAAGCTGGTTTTGCCACTGCAGTCTTGCAGGGCTTAATAGCTGGTTCTAATGCTCTCTAACCTCCTCCTTCCCTCCCTTAGCTTTGGGAATCAACCCAAATGTAATGACTGCAACAGTGAAACACAAACAACATAGAACAGTTGTGTACACTTGCCATAAATGTAGCTGTTCGAGTGTATTCACTGTTGCAGTCCTGGTTACCCTCACTCCAGCCCCCTGACTTCTCTTGGCTCTACCTTCCTTTTTGTTTGATGTATTTAAGCTTTCTGGTGTATTTGCTTTTTGTTGGAGGTGTAACTTATACAATTGCTTCCCATTATGGGGGCACCTGACATCTGGGCCAAGAAAAACTGATGTAATGGCATCTGCTGCATGTTTTATACCCCTGACATCATGAAAGAAGAGACAGCATCCGATGCAGGAATGCAAGACTTTGATATTCAGGTCAGCTGAGGGCTACCTGCAGGCAGGTAACCCAAATGTAATGACTGCAACAGTGATTACACACTAACATCTACGTTTATGGTAAGTGTACACAACTGTACTTTTTATCAGTTGCCCTTCAGTGTGTCTGTTCTGATCTCCACTTCAGGGGGTACCTTTCCAGCCTCTCAGTCTTTTAGTGAAAATGGCAGTAGCCTGTTCATTCCCTTGGTTCAGAGTCCGGTCAGGAATGGTGCTTCCTCTTTAAGCACTACTTCCTGCTAGTAATTGGTACCATGTTTTGGGGCTTCCCCTTTAAGAAGTATTTCCTGCTAATAGTTGACAGTGTGTTTGGACCTTATGTTTAAGCATTACATCCTGCTGATAGTTGGCAGTGTGTTTTGGGCTTCTGTTTAAACATCATCTGTCCTCCTCCTTAGAGCGGAGTCTGCACAGCCCCTTTACTCCCCTCTCCACTCCCCACCCATAAGTCACCTTCAGCTCCAGGGCTACTTTAACAAACCAGTGAATTTATTGTTGTCAGGGCTGTAGCCCTCTATGCCACAGAGCCAACATGTGGGCAGTCCTTCTAGTCAGCCTCTGTCGTCGGAAGTCCCTACATGTGGGATATGTACGTACAACTTTATAATTTGTCAGCATTTGGGGCAGGATGTTTGAAATTTTCATTAATGTTTCTTGACTTGCAGGAAGTCTGTTGCTAGTCCATGAAGTGCCAGGATCAAGGGCTGACTGCGCTTATGTGCAACAGCTGAGTGGGGGGAGATGCTGACTTGGGTTATTGGAGAGGATAACCCCAAACTCAACTGTAGGACTCATCAAGGAAGGGTCTTCATTGAAGAAATGTTAAATGATCTTTGTGTTTCAGTGTTCCAGTCATCACACGTGGGTTATCCTGCCAGGGGTAGCCCTCAGTCAGCCCGAATACCAGAGGCTTAGTATTTTTGCGTTTGTTGCTGTCGCTCCAGGACTGATGTCAGATAGCCAGTGGTATAAAAACAGCCAGCTGACACCATTACATCAGTCTTTCTTGCCAAGAAGCCTGAAGCAGAAGCAGTTCGCACGAGTGCTGGTCAGCCGCTACCTGAGTTTTCATTTCCAAATTTGAAGTTGAAGTCTTTTAAAGCTAAGTACCACTTTGGGGATCCTTTTTTCTTTCTCTAACCGATTTCAGAAAAAGTTAATTGTCTCGCCTGTGGAAAGCAAATACCACACCGAGATTTTCATTCTTACTGCATCACTTGTTTAGGCCCAGACCACGATGTCCCTCGCTGTCGGTTTTGTGCTTTGTTCAATGCCAGAACTATACGTAGTTAGGCTCTTATCATAGCTAAATACTTTCTCTGTTGATCTCGTATTCCAAATTGGCTTTGGTAAGCCATCCGACTACTGAGCTTCCGAAAAAACGTAAGGATAAAGACACAGACACGCACAGGTCCAAAACTGCGACGATGCTTCTGTTAAGCTAGTCGCCAGTTTGCTGGTACTCAGTGAGATGCTTTTGCAGACCCTGATGCCCGCTTCTGTAGATTTGCAGGCCACTACCGAGAACCGTTTGGAGTCCAATATGCCGTGAGACTCTCTGACTACAGAACCTGCGGATGTCTCTACCTTGGATGGGTCTGGAGCTGCTGTGCAGGCACCATCTTCCAAGGAAGATGTTCTTCATGTTTTACGGTTGCAGTCATCACATTTGGGTTAACTGCTGCAGTAGCCCTCCATTGGCCTGATTATCAAATTCTTGTGTCCTCCGTCGGTTGCTGTCTCATCTTCCATGACGTCAGGTAGTCAGGGTTATAAAGCATGCAGCCAACACCATTATATCAGTCTCTCTTGTCGTGCAGTTCCTGAAGCAGAAGCAGTTCGCAAGTGCTGGTCGGCCGACTCCTGAAATTTTCGTTTTCGAATTTCAGATCCGAAGTCTTCAACTAAGCTAAGTACCCCATTGGGGAACCTTTTATTGCTCTAAACTGATGTCAGTAAAAGTTAACAATTGTATTTCTTGTGGAAAGTAAATACCTCATAAAGATTTTCATTCATAATTGCATTCCTTGCTTAGGCCCAGTCCACGACTTACCTTGCTGTCGGTTTTTTGCCTTATTCAAACCTTGTACTATTCGTCGTCTCTTCATTTACCCATCTAAATATTTTGGTATTCTGTTCAGTTATCCAGAAATGGATTTGGTAAGCCACCCGATTACCGACATTCCTAAAAAGAATGCAAAGATAAAGACAGACACAGACCGCATAGGTCCAAAGTTGCCGACGACGCTTCAAAGCTAGTTGCCAGTACTCAGTGAGGCACTTTCGCAGCCACTGATACCCGCTACTTCAGATTCACAGGCCTCTACTGAGACCCATTTGGAGTCCGGTATACCGTGAGATGCTGCTTCGACTGTGGAACCTGCAGATGTCTCTACCTTGGATGGGTCCGGAGCCGCTGTGCAGGCACCGGCTTCTGAGAGTGTATTCAGGCCTACTGACTTGCATATTAAACCGACACCATCTTCTTTAAGGCCTAAAACTCGATCCATGCCTAGAAAACAGACGCCCAGACCACATGGTCATGCCCCAGTGCCTAAAAAATGTTAAGAATGGCTGAAGACCTTATTACTCTAATCAGGGGAAGCCACCCTTCCCCCTCCAACAGACCTAGGACTGATTTTTCTTCTGATCAGGACACTGAAATTTCTGTTTTCTCCGATGACCAGGATTTGCCTTTGTCTACCTATGAGGATTCTGATGCAGAGGACTCTATTTCCTCTGCTTCCCCTCCAGAGGATTTCTCTTTTGGTGAAACCTTGCATACTCTTAGAGAGCATTTTTGTTAGGAAAGCCAGGATTACTCTTGACTCCAAAAAGAGGCTTAGGGAATTCTTACTCCTTCCTCAACACAGGCCTTTAGCTATCCCTCCTGTACTGGGCATTGTAGATGATGCCTTCTCGGAATCAAGCCTGGCCCCTGACTCTCTACCTCCTGCTCCCAGAAAACCTGATAGGTATTACAGGGTACCCGACTCTCACAAGTTCCTCTTTAAAAATCCTTCTGCAGATCTTGAGACTATTTCACAGGACCCAAGGGCATTAAGGCTACTACTGTGAAAAATCCTACCCCTTCTGATAGAGATTCCAGGGTGCTGGATAGATGAGGTAAGAGGGCATACACTTCTGCAACCTTTGCCATTAGGGCCTTAAACTGCCAGTTTCATATGTTAGTGTCAGCAGCATATTATTGGATTGCTTAAACAGAAAATGATGTTAATTCCTGACTGCGCTGAAAATAAAGATTTACAGGATTTAATGCATTCTGCAGAACAAGTTGGAAAACATACTTTGCAATGTGGATGTTCATCGTGTTTCACTGTTGCAGTCATTACTCTAGGGTTATCCTGCTTGCAGGCTACCCGCAGTCAGCCTGAATTCAAACTCCTGGTCCAGCGTCAGTTGCTGTCGCCTCTTCCCTGACGTCAGTGCGCCAGAGGTATAAAAGATGCAGCCGATGCCGTTTTCTCCAGTCTTTCTTGCCGCGCGGTGCCCAAAGCAAAAGCAGTTCACAAGTGCCGGTCGGTCGACTCCTGAGATTTTCAAATCCGAATTTCAGAACCGAAGTCTTCATTAAAGCGAAGTGCCCCGTTGGGGAAACTTTTTTCTTGCTCCAGACCGATGTCAGAAAAAGTTAACAATTGTATTTCTTGTGGGAAGCAAATACCTCATAAGGATTTTCACTCTTACTGTATTCCTTGCCTAGGCCCTGTTCACAACGTTACTAGTTGTCGGTTTTGTGCTAGATTTAACCAACGCACCATTAAGCATCGGTTCGATTTTGCATTTCATTACTTTGGCCGAAGATTTAATTATATAATGCCGTCAGAACAGCCGACTGCTGGAGTTTACAAAAAACGCAAGGACAAGGAAAAGGATAGGCATCCGAGGTCCAAAACTGACGAGGCCTCCGTTAGGCCAGTCGCTGGTTCGCCGGTTCTCAGTGAGGCGCTTTCGTAGCCCCAGGCGCCCGCTACCTCAGAGCCACAGGCCACTTCAGACTCCCACGTGGAGCCAACTGGGCCTCTGGATACTCAAGGTATTGGACACTCGGAAATCATTCCCTCAGATGGGTCCGGAGCCGCTTGAGCAGGCATCGGCTTCTGAGGGTGTCTTCAGACCTACACAGCTATATGTTAAACCATCTTCAGCTTCAAAGAAAAAAGACTAAAGCAGCTCTAAAGACAAAGAAACAAGTACAGCATTCTCCTGCTCAGATTTCCATGCCTAAAAAACAGGTGCTTAAAATGGCCGAAGACCTAATTACTTTGATCGGGGGTTCCCATCCCCCTCCTGATAAGAGGCCTAGGCAAGAGAGAGGATATGATTCTTCTGATCAGGTTTCTATTTCTTCTGATTCCTTTTCTGAACAGGATTCTTCTATACCTCCCTATGAGGACTCTGATGCTGAAGAATCCATTCCTTCAGCCTCTCCTCCTGAAGATTATTCTTTTGGGGAAACCCTGCATACCATGAGGGAGCATTTCCACTGGGAGAGCCAAGATTACTCTGAATCTAAGAAAAGGCTCAGAGACTTTCTGCTACTTCCTCAGCACAGGCCCCTTGCTATTCCACCTGTTCTAGGCATTGTAGATGGACGTATTTTCAGAGTCCGGCCTGTCCCCTGACTCTTTACCCCCTACACCTGCTAAGCCAGACAGGTACTACAGGGTCCCAGATTCTCATAAATTCGTATATAAAAACCCCGCTGCTGACCCAGAAACTATTTCTCAGGGCCCCAAAGGGGTCAAAGCTTCCACTGCAAAAAACCCTGTCCCCTCTGATAGGGATTCTAGGTCACTGGACAAATGGGGGAAAAAAGTTTACACTTTTGCTACCTTTGCTGTAAGGGCTTTAAATTGTCAGGTTCATGTGCTTAAATATCAACAATACTTAATGTCACTGCTTAAACAGAAAATGTTGACAAATACTGAATGTTCAGAGAACAAAGGAATGCAGGATTTATTGCATGCAGCTGAACAAGTGGGAAAGCATACTTTGCAATGTGGTTACGATTCACTGGAGGCCTCTTGCAGGGCCGCTGTTACAGGTTCTGTTATTAGAAGGCATGCGTGATTAAGGGAACAGAATCTGCCTGATCATGTTAAAGCAAAATTATTAGATGCCCCATTACAGCATGATACTTTGTTTGGTGCTAAAGCAGAAGAGGTGTTGAAGAAAATGGAGGATAAAGCGAAATCCATGCAGACAGTTAAGGATTTCTTACAGGAACAGCCACCCAGATTTAGCAGGAACTGGCCTTCTAAAAATTGGTCCTTTCCAGTGTCAGACAGACCACAAAGAGGCAGATATGGACGTCCCAGAGGCAGATCTCAGCCCCAAGGCTCATACAGGCCTAAACAATGGGGTGCTCCTGCCTCCAAAAGCGGAGAAGACAAATCACAACCTTACAGGAAACAGTCCCAATGACTTTCCTCTGCCAGATCCAAGCACTTTTCTTTTGACAGCCCCCTTAGGGGGAAAACTAGCACTTTTCTCATCAAATTGACAAATGGTTACCCAAGACAAATCGGTCCTGAATATATTGTCCCAAGGCTACAGGTTCCATTTTCCTACCAAGGGCAAAAGGTATGCCAGACCTGCCACACAATCAAAGGGCAGAGGCACAAAAGCAAATTACAGCCCTCATGGACATGAGGGCCATTCAACAAGTACCACAACAAGAGCAGGGGCAAGGATTTTACTCCAGACTTTTCTTAGTGCCCAGAAAGGACAAAATCTGGAGACCAATACTGGACCTGTCTATACTAAACACGTTTCTGAAGGTTCCAAAAGTCAAGATGTTGACTCTACAGCAGCTACTGCCCATGCTGGGCAAGAAGGCTTGGCTCATAACTTTGGACCTAAAAGAGGCATACCTGCATGTCCCAATCAGACAATCTTGCAGAAGATACCTCAGATTCATTGCTGGCTCAATGCACTACCAATTCTCTGCACTTCCCTTTGGCTTATCTACTGCGCCCAGGGTCTTCACAAAATGCCTGGCACCAGTAATTGCATTTTGCAGACAGAGGAATTCAGATATATCCCTACTTGGACGACTGCCTTAATCAAGCAGAGAACAAAGACATTCTTCTAAAGCATCTGGCATTTGTAAAAAGATTGCTAATCTGTCTAGGGTACACAGTAAACAAAAGGAAATCAAAACTAGTACCCTCTCAAGCGATAATATTCCTGGGTGCAAGCTTAAATACAACTGCCCAGATGGCTTATCTCACACCAGACAAACAAAAGCAACTGACTTCTTACTTCAAAAAAATTAGCAGCAAAGACCCAGTTATCTGCAAGGAAAATCCTGCAGGCCTTGGGTTTCATGGCATCCTGCATTCTACTAATTCCATATGCCAGACTGCATATGAGGAAACTACAATGGTACCTAAAAAGTGTTTGGACTCCGCATTGCCACAGCCTGGAGACAGTAATTATCCTCATTCCCTGCCTGCAGCAGGAGTTTCGATGATGGGCAGAGGCCTGTCACCACAACAAGGGTCTGCCATTCACTTTACCCACAGCCAGACAGACACTGACAATGGATGCATCAGATTATGCCTGGGGGGGCCATATGGCAAGAAAATGTATTCAGGGCACATGGCCTGCAAGCCAGATGCATCTTCACATCAGTCAAAAAGAGATGCTAGCTGTTCAGAATGCCCTGACAGCTTTCAGGGATCTACTTCATCCAGGACAGCTACTGATAAAGACAGACAATACTACGGTCATGTGGTACATAAACAAACAGGGAGGTACACATTCCTACCCCCTCTGCAGACAAGCAATGACCTTATGGGGACACAGCATTGACTTATCAAGTTCACCTGCAAGCACAATTCCTGCCAGGAAAAACAAATACTCTGGCAGACTAAGCAGAAACCTCATGGATCCCCACGAGTGGAAACTGGATCCACAAGTCGTTAGCATGGTAACAAGGAAATGTGGATGCCCAGACGTAGATCTATTTGCCTCCCCTCACAACTGCCAATTACAGAGATTTTGCAGAAGGATTTATCACAAGCATGGAGAGTGGGCGCCCTATCCTTCAGCTGGAAAAAACTAAGAGTATATGCCTTTCCTCCACTACCTCTCCTTCCCAGGGTGCTCCTAAAGGTCAGACAAGAGAAGCCAAAAATGATACTGATTGCACCAGACAGGCCACGCCAGCACTGGTACCCAGTCCTAAAGAGCTTATCTCAAGGTCCAGCATGGATATTGCCTCAAACTTCTCATTTGCTGACCCAACAAAACAATCAGATCTTGCACAGCCAACTCAGGACCTTAAATCTGGCAGCATGGCGGATAATGTAGCCATTCAGAACACTCCTCTTTCAAAAGCTGTTAGGGATGTTATCTTGGAGGCCAGGAGGCCCAGTACCAGAAAATGTTATGCAGAAAAATGGAAGAGATTCTGTGCTTGGAACCAGGAACAAGGCATTGACACGTATGTACCAAATATTCCTCAGATTTTACAATACCTAACTGAGATGCTGGACAAAGGCCTTTCTTTTTCATCAATTAAGATTCATGCCTCTGCCATTTCTGCCCATTACAATATGGAACCTCCTCTATCTTTTCTCATCCTTTAATAAGGCAGTACCTCAGAGGGGCCAAAAACATCAGGCCTCCAAGGAGAGCACCAATTCTGGCATGGGACCTCAATTATGCCTTGGAAAAACTCACACAGGCTCCTTTTGAGCCAGCCTCAACAGCGGATATAAAATTCCTATCCTGGAAAACAGCTCTGCTCCTAGCAATAACCTCTGTAAGACGAGTCTCTGAGTTACAAGCACTCATGGCTGTGGAACCTTTTATCATTTTTCATCCAGACAGGGTTTCTCTGAGGACAAACCCAACATTTATGCCTAAGGTGGTGTCCAGTGTGGCCCTCAACCAAACCATTCACTTCCCTACCTTTTTATCCAAATCCATAGAACAAGGGTGAGAAAATTCTGCATTCTTTGGACATACACAGGCAGCCACGCTTCTACCTGGACAGAACTAAAGCTTTCAGAAAGACTGAGCAACTTTTAGTGTCATATGCTGCAGGATCACAAGGAAAGTCCATCTCAAAACAGACCATTTCTAAATGGATAGGCCATTGCATCCATCTGCTATTCTCAGCATGGCAAATCAGTGCCTAAGGGCATTAGGCCTCATTCTACCAGAGCAGCAGCCACTTCAGCAGCCTTCCTCAGAGGAGTACCAACCAAAGACATCTTGGAGGCTGCAGCTTGGAGTTCGGGGCGCACTTTTACAAAGCACTACCACTTATCTCTTTACTCTAAATCCAGAGCAGGCTTTGCCACTGCAGTTCTGCAGGGCCTCCTAGCTTCTCCTAATCCTGTTTAGCCCAGTCACCCTTCCTCAGCTTTGGGATTCAACCCAAGAGTAATGACTGCAACAGTGAAACACTATGAATGTAGTACAGTTGTGTACCTACCATAATTGTAGATGTTCGAGTGTATTCACTGTTGCAGTCCAGGTTACCCTCCCTCCGTCCCCCTTTCTTTTGCTGGGGTTTATCTGTACTTCTCTATTCTATACAACCTATGTGATGTATTTGCTTTTAGATGAATTATATGTTTCTTTACTGCATTTATGTTTATTGGCATAATATATTTAGCCTTCCCTTTTGGGGGGCACCTGACATCTGGGGCAAGAAAAACTGAAGAAAATGGCGTCTGCTGCATCTTTTATACCCCTGGTGCACTGACGTCAGGGAAGAGGCGACAGCAACCGATGCCGGACCAGGACTTTGGAATTCAGGCCTACTGTGGGTAGCCTGCCAGCAGGATAATTCTAGAGTAATGACTGCAACAGTGAATATACTCTAACATCTACATTTATGGTAGGTACACAACTGTACTTTTTGATTCATTAGAGGCATCTTGCAGGGCTGGTTTCACTGGGTCTGTACTTAGAAGGCATGCTTGGCTTAAGGAGCAATCTTTGCCAGATCATGTTAAAGCTAAATTACTGGATGCTCCCTTAAACCAAGACTGCCTGTTTGGCAACAAAGCATAAGTACTTAAATAGATAGATGGAGGAAAAAGCTAAATCTATGCAAATTGTTAAACATGTCCTACAAGTACAGCCTCCCAGATTTAGTAGGAATTGGCCCTCTTAAGAATTAGTCCTTTCGTGCCTCGTCCAGGAATTCAGTCCAAACCCAGAACCAGCAGAGCACCCAGGCTTCAGTCCCAAGGTACTTGCAGGCCTAAGTAGTGGGGGGCTCCCACTTCCAAAGCAAGCAGTAGTAAGACCCCCCCCCCATGGTAAACTGTCTCATTGACTTAATTTTAAACCTTCCAAGCCCTGCTCAACTGACTGTTCCTTTAGGGAGAAAGATTGTCCTGCATTCAAAAAATTGGGAACTCATTACCCAGGACAAATTGGTTTTAAATATTGTTTCCCAAGGATACAGATTCCATTTCCACTCCTTACCAACACCAAACGGTTGGCCAGACCTACCCCCAAATCAGTGGGCGGAGTCTCAAAAGCAAGTTCTCTCTCTTTTAAGCATCAGGGCTGTTCAGCCTGTCCCAGAAGAAGATTGGGGACAAGGTTTCTACTCAAGACTTTTCTTGGTACCCAGAAAAGGCAATTCCTGGCATCCTATCCTGGACCTATCTATCCTAAACACATTTTTGGTGATCCCAAAATTCGAGATGCTAACTCTTGATCAGCTGCTTCCCATGCTAGGCAAAGATGCCTGGTTGGCAGCACTGGATTTAAAAGAAGTCTACCTGCACATCCCAGTAAGGGAGTCTTGCAGAAGATACCTATGCTTCAGAGCAGGCTACATGCACCATCAGATCTGAAGTAGTTAACTTCATTTGATCGCAACCTGTCTGTTTCGGATCCGATACAGATCCAAGCTGGCAGCATACCAAGCAAAAGATCGAGCTCCAAGCTCCTCCCCCTTACCCCATACTACACTGCAACGTCCTTCCAATCCTCACATCTCGTTTGCCGTGGCTTTGCCAGCATGGGATTTTTTGAGCTCCGGGCAAGTTAGTTAAGGTTTTTCGAAAATTTTGGTCTGTGTGCCCTTTTGATTTTTCTAGTAATTTTTAGTTTATTCCTCACTACGGGTTTCTGCCATTGCTAGTTATTTGTTTTTTGTAGTTTGAAATTTGTCAGCTTTCTGTTAGTGTAGGCCCCCCTTCCTGCCCGTAGTGTGTGTGTTCCCTTAATATGTCGGAAAGTTAGAAAGTGACTTTCTCAAAGTACACAGTGTGTGGCCACAAGCTGTCACCAGCCGACGGTCACACTTTGTGTGTAGTTTGCTTCGGGGTGTCCCATTTGTCATCCGGCTGCAAAATCTGTGCAGCCTTCAACCCCCGAGCCCTGCGGGATCGCAGGAACAAGTCGATTCTGACAGGTCTTCTACCTGCAGTATCAACTTCTGCTGCTGCTTCACCAGCCGCAGCTGTGGCTGTCCAGCCTTCAGGCCCTCATCACCTGTCCGGAACACACCCTCCCACGTTACCACAGGGGGAGAGAGAGGCCAAGAAAGAGAGAATAAAAGAAACACACAGGGAGACAGAGAAACATTCAGAGAAAGAAAGAGATAATGAGAGAGAGAAGGGTCGCGAGTGGCAGTCTGAGTTGAATCCAATGGCCCCTCCCGCTAAGGTGATTATGTCTCCTGTGAAAGTTACCAGGCCATCCTCTCCTCGGCTCCGTTCACGTTTTTCTCCGGAGCCGGAGGAGGAGGCTAGACTACCCTCGAAGTCCTCTTGGCGTTGGCTCTCCCAATAGGCGTCTGTGGCATCTTCTAGATTGACTCGGATCATCTTTGAAGCAGACATGGATCGGATGATGTGAAGGTTTTTACAAACTCAACTATAGATGGGGGTTGTTGCTGGCTCCCCCCCTTCCTGTGCGGGGAGTTCGGCTCCATTTTTCGTCCCGTTAGCTCCTTCTCTGATCCACCATCGGATATCGGAATCTATGGATCCGAGGAGCCCCGGAGTCAGGGTGTCGGTGCCGATGGTACCTTCGGCCTCAACTCCAGCCATGCCCTCGAGTCTGTCTGATCCGCTTTCAGACCCAAGCTCTCAGAGCCAAGAGATGGGTGTCAGATCCGAGGGGATGAGTGTGTCATCGGCTCCATTGTGGTCGGGGCATATCGTCCCTTTGGGTCCGGCCGTTCCAACTTTGGCTCCGATTCCTTCGTCAGATCCAAGGGTCTCAGCTACCCTCACCACCAGTTTCAGGGAGCCCGGTTCTTCCTCCGCATTCGACATTGTGGAGAGGGTTCTCTCTGAAGGATCGAGACCCCGCATTCTGTCCTCTGGGTCCATCCCTGCTCCCTCGCATCTGGGCTTGTCTTCCATCATCCAGTCCCCCCCAGGGACAGCCTGCGTCTCTGTTACGCCCCAGCCAATTCCCTTAGAGGAACACTAAGCTATTTGTGAGCCCTGCCCGGAGAGTCCACCTGAGGAGGTCCCTCACAAACCCCAGTGTAAAAGGAGACATTTGGACTCCCCTGAGTCCCTCACTGAGGATACCAACTTGGCGGAAGGGGCAGGTTCCCCCAAATCACCCCCTGAAGACGTCTCCTTTGGAGACATTATAGAAATCCTTCGCCAGAGGGGGGTGGGGGGGTGGTCTGCCCAAAAATCTTCCTCTGACGAGTCGGTATTCCTGGAGCCATTCGACACAGGCCCATCTACCTCTTGGGTGTGTGTCTCCCCCCCCCCTCCCCCCTGCCGACCCTCTGGTGGACCTTATCACCACCAGAGTCTGGAAGGAACCGGACACTTTGGAGCCAATACCCAAAAGGCCCGACAAAATATTGAGCCCACCGGCAGATAGAGCTTTTTGGAACAAAGGTTCCCTGGTTGATGCCATGGTGGTGGCGGCCACAAAAAAGGAACTCGCCCAAGAAAGTTTCTCGATCCACCCCCCAGACAGAGTCCAGGGCTATGGACCATCTTGGAAAGCGGACTTTTGCTTCAGCTACCTTTACTATAAGGGCGCTAAATTACTTGGCCCACATAATTCGACTGCAGTGGGACCTTGTGAGAGAGTACGTGGATTCTTCTCCAGAGTCCATGTCGGCCTAGGATAAACGGACTTTCTCGGCTTGTATGGCCACTCTCAAGTCTGTGAAAATACGTCCATGCGTTTACTCTCATGCCACCGAGGGAGCCGTTAGGGCTAGCGGGTCCGACGTCGCCTTAAGGCGTCACGCCTGGCTCCGTCTTTGCGATTTCTCAGAACCCTTCAAGGTGTCTTTCGCTAACGCACCCTTTGACGGTACGACCCTGTTTGGGAAGACTGTCCGCGATGCGCTTGTCCAGAGCGAGAAAGACTGGGAAACGTTGTCAGCCGTCGGGATTCACTTCTCTAACCCTCAAAGGTCTTTTTCCAGGAACCAGCGAGGGCAAAAGAAAAGCTGTACTTCCGGAAAACTCAGCATTCCCGGAATGCTCGGGAATCCTTCTCCCCCAGAGGCAGAGGGGGAAAAGGGGGGCGCTGGCCCAGAGGCATAGGGGGGCTGAAGAACTTCAGGTCACAGGTACCTTTTTCAGATCGACCCGCGCAGCAACCCTGAGGGGTTGCCCGACTGCTCCTCTCTGGAGGCAGTCGGGGGGGGGGGTGTGTTTTGATGCACCTAGCCCAATGGGAGTCCATCACGACAGATTGCTGGGTGCTTCGAATAATATCCAGAGGCTATTCTATTCCCTTCATGAACAAGCCCCCCTTACACAAGGTGCCTCCCAGACGTCCCACCTGCTCAGAGGGAGGCCACGGCCTTGGAAATACAAAAGCTGCTAGAAAGAGAGCCATCCAGCAGGTGCCCCCAGACCAGTCCGGATCAGGCATCTATTCCAGGTTCTTTTTGGTGCCAAAAAAGACGGGGGACCTAAGGCCCGATTCTTGACCGATCAACAATGAACCTGTTCGTTGCCAAGGTAATGTTCCGGATGGTCACGCTTCAATTCATCCTGCCCTTCCTACAGGAGGAAGACTGGTTGTGCTCGATAGACCTCAAGGATGCGTACTACCATATTCTGATGGACAGGCGATCCAGGAGGTTCCTCCGCTTTCAGCTAGGGGCCAGTCATTGTCAAATCAGGGTCCTATCTTTCAGTCTCACCACAGCCCCCAGGGTGTTCACCAAGGTCATGGCAGTTGTAGCGGCCCACCTGAGACTTCAGGGATTCATGTCTTCCTGTACCTGGACGACTGGCTCCTCACCGCCCCCACCAGGCATCTACTCTTACTAGCCAGAGATTTCTTTCTCCGGATATCACCTCGGCTAGGGATTACCATAAATCTCAGGAAGTCTTTCCTTCAACCTGTTAGTGTTTGACTTCATAGGGGCGAGAAAAGATTCTCATCAGGCCAGGGCATTCTTAACCCCAGACAGACTACACAGCCTGGCACTTCATGTGTTAGTAATTCTGCAGTCCCCTGCACCCCCTGCAGAATTAGTCCTGAGAGCCTTAGGGTCCATGGCAGCAGCTATCAACCTGATCCCTTGTGCTTGTCTGCATATGAGAATTCTACAGTGGACGTTGCAAGTTCAGTGGTCGATTCATCAACCTCTAGATTTTCCGATCCCTCTGAGCAGTGTGTGCAGAAATTCTCTCACGTGGTGGCACCAATCCCGGAATTTGCAGGAGAGACGTCCTTTTATTACGCCCCAACCCCAAACCACAGACTCCTCCTGTCTAGGGTGGGGGGCCACTGTTCAGGCAGGACTATTCAAGGCATGTGGACTCAAAGCGAGACAGTTCTGCATGTAAATGTTCTAGAGATGAGAGTGGTCCTTTTAGCGTTGCAGGCCCTTCATGCTTATCTTCCTCTGGGAACTATTGCGATCTAGTCAGACAATATGTCGGTGGTCTGGTATATCAACAAACAGAGGGGAACCAAATCTTATCCCGTTTGTTGAGAAGCCATGAGTGTCTGGGAATGGGCGATCTCCACCAACCGCTTTCTGATAGCAACGCATATTCCAGGTCGGTCCAACATCTTGGCGGACAAATTGAACAGAACTATCCTTTCTCCCTACGATTGGTCTCTGAACCCATGTGTAGCAGAACAGATCTTCCTCAAGTGGGGTCAGCCTTGCGATCTCTTCGCATCGCCATCCAATAACTGCAGTGAGTTTTTCGCCCTAATCCCTCCGACCCAGGAAGCCCCCAGAGACTCTCTTGTCCATGCTTGGCCACCCGGTGGTCTTTATGCGTATCCCCCGCTCCCGCTCATGATAAAATTCTTACAGAAAGCTCGCCAGTTGGGGAGCAGATTGATCCTCATAGCCCCATTCTGACCTCGTCAAGTTTGGTTCCCCTGCCTACGGTCTCATCTCATAGCTCCACCTTGGATCCCATTCTGGATCTGATTCATCATCCCTCTGGAATGGTTCCTCCAAATCTGGACAGCCTAAAGCTCACAGCTTGGCTGCTCCAGTTCCACTAGTTGCTAGGACTCCCGGTATCTCTTCTCCTGTTAAATCTATCTTGGTTGCGACACATAAATCCTCTACCAGGAAATTTTTACTGTAGCAAATGGAGACGCTTCTCCATTTGGGCTTCACAGAGAAATCTAGATCCTTTTACTGCTCTGATCCCAGTGGTATTAGACTTTTTGTCTTGTATCTTCCAGCAAGGAGCCAGCTCTTCCACAGTTGGAGGTCCAGCTGGTGGCTATTTCTCATTTCTATGTAGGGGCAATTAGGCTCTCTCGCTTCTGCCAGAATTTGTAAGACCTTTTTGAAAGGCACTTTTCTTCTGAGACCTCCTATTAAAAATCCATCTCCACCGTGGGATCGGACTGTGGTTCTTCAGGCCTTAGTTGCACCTCCTTTCGAGCCCTCGGCATCAGTTGACTTAAAATTCTTGTCATGGAAGACAGCTTTTCTGGTAGCTATAACTTCAGCCAGGAGAGTGTCGGAGCTTCAGGCTCTTTGTATGAAACCCCCATATCTTGTGTTTCATAAGGACAGGGTGTCTCTCAGGACTAATAATCTTTTCTTCCTAAAGTTGCTTCTGAGACAAACATTAATCAATCTATTAATTTGCCTGTCTTTTTCCCTAATTTTCAGAACAAAGGGGAATGCAGACTTCATTTGCTGGATGTTCACAGGCAGTTACATTTTTATTTGCACAGGACGGTGATCTTTCGTAAATCTGATCAACTTTTTGTTTCCTTTGCTAAGCCTTTTTTATGGAAGCCAGTTTCAAAGGTGACTCTTGTTAGGTGGATTTCCCTTTGTATCCTACAAGCACACAGAGAGCTTGGCTTACCAGAACCAGTAGGAGTTCATGGTCATTTTACACGTTCTATAGCAATGTCTGCAGCATTCTGGTCTAGAGTTTCCCTGGATGACATTTGCTCAGCGGCTACCTGGGCATCCTCTCACACCTCTTTTACTCATTATAAACTGGATTTGGTATCTAGAGGAAGGGCTTCCTTTGGCTCTGCAGTGCTCCGGAATATCCTTCCTTAAGGGCCTCCCAAGATTTCGGGTAGTTGGGGACTCTGTCCCACAGGTTGCTGATCAAATGAAGTTAACTACTTCAGATAAAGTTATGTACTCACCATAACGTTCCATTTGAGTAGGGAAACTTCATTTCTCAGCAACCGTCCTTTCCCCTTACCTTGGCATTTATTTTTGCTGAGCTCGATGTTCAGAGTTCATGAGCTGGAGGTTTTGTCCTTGGTTCAGGGGTCTCAGGTTAGTTTGTTGGTATCACGTGTGGAGTGGCAAACTCCATCTGAGGATTGGAAGGAGGTTGCAGTGTAATATGGGTAGTAGGAGGAACTTGGAGCTCGGATCCTTTGCTTGGTATCTGCCGGCTTGGATCCGTATCAGATCCGAAACCCACAGGTTGCTGACAAATGTTTACCTACTCAGATGGAACGTTACGGTGAGTATATAATTTCTTTTTCTCTGCGCTGCCCTTTGGCTTATCTACTGCGCCCAGGGTATTCACAAAGTGCCTAGCTCCAGTCATTGCATTTTGTAGGCAAATAAATATTCATATATATACCCATACCTGGACGATTGTCTAATTCAGGCAGAAAGCCAGGACATACTATTAAATCATCTGACATTTGTAAAGAAATTGCTAACATCTTTGGGGTACACCATAAACGAAAATAAATCACATCTGGTACCCTACGAACAAATTGTATTCCTGGGAACAAGCTTGAACACAACTTCCCAGATGGCTTATCTCACGCCAGAGAAACAGGTTTGACAGCCTACTTCAAACTACTGGCCACAAAGAGCCAGCTGTCTGCAAGGAAAATCTTGCAAGCCCTGAGGTTCATGGCCTCTTGCATTCTACTAATTCCATATACAAAACTGCATATGAGGAAATTACAATGGTATCTAAAAAGCCTTTGGTGTTAACATTCTCGGGATCTAGAATCAATGATTCCTATCATACCTTGTCTACAAGTAGAGTTCCTTTGGTGGGCAGAGGCCTGCCACCAAAACAAGGGACTGCTATTCACTCTACCCCTGCCGCCCAAACCCTAACAACAGATTCATCAGATTATGTATGGGGGCTCATTTGGCAGGGCAGTGCATTCAAGGCAAATGGAATCCAAATCAAATGCACTTGCATATCAATCAAAAAGAAATGTTAGCTGTACAGAGTGCTCTGACAGCCCTGAAGGACCACATGCTTCCAGGACAATTATTGGTAACGACTGACAAACACCATTGTTATGTGGTACATAAACAAGCAGGGGAGAACCCACTCATATCCTCTCTGCAGATGATCCATGGCTCTGTGGAACACAGCCTTGAGATACCAAGTGCACCTACAGGCTCAATTCCTGCCAGGAAAGCTAAATACACTGGCAGATGACCTAAGCAGAAATCTCATGGACCCACACGAGTGGAAACTGGAACCAAAGATATTCAACATGTTGAGAAACAAATGCGGGAACCCAGAGATAGATCTGTTTGCCTCCCCCCAGAACTACCACTTGGACAAATTCTGCACAAGGACTCCCCACAAACAAGCTTGGAAAGTGGATACCCTGTCCTTCTCCTGGAAAAGCCCATCAATTTATGCCTTTCCCCCTCTTCCTCTCCTCTCTAAGGTACTACTAAAGATCAAACAGGACAAACCAAGGACAGTACTGATTGTACATTACTGGCCACACCAACTCTGATACCCCCTTTTGCGCAGTGTGTCACTGCTGGCACCATGGCACCTGTCTCAGACCCCTGCCCTGCTCTCCCAGCTGGGGGGCCAGATTCTGCACCCACAACTTCAAACCCTGAACCTTGCAGCATGGCTAATTACCTGAACTCTCCGTTACCATCCCTCAGTAAGCAAGTGATGGATGTCATTTTGGAGGCAAGGAGGCCTAGTACTAGAAAATCCTACGATGAAAAATGGAAAATATTCTGTTCCTGGAGCCAAACTCAGGGGATGGGCACAGCAGTGCCCAATTTACCTTAGATTCTTCAATACTTAACTGAGGTGCTTCACAGGGGCCTTTCCTTTTCCTCCATCAAAATTCATGCCTCAGCCATTTCAGCTCATTACAATACAGAACCACCCCTCTTCTCTCATTCACTGCTGAAGCAATTCCTCAGAGGGGCCAAAAACTTATGACCACCCAGGAGAGCCCCTTCTCCTGCCTGGGGGACCCTAACTTTGTATTGGAAAAGCTCACTCTACCCCCTTTGAGCCAGCTGCAAATGCAGAATTGAAATTCCTTTCTTGGAAAACAGCCTTCCTTCTAGCCATCACTTCAGCAAGAAGGGTGTCTGAATTACAGGCCTTCATGGCAGTGGAGCCTTTCATCATCTGTCATGCTGACAGGGTGTTCCTGGACCAATCCCTCCTTCATGCCCAAAGTGGTATCCAATGTGGCCCTTAATCAGTCCATTCATTTGCCAACCTTATTTTCTAATGCACACAACAAAGGGGAACTAATTTTGCACTCCATGGACGTGCACAGACAATTTAGATTTTACTTGGACAGTGCTCTCAGGAAATCTGAACAGCTGCTGGTTGCATTTGCTGCAGGGGCAGAGGGGAAGGCCATTTCAAAGCAAACCATTTCTAAATGGATAGGCCATTGCATTCATTTCTGCTATAAACATAATGGAAAACCTACCCACAGGGGACCACATTCAACCAGGGCTGCATCTACTTCTACTGCCTATCTCAGTGGTGTCCCTACCAGGGACATCCTGGAAGCTGCTATCTGGATTTCTGTACATACCTTCACCAAGCATTACCACTTGCCAATTTTTTTAATCCAGAGCTGGATTTGCCACTGCAGTCTTTGCAGGGCCTTATAGCTGATCTTAATGCTATCTAATTACCTCCTCCCATCCTTAGCTTTGGGAATCTACCCAAATGTGATGACTGCAACAGTGAAACACTAAGAACATAGTACAATTGTGTACACTTACCATAAATGTAGATGTTCGAGTGTATTCACTTTTGCAGTCCTGGTTACCCTCCTTCCAGCCCCCTGACTTCTATTGACTATACCTCTGTTCTTGTTTACTATGGTTAAAGCTTTTTGATGTATTTGCTTTTTTGTTGGGGGTGTAACTTTGTATATAATTGCTTCCTGTTATGGGGGCACCTGACATCTGGGGCAAGAAAAACTGATGTAATGGCATCTGCTGCATGCTTTTATACCCCTTACTACCTGACGTCATGGAAGATGAGAGAGCAACCGACACAGGACCCAGTCAGGCCGACTGAGGGCTACTGCAAGCAGATAACCCAAATGTGATGACTGCAACAGTGAATGCAGTCAATAACATCTACATTTATGGTAAGTGTACACAACTGTACTTTCTTCACACTACCGATATTCGACACAAACTGACTTCTTTAATGTCTTCAGTTCTTTATAAAACTACCGAGTTTCTAAGGCCCAGGGTACGAACTACGCCTAAAAAAACTACTCAAGCTCCTGCTTCCATACGTCAATCTCAAATGCTTAAAATGGCGGAAGAGCTTATCATGCTGATTAGGGGAAGTCCGCCTACCCCTGCTAAAAGAAAGAGAAACTTGTCCCCAGCAGCTTTATCCGACCAAGAGTCCGACTCTGAGGTTTCTGATTATGGAGACGTGCCCTTATCTGCTTTTGAGGATTCAGATGCAGAAGAATCCATTCCTTCTGCCTCTCCTCCAGAGGATTTTTCTTTTGCTGAAACCTTACATACCTTGAGGGAGCATTTCCATTGGGAATGCCAGGATATTGTCCTCAGTCCAAAAAGAGACTCAGGGAATTTTTAGATTTACCACAGCACAGACCCTTGGCTATTCCTCCTGTGCTGGATGTTGTGGATGATGTCTTTATGGAATCCAGTCTAACTCCTGATACTCTACCCTCCTGCTCCTAGGAAACCTGACCAGTATTAGAGTCCCTGACTCACACAAATGTATTTTAAAAAATTCTTCTACTGACCCAGAGGTCATCTCCCAGGGATCTAAAGGAATAAAAGCAACCACGGCTAAGAATCCCACCCCTTCGGACAGGGATTCCCAAGCTTTAGACCGATGGGGTAAAAACGTGTACACCTCTGCAACACTTGCCATTAGAGCATTAAATTGTCAGTTCCACATGCTGAAATACCAGCAACATACCATGGAACTTATTAAACAAAAATTATCTACCTTCCCAGACTGTGCAGAAAATAAAGAATTACAGGAGCTTATGCATTCTGCAAGCCAGGTTTCTAAGCATACCCTGCAATGTGGGTTTGATGCCCTAGAAGTATCCTGCAGGGCAGCACTCACAGGTTCTGTAATTTGAAGGCATGCTTGGCTTAAGGAACAGACCTTGCCAGACCATGTTAAATCAAAACTATTGGATGCACCACTGAATAAAGGCAATCTGTTTGGAACCAAAACATAGGAAGTTTTAAAAAAGATGGAAGAAAAAGCTAAGTCTATGCTGGCAGTTAAAGATGTTTTGCAAGTCCAGCCTCCTAGCTTCAGTAGGCATTGCCCCTCAAAACATTGGTCCTTTCCAGCCCCCTCAAGGCCGCCTCAGACTAGACCTTGGGGAAGCAGACCCCCAGACAAATGCAGTAGATTAGGCAATGGAGTACCTCCACTTCTAAACAGGGAGTTACCACACACCCTATGGAAATAATTCACAATGACTATTCCAATCCACCCTTTATCTCTTATAAATTATTAGGTTCATATATTAGTACAATTATCCCACTCCCCTCAAATACCATCTTGTGTTTGTAATTTGTAAATACCTTAACTTAACCTCCCACCCACCTTAAAAAAACTTGTCTCACACCAAAAAACAAAAATCCACCAGGAAATGACGGTCCTCAACATGTGGAAACCCAAGCCCAACCACCATTTTATTTAGACACACTGCCCAACCCCCCCAACCCAAATTTGTTCCCCCCAGTTGTGCAAAACCACAAATTCCCTGTTGTCCAGGCAGAGGCCATGAGGGGTGTTCATCTGTTATCCTCGAGTTAGTTCAGGTTGTTTCTGCCACCGAGCCAGCACTTCCCTGACCTTCCAAAATCTAGCCAAGTCCCAATCTTTCCCCGACCTAGATCTTCTATAGGACCTTCCTGGTGGTACCAAAATTCAAAATGCCCTCCCAGCGAATGCTTCTTTCTACACTTCCAGCAAAAAAGAGCCCTCCCTATCCACCCTAGACCTAAAAAGAGCCTATCTGCCCAATCCCAGGAGAGACTTTTTAGCATATTATTTTTCAGGGCAGGATTTATATATTATCAGTTCATGTCTTTTTCTTGGCTTATGTACTCCCCCATGTTTCACAAAATTGCTAGATTTACCCCCACCTTTTTTTGCTTAAAGAGATATTTAATTTACCCACCTCCACTTGGACACTGCCTGATTCTGGCACATTCAGGAAAAAACCTGGCCCGCTGACCCTGACCTGGGAACTGCCTACTGAAAATGAAACAAAATGAAATAAAAGAAAAGAAGCTAGAAAGTAGAGTCCAGGGGGTTGTATTCTTGGGGGCCTGACACAGCATCCCAGATGGCATTCCTTACTCCAGCAAACAGCCTACCACACCTACTTTTTCTTTCAAACCAGCCACCAGACCCAGTTATCCCAAGGAAGGATCCTACAACTTCCTAGGTTATGGTGCCCTGCATTCTACTAATTCCATATGCTAGGTTGCATATGAGGAAACTTCAGTAGTATTTAGAGCCTTTCGTGTCCGCATTCTCAGGACCTGGAAACTATTATACTTATGATATCATGTCTAAGGAAAGATTTTCTTTGGTGGGCAGCAGCATACAACCACAACAAGGGACTTCCCTTTTCACAACCCCACGCCACCCAGACCTTAACCACAGATGCATCAGACTCTGCCTGGTGTGCACACCTGGATGGCAGGTGCTTTCAGGGCCACTGGACCCCAAATCAAATTCATCTGCACATCAGCCAAAAAGAGATGCTAGCTGTTAAGCACACTGACCGCTTTCAGACCCCTGCTCTCTCCGAGGCCTCTACTAATCAAAACAGACAACACCACGGTGATGTGGTACATCAACAAGCGGGGGGGACCCACTCTTATCCACTCTGCAGGCTAGCAATGACCCTTATGGAACATGGCCTCATCCATGCATATTCACCTGCTAGCACGATTCCTGCCAGGCAACCAAAACCCTCTGGCAGACAACCTGAGCAGAAATCTATACCCACAAGAGTGGCAATTAAACCACAACAGTCCTTCAGCCTCATAACCCAGAAATGGGGTAACCTGAAGGTGGACCTTTTTGCCTCCCACAACCAGCAGCTCACCAAATTCTGCACCAGGGATCCTCACAGCAAGGCCTGGAGAGTGGATGCCATATCCTTCCAATGGGTAAACCACTCGAGCTATACATTTCTCCCACTACCTCTTCTTACAAGGGTATTACTCAAAATAAGGGAAGAAAGACCAAGGGCAATCCTGATTGCCCCAGACTGGCCATGCCAACACTGGTACCCACTACTGCGCAGTCTGTCACCTTTGCCTGCATGGCACCTCCCTCAGATTCCAACTCTCATGACTCAGCAGGAGGGCGAGTTCTTGCATCCACAATTACAGACCCTAAACCTGGCAGCCTGGCTTATTCCTTGACCTCTCCGCCAGTGGCCAGCCTAAACAAGCAGGTTCTGGACGTTGTATGTGAAGCCAGATGACCCAGCACTACAAAATCCTACGCTGACAGGTGGAAAAGGTATTGTTCCTGGATCCAGATTAAAGAAGCTGAACCAGCACAGCCCTCCTTACCTCTCATCCTGGATTACCTAGCAGACCTACTTCACAGAGGCCTATCCTTCTCTCCTGTTAAAATCCATGCCTCTGCCATCTTAGCTCGTTACAGCACAAAGCCATCTCTCTCTTCATACCCATTCATCAAGCAGTTCTTTAGAGGGGCTAACAACTTAAGGCCACCCAGAAGAGCCCCTACCCCTGCTTAGGACCTTAACTTTGTGTTGGAAATCTCACGCTACCTCCCTTTGTGCCTGCAGCTTCAGAAGAGTTAAAATTCCTCTCTTGGAAAAAAACAGCCTTGCTTCTGGCCATCACTTCAGCTAGAAGAGTGTCTGAGCTACATGCACTCATGGCTGTGGAACCCTTCATCATTTTTCATGCTGACAGGGTCTCCCTCAGGGCTAACCCTACTTTCATGCCTAAGGTGGTGTCCAGTGTGGCTCTCAACCAATCTGTTCATTTGCCCACCTTTTTCCCTTAACTTCAAAATAAGGGGGAAAGGATCCTGCACTCTCTAGATGTGCACAGATAGCTCAGATTCTCCCTGGATAGGATTAAGCGTTTTAGGAAATCTGACCAGTTACTAGTCCGCTTTGCATCAGGGGCAGAAGGCAAAGCCATATCAAAACAAACCATTTCCGAATGGATAGCACACTGTATCAGTTTCTGTTAACACCACGGGAAACCACCCCCACAGGGGGTCAGAACACATTCCACTAGGGTAACTTCTACCTCTGCAGCCTTTCTCAGAGGGGTCTCTGCCAGGGGTATCTGGAAGCTGCAATATGGAGTTCTGGTCATACTTTCACCAAGCATTACCACCTGCCTATTTTTTCCAAATCCAGGGCAAGCTTTGCATCTGCGGTCCTGCAGGACTTACTAGCCAGCCCCAACTCTTGACTGCCTCCACCCATTCTTCAGCTTTGGGAATCAACCCAAGTGTGAGGACTGCAACAATGAAACATGATGAACATAGTACAGTTGTGTACACTGCCATAAATGTAGATGTTCGAGTGTATTCACTGTTGTAGTATACATAAAGTACAGTTGTGTACACTTGGCATAAATGTAGATGTTCGAGTGTATTCACTGTTGTAGTATACATAAAGTACAGTTGTGTACACTTACCATAAATGTAGATGTTGGAGTGTATTCACTGTTGCAGTCTTGGTTTCACACCCTCCATCCCCCTTGTCTGTCTCTCTCTCTCTCTCACTCTTTGCATGGCTATTTGGTATTTACTTTCTACTGGTGGTGTTATTTCATCATATCCTAGTTCCCTGTTTGGGGGCTCCTGACATTTGGGGCAAGAAACACTGATGTAATGGCGTCAGCTGCCTGTTTTTATTTCACTGGTGACCTGACGTCAGTCCAGGAGTGACAGCAACCAACGCAGAAATACTAAGCCGCTGGTATTCGGGCTGAATGAGGGCTACCCCTGGCAGGATAACCCAAGTGTGATGACTGCAACAGTGAATACACTCTGATATCTACATTTATGGTGAGTGTACACAGCTGTACTTTATGTATACTACAACAGTGAATACACTCGGACATCTACATTTATGGTGAGTGTACACAGCTGTACTTTATGTATACTACAACAGTGAATACACTCGGACATCTACATTTATGGTGAGTGTACACAGCTGTACTTTATGTATACTACAGCAGTGAATACACTCGGACATCTACATTTATGGTGAGTGTACACAGCTGTACTTTGTAATGCAACTCTTATAACTTTATAATGTCTATATCTGAATGATTGCATAGCAACAATGTCTGGTGTACTTCAAAAGTCAGTTCCTTATGTTTATTTTATTTTCAGTCAAGAGAAGAAAGTCGAAAACTGGCCCTGGCAGCCAAGAGGGAGAAAAGGAAGGAAAAAAGAAAGAAGAAGAAAGAGGAGCAAAAGAAAAAGCCGGACGAGAACGATAGTAAAGATCCGTCCGATTCTGCTAACGAGGAGAGTACACTTGAAGGTGCTTACTTTTTTATTGGAAAAGTTGGCTTTGCAGTCCTGTTTAGTCTGCTGTTTTTAGCAATTTGTTTGAAAGCAGTGTTGTAACAAAACTACTTCGTAGCAGTCTGCCAGGGAAGCGTTAGTTGCATGTTAGTATAACACTACTGAAATCCAAACAAAGCGCTGGGGAATGCAATGGAAAAGTTTATTTTACAGACCAGTAAAAATTAGCTTCAGCTGTTAGTGTGATGTGTTTGTGTCCAGTCACTTATTTCTTGTAAATACACATTTGTGTATTCACATATTTGTAAATAATTTTCTGGAGGTTTTCTTTTTTGAGAAAGGCTTTTCCACTCCTTAAGCTTCATAATTAAATGTGTAAGTGAAGGGATTTAATTGCTACTGTTACAGTTGTGTTTTGCTGCCATACTGTTTTTACTCATGTAGAACTAAGTTCAGAGTTTAAAGTTATTTATGTATTTGTGTGTGTGCATTTATTTTATGATTTCTCGTTCCATTTTGAGATTATTTCACAAACCATATAAATTCAACACTTTATCACCCAATTTCCCTGTGTGTCAATGCCAGATGACTGAAATAACACCCCAAAATAGATTTATATAAAAATAAAAGCAGTAATTTCCACAGTGGGGAGTTTTGCTTCCTCCCTTGTCCTGCCGTCACATAGTAGTAGTGCCTGAATAGAAGGGGATGAGGATTCCCTGTCTAATATTAGAGCATGTATGAACAAATATAAATGCCTGTAATCTGACTTTATCGAGAGGTAGGTATTGTAGTAAAAATGCAGTAGCCAGTATTTGGTATATTTTGATAGGCACAGATGAATTTGTTTGTCTTGTAAGTCATGACTGCCTGCATTTTTGTAGACAAGACGGGAGTAAGTGTTTTTAAAAAGTATTTACTTTCAAGAGGTGTATATAATATTGGTAACTGCATATTTACAGGTATGTTAGTAAAATAGATGAAGACGTTAATGGAATAAATGTGTACATCCACTGACTACATTTTTTTTTATTCACTCAGACCTCGTTACTGGCCCAGCTTCTATTACCCACTGTCCACGCCAGGTCTACAAGTTACTCTCCAACCCCCTCGTTTATTCTGTTTTTGCTGTGGACTGTCGTGGCTCATGAAAGTGTCCTGGGGGCTCAACTAGTCTATGCTTTCGTCCATATTTATTTATTTTTTTTAAATATCTTCCCACTTTCCATTCCCCACCCACTGCACTCATTTATGTCTGAGAGCAACTCCCCTGTCTTAGAGAGCATATCAGTGTGCGTCTTTCCCTGACACTCCCATCAGTCACCCTAGCTGTTAATCGAACCCAAGGTTGCTTGGCCCTAGTCCAGGCTTTATGCCTGTATACCACCAGAGTGGCAATATCTAGCGAATGGTGCAGTGGTTGCGTTGTCGCTTTACAGCAAGAGGTTCTCCGGTTTGATTCTCGGCTGGGGTGCCTTCTGTGCACAGTCTGCATGTCCTTCCTGCATCTGTGTGGGTTTCCTCTGGGTGCTCCAGTTTCATTCCACATTACAATGACATGCATCTGGAATGTTTCTCCCTAGGCCTTCGCTGCAAATTGGCTTCATTCCAAGTCTGACTTTCCTGGTAAACTAATGTTAAAATCTGCTGACTACATTTTTTTTTGCTAGAAATTATGTCTTCTACAGGTTGTAATACAAGCAAGGAATGTATGTCATAGTGATTATAACTGTGTACAGGGAAAAAAATCTGGAAATTTCAAGGAGTCGTCTTTTAACGTGTATATGACATGAGGAAAATGTGTACTTTATAGTTTTAGATGTGTGTTGCAGTTTGTGTTTCAGTATTATGATTAAGTGGAAGGATGCTCAAAGCTGAAACCATCTTGATTGGAAGTCAACCTGAAAACTAAGGCATAGAGAATTAATGATCAATAAGTAAGACTATTATGTCCTTAATTAGCTTAGCTTTGTTTTAACTTTAGGTTATTAAACATCCTTATTAGTGTAGTGTTAGTTATAAAATAGCTGACCAGTAAGAGTTTTTGAAAATTTTGTTCTGTAGCAGTTACAGTATATTGATAAAACTTTCAGTTTGCATCAAGTATAGGTGTGTATGTTTGCAGTTGGAACAGACTGCAGTGTTTCAGGCATTGCCATTTAGAATTTGATTTGTACTGCATTTTATTACTGAATGCTGTAATGCTATGGCATGTTATTTTGAAGGCCTATCCTTTTATTGCTTTACACAAAGTGGTTCTTTGCCAGGAGAGAATTTCTGCAGTGTTCTCCCGTTTTCCCCAAGTGTGGGAAAAAAAATGCAAGCTTTACTCTTGTTTTCTGTGTTCTTGGTTTCCCTTCATTTCATAGGCTACTCCTCTCTGATTTTTCTCAGGAGACATTGGTTTAGTAAATGGGTGCACTAGCCTTAACTCCACTGACACCACCTCCCTTTGCAGTTTAACATTCCACACAAACAGTACAGCAGAAATTATCTTGCCTTCAGTGGAAAAAATGCAACTTTGTGACATTTGGGCACAAAACCACTCATCAGCTTCATACAGTATGGGTGGTGGTTCAGCTGAAAGTTGATAAAGTAGTAAAAGACCTTGAAGCCTTTGTAGACAGTGACCGTTCATTTGATGCTCATAACTACAGCTGTTCCCGGAATGTATGGACGTGCCCACCTCTTCCTCCTTGGGGTATGTATTTTCGTGCCCACCTCTTCCTCCTTGGGGTATGTATGGACGTGCTCACCTCTTCCTCCTTGGGGTTCGTGCCCACCTCTTCCTCCTTGGGGTTGATGTCTTACAAGAAAATAATACAAGCTCATTCCTCATCTGTCCGACCAGTGATGTATTAGATGTGCAAGTAATTACTCGTTTTTTTGAGATTCATTCCTTGCTGGATATATACCAACCCCATGGATGTAGCTAAACAGGCTCATCTCTGAGGTGTGAGTAGCAAGTCATCGGTGTTCCCATAGTTTTGCTCACTCGAGCCGTCATGGGTTCATCTCATTAGACCTTTTCCTGTCTTCATAGTGAGGGAAGTTGATAGTTTCATAGGTGGGTACTAGGCTATCTGCCCGAAGGCATTTATAAGCCTAGCCAGAATGTGTTGGCTTTCACCGCCCCCTTAGATTAGTTCCCTGTGCGTCTGTCCAGCAGAGCCACTGAAGTGATCCCCGAGGTAAACTTTGTTTCCCATCCACTCGTCAGGGTTTCTTTTGAAGAGTGTTGGCGAGGTGCTCTGCCTAATGTAGATTGGGATCTTGTTCCAAAGCATGGGAAGTCTCTGGGACAGGAATCTATCTCTCCAGTACGTCCTATTTATTGTTGTGGTGAGGTTTAGATCCTTGGAGCATGTGGCTTGAGGTGATAAGGTTTTCTTTAGGAGGAGCATGTCCATCAATTCTGGGTTGGATATGGCCTTGTATGCCAGGCAGAGATCACCTCTGAGTAGGCGGTACTGGAGTTTCTTCAGTCGAGCTGCATAGGGCATCTGTTTGAGGCCATTGATCCTCTTGGTGAGGTACTTCTGTGATTTTTCCAGCTGTTGCAGGTGTCTTGTAAGGTACATCCCAAATGGGGCGTTGTACTCTAAGATGGGTCTGATGAGTGATGAGTAGAGTGGCACAATGACCTCTTTTGATCTGGGTGCGAACCCTTTTGTAATTAGGTGGGCCACGTAGAAGGATTTTCTAACCACTTTGGCAATGTGATTATCAAAGGTGAGATTACTATCTACTTGGGTCCCCAGATCCCTTATTACGTCTTCCGTATTTAGGCATCTACCACCTATGTGGTAGTTTGTGGGTACTTTGTTTTTTCCAAAGGGGATGACTATGCATGTTTTGGCATTTAGCTTGAGGCCATGATTTTGACACCAGGTATCCGTCTCAGTGAGACCCTTTTGGAGGATGTCTGTGTCAGCCGGATAGTCATTTATAGCCCCTAGTTTGCAGTTGTCTGTGAACTTGGTCAGCCATAATCCTCCTGTGCTTTCCTGTACGTCTGAGAAGTATATGCAGAGCAGGAGGGGGTCCTAGGACTGAGCCCTGGGGACGCCACTTGTAACCGTTGTAGAGTTGGACCTAACTCCCGCAACTCTCACCATGTGGGTTCTGTCCGTGAGCCAGTTAGCAACCCATCTTGTGATGTAGGGGTTTATGTTCAAGCTGGTGAGCTTGTCTATAATACCAGAATATGGGGAATGGTGTCGAAGGCCTTAGCAAGGTCTAGGTAGGCTGTGTGTACCACCTTTTCCTTGTCTGTAGCCTTGGTAACTGTCTCATAAAAGTCCACCAGGTTTAGGAAGCATGATCTGCCCTTAACAAAGCCAAACTGGGTAGGGTCCAGTGTTTGGAGGTTCCCAATGTCTCTTAGAGTTCCATGATGATGCGCTCCATAGCCGTGCAGACCAAGCTAGACAGGCTTATATGGTGATAGTTCCTGGGGTCTGTTGTGGCTTCACCTTTGTGGAGCGGAATAACCATTGCTGTGCACCACTCTATGGGTATGTAGCCTGTGGAGAGGCTGAATTTGAACAATGTGTTTAGGTGAGAGGTTAGTTCGTCTTTGAGCTCATGTAGGACGCAGCCTTGGACACCATCCGGTCCCATTGATGCTGTGTTTTTGGCTTTGGAGAGGGCTGTTTTAACCCGAGTGTCTGTGATTTCAGGGACTCTACATTCTTCTGGTATGGTTATGGACCTTTTTGGGGGTGAGAGGGGGGTGAAGTTGGAGCTGAACCTGTCTGCCAGGATGTTGGCGATATTGGTCGGTTCAGTGTATTTTGTGCCATTCTGCACTAATTCTGAGCAAATTTGAGCATTGCCACTTAGATTCTTAACATAGCTAAAGAATGCCTTCTGGTTATCTTTGGAGTCCTTGGCAATTTTTCTTTCAAAGCTCGCCGTGGATGATTTTATGAGGGATCGTAGTTTCTTGCTGATCCTGATCAGGGATATCTTCCCTTCTTGGGATTTTACTCTCTTCTGTACTAGTTTCCTCCTTCTGTTGTACAGCTTGTTTATGGCAGGAGTCCACCAGACTGGCTTCCTTTTCTTGGAGGAGTGAGTCGTGGTTTTGCTTGGGATGACACGATTCATGCATTCTTGTAGCTGCCCGTAGAATGCATTAGTTAAAGGATTTTGCAGCTTAGACAGTGTTATCCTTCAGCATGGGGACTTTGAAACTTTCCACCTCGGTCTTAAGTAACGTGAAGTTTTGAAAGGTTTTTCACGGTGGCTTTCTTGTCCGGGAGTGGGGACGGAATATGGATATCCAAAGTGATTTGTTTGTGGTCAGATCTAACCAGCGAGGGGTTGACCTCTGGTGTGGAACACCGGTCGCCTATGTTGGTGATGACCAGGTCCAATATGTTGTCACCTCTGGTGGGAGTGTTGACCAGTTGAACCAGGGCATTTGAGTTTATAAATTCTAGGAAAAGTTGGGCAAGGGAGTTAGTACTTGAGTAGTTCTCCCAGTTAATGTTTAGGTAATTGAAATCACCCAATATTAGGGTGTTTGGTGGGACCTTTATGTTTCCCGGTGTTTCCAGAAATGTGGAATGGGGGTCCTGCGACATGGTGGGTGATCTGTAGCAAACTACAATTTGAATTACAGTTTTGCCCATTGTTAGTTGCATGTGGATGATCTCTGAAGCATCGTGCTGTGCCGCTAACCTGGAGGTGTGGGTATCCTTGATGAATATAGATACGCCCCCACCTTTTGTATTTCGGTTTGGGTTCTGTGGCCGAAATGTATGGTATGAGTTGTAGCCTGACAGTGCTGGGGTGCTCTCTGGAGCCTTAAACCAGGTTTCTGTTACTGCACATATATCGACTTTCTCCATACTAAGTGCATCCATTTTGAGGTTTAGACTTCTGGCATTGAGTAGCATTACCCTCAGTTTTTTGTTACTTGTGCTGTTTACGATGGTGGGTTTGTCTTTTGAGCCTTACCTAAAAATGTCACTATGGGGGTGGCAAGAGCCTTGGCAAGTATTCGAAAGCCTAAGGGTGACAGGTGCAAGCCATCTCTAGTGAAGCAACGTGGCTTGTCGAGCATGTCATTTCAGGCAGACAGACACTGGATCCCCTTTGAATGACAACAGAAACTTAGCCAGTTGTTGAAATCGAGAATTTTTTCTTTATACCGTGGTATCATTCTTGGTGTGAGGGCAGGATGCTGATCAGGGTCCTACCGGCCTGGGCTACTTGATCAGAGAGCTCTTCCATGTCTCTCTTCATGTAGTCCAGGGAGGTACATCTCAGGTCCTTCACACCAACATGGACAATGACAGTCATATTTGTACTTGTTCTGGAGTGACCCGAGTTCTTGTGTTGTGTGGCGGATCCTGGCACCGGACAGGCAGCTAACAGTAACCTTCTTGTTCAGCCTAGTGAGTGGGACGTCAGTGTGCCTGACTATAGAGTCACCTATTACTAGTATGTTGGGTATGTTATTTTGCCTTAAGGGCTGTGATTGCATGGCACACTGGTTTTGTGAGGTATGTTTCATGGTTTGTGTTGGGGGGTGGTGGGTGCATGGATGTTTGCTTTGGAGGTCTCTGTTGGTTTTGCAGATTTTTATTTAGCACCTCCAAGTATGTTTCCATGTATGTGTTTTGCAGGTGCTGGTTTAATGGGTCTGTGTAAGACTGGTGGTGTGATGCAAGTATTTCCCTTCTCCTCTTGACTGTCTGATCCAGTCTTGGGTTGAGAGAGCTTAGCCTGTAGTTTGGCTGTATAACTGCATCTCTCGTATGTATTAGTGTTTGGTGGTAGGAGGAGAGGGTTGTCTGTGTACATGAGGCAGTTGTAACATTGCCTCAAATTGCCCAGATTCACCAGTTGGACTGGAGAGTACACCTGAAACTGCCCTTTGGATATGCCTGGATCGGTACAGTGAACTGTTACTGGATGGCTGGTAAGGTCAAATAGAGAGCCTTGTCCTCCTGTACAGTACAGGAAGGTCTAGTGCTAGGGGTTTATAAGTGCTTGCTATAAGTTTTGAGCAAGTGCCGGGCTGAGAAATGAATGGCTTCAGTGCTTAAGTTGAAAGTTTGTCTAGTTCCAAGGAAAAAAATTGAAGGAGACTTTATGGAGCCGGGAATAGTTTTACCCTAGCTAACAAGCGCAGCCCGGCTCGCAAAACCGGGCAAATATGGTATTTATAGCAGGGAAATGAAAGAGATAGAAATTAGCCCAAAATGGCCAATAAACTAGTAATTTCTGGGCTGAAACCACTCCTCCAGGGACAGATAGGCTGCTCAAAGCTCCCCTCTCTCACAGGTGAATAGAGACACTTCCTTCTTTCCAAGTAAGGTATGGGCAAATACAGAGATTTGTAACAGCTCTGAATTCAGCACTAACTTGAAAACTGGACTGTACTAGCTTAGAAAGGCGGGAAACAGGTGTGTATTTTTTATATATATATATATATATATATATATATATATATATATATAGATATATATATATATATATATATATATATATAGATATATAGATATATATAGATATATAGATATAGATATATATATATATATATATATATATATATATATATATATATAGATATATATAGATATATAGATATAGATATATATAGATATATAGATATAGATATATATATATATATATATATATATATATATATATATATATATAGTTCCCTATCAGAAGCCTGAAAACTCAAAATCCTGAAAACACAAAATAGACATACTGACGTCATTGTGGTTTTGCTATTGTTAGCCCTGTGGTGTTAGGTCATGCGTTGGGTTCAGGTAAGTGTGCGGTTGGTTTTATGTTAGGGTTAGGGGCGGTTTAAGTGAGTTAGGGTTAGGGCGCAGGTTAGGCATGTATGCAGTAGTGACAAAAATTAGGGTTAGGGGCGGTTTAAGTGAGTTAGGGTTAGGGCGCGGGTCAGGTGAGTGTGCGATAGTGACGGACCTTAGGGTTAGGGTCAAGGTCAGTCGGTAGATATTAGTGTCTTTGTATTGGCATATTAGCATTATTTGTGTTTTCAGGATTTTGAGTTTCAGGATTTTGAGTTTTCAGGCTTTTGGTTTCAGGATTTTGATTTTCAAGCTTATAGTGTTTCAGGCTTCTGATAGGGAACCATATATATAATCCCCCCCCCCAGAAAATAAAGTATACACTCAAAAAAAAAAAAATTTAAAAGGATACTTATTGATGTTCATCATGTTACACTGCTGCAGTCATTACACTTGGGTTATCCTGCCGTCAGGCAGTCCTGCAGTCGGCCAGAATTCCAAAGTCTTGGTCTGGCGTCGGTTGCTGTTGCATCCTCCCTGACGTCAGTGCGACAGGGGTATACAAGATGCAGCCGACGCCATTTTCTTCAGTCTTTCTTGTCGTGCGGTGCCTGAAGCAGAAGCAGTTTGCAAGTGCTGGTCGGCCGACTCCTGAGATTTTCATTCCAAATCCAGAACCGAAGTCTTCTAAAAAAGCTAAGTACTCCGTTGGGGAAACTTTTTCTTGCCTCAGACCGATGTCAGTAAAAGTTAATAACCGTATTTCTTGTGGGAAGCAAATATCTCATAAGGATTTCCACTCCTATTGTATTCCATGCCTAGGCCCTGACCACGACGTCACTGGTTGTCGGTTTTGTGCTAGGTTTAACAATTGCACTATTAAACGTTGGTTTGATTTTGCCCGACATTATTTTGGTAGAAAATTCAGTTACACCATGCCGTTGGAAATTCCGACTACCACATTGCATAAAAAGCGCAAGGAGGACAGGCATCCGAGGCCCAAAACGGACGACGAGGCCTCTTCTAGGCCAGTCGCTGGTTCTCCAGTTTTCAGCGAGGCACCTATGCAGCCCCTAACGACCGCTTCCACAGAACCACAGACTGCCTCCGACTCCCACGTGGAGCTGGCTGGGCCTTCGGATGCACTAGGCCTTCAGTTTACCGATCCTAAACCTACAGAGGAAACCGAAGTAGCTGAGCAATCCACAGCTACAGAGGGTGTTTTTAGACCTACCCAGTTAACTATTAAACCCTCTGTCAAGTCAAAGCCCCCCTTAAAGGCTAAGAAACAGACAACTCTCTCCAGGACAGGCTTCCATGCCTAAGAAACACATGCTAAAAATGGCCGAGGACCTAATCACCCTCATCAGGGGGTCCCATCCCCCTCCTGATAAAAGGCCCAGGCAAGGATGCAGACTATGAATCTTCTGACCAGGTGTCCATTTCCTCTGACTCTTCTTTGGACCTGGGATATTCTTTACCCCCTTATGAGGATTCTGATGCTGAAGAATCATTTCCATCAGCCTCTCCACCTGAGGATTACTCCTTTGGGGGAGACCTTACATACCATGAGAGAGCATTTCCATTGGGAAGGCCAGGATTACTCAGAATCCAAGAAAAGACTCAGAGACTTTCTTTTATTGCCCCAACACAGACCCCTTGCTATCCCACCAGTTTTAGACATTGTGGATGATGTGTACACTGAATCCAGTTTGAACCCTGACTCCTTACCCCCAGCCCCAGTTAAACCTGATAGATATTAGAGTCCTTGACTCTCACAAATTTCTGTACAAAAGCCCTGTTGCTGACCCTGAAACTATTTCTCAGGGACCCAAAGGGATTAAGGCCTCATCAGCAAAAAACCCTTTTCCCTCTGACGGAGATTCCATAGCATTAGACAGATGGAGAAAGAAAGCATATATGTCTGCAACTTTAGCAATGAGAGCCTTGAATTGTCAGTTTCACATGCTAACATATCAGCAATTTTTGATGTCTCAGTTGAAACAAAAGTTGCTTCCAGATTCAGACCCTCCTAACTTAAAAGAAATGCAGGATTTATTGCATGCAGCTGAACAAATAGGAAAACATACTTTGCAATGCGAGTTTGATTCCTTAGAGGCTTCCTGTAGAGCAGCAGTTACAGGCTCTGTCATTAGAAGGCATGCTTGGTTAAAAGAACATACGTTACCAGATCATGTTAAGGTCAAATTATTGGATGCACCTTTGCAGCGGGATGTGCTGTTTGGAGTTGAGGCAGAGGAGGTATTAAAGAAAATGGAGGATAAGTCAAAATCTATGCAAACGGTGAAAGATTTCTTACAGGTTCAGCCTCTTTTTAGCAGAAATTGTCCAACAAAGAATTGGTCCTTTCCAGTCAAAGATAGACCTCAAAGGGGCAGATACAGACGTCCAAGAGGTAGAGGTCGGACACAAGGCCCTTACAGGCCTCGACAGTGGGGCACACCAGGCCAAAATGAAGGGAAAGACGGGCCTCAACCTTATAGAAAACTGTCTCAATGACTTTCCACTACAGTTGCCAAACAGCTCTCTCTTGGCAGCCCCCTTAGGAGGAAAACTGTCACTTTTCTATCACAACTGGCATTGCATCACCAAAGACAAATGGGTTCTCAACATTGTATCTCAAGGTTACAGGTTCCATTTCCACACCTTTCCAAGGCTAAAAGGAATGCCAAATCTTCCAGCAAATCAATGGGCAGAGGCTCAAAAACAAATTACAGCACTCATGGACATGAGAGCTATTCAAAAGGTACCACCGCAGGAACAAGGACAAGGATTTTACTCAAGACTCTTTTTGTTTCCGAGAAAGGACAAAGCCTGGAGACCCATTTTGGATCTTTCTACACTAAACACTTGCCTGGATGTTCCGAAATTCAAGATGTTGACACTACAGCAGCTTCTTCCCATGCTGGGCAAGAAAGCTTGGCTCGTGACTTTGGACCTCAGAGGCATACCTGCATGTCCCTATCAGACAAAACTGCAGAATATACCTCAGATTTCTTGCTGGTTTTATGCATTATCAATTTTCTGCACTGCCCTTTGGCTTATCTACTGCGCCCAGGGTCTTCACAAAGTGCCTGGCACCAGTAATTGCATTTTGCAGGCAAAAAGGAATTCAAATTTATCCATACCTGAACGACTGCCTGATTCAAGCAGAGAGCAAGGACATTTTACTAAAGCATCTGGCATACGTAAAAAAGTTAAGTTGCCTGGGGTGCACAGTAAACTAAAAGAAATCAAAACTAGTGCCCTCACAAGAGATAATATTCCTGGGTGCCAGCTTGAACACAATGGCCCAGATGGCTTATCTCATGCCAGACAAGCAAGGACAAACTGACTGACTCAATATTTTCAATTGATGGCAACAAAGACCCAACTCCCTGCAAGAAAAATTCTGCAGGCCTTGGGCTACATGACATCTTGCATACTACTAATTCCGTATGCCAGACTGCATATGAGGAAACTACAATGGTACCTAAAGAGTGTATGGTCTCAACACTGTCAAAGTTTGGAAACAGTTATACCACTAATTCCTTGTCTACAACAGGAGTTTCGATGGTGGACACAAGCTTGGCGGCGGTGCAGTGGTGCAGTGGTTAATGCTGTTGCCTCACAGCAAGAGGTTCTCCGGTTCGATTCTCAGCTGGGGCGCCTTCTGTGTGGAGTTTGCATGTTCTCCCTGCGTTCGCGTGGGTTTCCACCGGGTATTCCGGTTTCCTCCCACATTCTAAAGACATGCTTCTGGAGCATTTCTCCCCGGGCCTCTGCTGAAAACAGGATCTGTGGAACCTAGTCTGACATTCCCGGTCAACAAATGTTAAATAAATAAAATAAAAATTGTCACCTCAACAAGGGACAGCCTTTCACTCAACCCACAGCCAGGCAGACACTGACAACAGATGCATCGGATTACGCCTGGGGAGCACACATGGCAGGAAAATGTATCCAGGGCGAGTAGCCCACAGAACAAAGACATCTCCGCATCAATCAGAAAGAGATGCTAGCTGTACAAAATGCTATTATAGCTTTCAAGGACCTACTGCATCCAGGACACTTACTATTAGACAGACACCACAGTTATGTGGTACATAAACAATAAAGGGGGCACACACTCCTACCCCCTCTGCAGACAAGCCATGACCTTGTGGAACACAGCTGTAAACTACCAAGTTCATCTGCAAGCACAATTCCTGCCAGGAGAAATAAAAACACTGGCAGACGACCTAAGCAGAAAAATTATGGACCCACACGAATGGGAACTGAACCCACAAATATTCAGAATGATAACACAAAAATGGTGGAGCCCAGAAAAAAATCTGTTTGCTACCCCAAAGAACTGCCAATTGCAGAAATTCTGCACAAGGAGCTACCATCCACAAGCATGGAAAGTGGATGCCCTCTCATTCAGCTGGAAATAAACTACAAGTATACGCTTTCCCCCCTTTACCTCTCCTTCAAAAGGTACTCATAAAAGCCAGGCAGGAAGAGCCAAAAATGATCCTGATTGCACCAGACTGGCCACGCCAGCACTGGTACCCAATCTTAAAGAACTTAGCACAAGAACCACCCTAGATTTTACCACAAATTCCACAGTTGCTGACTCAGCACAACAATCAGATACTTCACAGCCAGCTAAAGACCTTAAATCTAGCTGCATGGAAAATTTCTTAGTCAAGCAAGCAATGCCTCTCTCCAAAGCTGTTATGGATGTCATTCTGGAGGCCAGAAGGCCTAGCACCAGGAAAGCATACTCGGACAAATGGAAGAGATTCTGTGCCTGGAACCAAGCACACAGCCTTGACCCTCTAGTCCCAAACATTCTTCATATACTGCAGTACTTAACTGAGAATGCTGGACAAGGGCCTCTTTTTTTCATTCAAGATCCACGCCTCAACTATCTTGGCTCATTACAACACAGATCCACCAATTTTTTCTAATCCTTTGCTCAAACAATACCTCAGAGGGGCTAAAAACATAAGACCGCCTCGTAGAGCACCAACACCTACTTGGGACCTGAATTTTGTTTTGGAAAAATTAACGTTGCCTCCTTTTGAGCCAGCTAACACAGCAGAATTAAAATACATCTCTTGGAAAACTGCTCTGCTACTGGCAATAACATCAGCACGAAGAGTTTCAGAATTACAGGCACTAATGGCAGTGGAACCCTTTCCTCATCTTCCACCAGGACAAGGGTGTCTTTAAGAACCAACCCTGCATTTATGCCAAAGGTGGTATCAAGTGTGGCTCTAAACCAAACTATTCACTTGCCAACTTTTTATCCAAAACCACAGAACAAAGGGGAGAGACTACTACATTCTTTGGACATTCACAGACAGTTATGCTTGTACTTGGACAAAACCAAAGCTTTCAGAAAATCTGAACAATTATTGGTAGCATACACTGCAGGAGCACAGGGAAAAGCCATTTCAAAGCAGACTATTTCAAAATGGATGGGACACTGTATAAGTTTCTGCTATACCCACCATGGGAAACCTGTACCTAGCAGCATTAGATCTCACTCCACCAGGGCACCAGCCACTTCAACTGCCTAACTCAGAGGAGTTACCTACCAAGGATATTTTGGAAGCAGCAACACTGAGTTCTGTGCATACCTTCACCAAGCATTACCATTTGCCTTTATACTCCAAATCCAGAGCTGGCTTCGCCACTGCTGTACTGCAGGGACTTATAGCCACCCCTAATGCCTTATAGATCCAGCCTCCCTACCTCAGCTTTGGGATTCCACCCAAGTGTAATGACTGCAGCAGTGTAACATGATGAACATAGTACAGTTTTGTACCTACCGTAAATGTAGATGTTAGAGTGTAAACACTGCTGCAGTCCAGGTTACCTTCCCTCCTTCCCCTCTTACTTTCTGGTATTTAACTAGGGCATATACCCTTTTTTTACCTATGGGGAGTATTTGCTGGTAACTAAAAATGGTTGTTTGCTTTTCTTTTGTATTTTTTACTAGCAGTTTGTATTGCCTACCTATTTGGGGGCACCTGACATCTGGGCAAGAAAAACTGAAGAAAATGGCATCTGCTGCATCTTATATATCCCTGTTGCACTGATGTCAGGGAGGAGGCGACAGCAACCAACGCCGGGCCAAGACTTTGGAACTCTGGCCGACTGCGGGACCGCCTGTCGGCAGGATAACCCAAGTGTAATGACTGCAGCAGTGTTTACACTCTAACATCTACATTTATGGTAGGTACAAAACTGTACTTTATATATCGCAGATCAGAGTTGTAGTCAATGCCCCCAGTAATAAAGTAAGAAAAAACACATACAGTAAAAGCAGATAAATAAAGTGCAGTTTCTTATATATAATATATATATATATATATATATATATATATATATATATATATATATATATATAAAAAACAATAGAAAACGAACAAACTGATTTTAAACAAGCTCACTCCACTCCCCTGCCCCAAATCTCACCCGCCCCCAGTACACCTACCTTTATTCTCCCTTATCTCCTCCCAGCCTGTCTTATTATCCAATAGATGCTCTTCCCCTTTACTCCACCTACTTATATCCGTCCCACAAACTCACATTGCTCCTCCCTAACAACTTAGTCTTCTCTTCTTTCTTATACTTCTAAGAAAACCAACAATATCTACTCATACCTCTCTCCTACAAAACCATCCTTCTCCTACTGTACACCAATCTTCCTCGCTTTGCTTTTGACATGCTTTCCTTACCTCGTCACACTCTCCTGGCCCCCTGCTTCCTCCTTCTGTTCCACCTCATACTCCTCTGGTATCTGTCCAATATTACCTACAAAAATAACCTCCACACAAACCTACCTTTGCCCACACTCTTACTCCCATTTCCTTTCTATCACACCTTCACTCATTCAGCCTAACCCTCTGCACCTATTCTACCCTAACATTTTCTCCACTGTTAAACAGAAACTAATACTATACCTACCCAAACTCTTACTTTGCAAAACTAAACCGCTAAAGCTCATGTCTGTCAGCACTCTAATCTTAGCTGGAGATATTCACCCTAACCCTGGTCCCAGCCCCATTATTCACAATACTTGCCTACTAACTCCTTCTTCCCCTAACAACATCTTAAAACTTTTTACTATCAGTGACCAGTCTCAACAACAAAGTTCACCTATTTCAAGCTTGGCTAAGCCATAACCAACCAGACATCCTAGCCATCTCCGAAACTTGGCTCAAAGCCCATATCTCCAATTCTGTGATCCTATCCCCGGATTCCATATTCTCAGAAATGACAGGCCACATAAAAAAGGTGGCGGCACTGCACTAGTCTACTCTAGCCTTCTAACCATAATACCTCTCCAAACTTCAATCCCACAATTCAATAACACTGAACTTACAGCTGGACTATTAAAAATAAACACAAAAATATCTGCATTATTGCTCTATATATCTCAGTTGGTAACAATATCTCCACCCTCGAAGACATTCTCCTATGGGCTTCCACTGAAATTAACTGTGAAACCTACATTTTAGGTGATGCAAATATTGATTGGAATAAAGTTTAACAGTCCCTCATCCGTCTTATCCATTAACCTATATAACTTCACTCAAATGTTTCTCCCTATCACCCGACCTAACAAAGCTAACCCCCCTGGATCCACTATTGATTGGATCCTAGTCTCTGATCCAAGTAAAGTAACTAACTCTGGCACAATCCCTGACTCCATTATTGACCACCTCCCAGCTTTTATCCATCGTGCAGCCAACTCCTCACTTCGTCAGCACCAATATATTCTTACTCGTATCCTCAGTAACTTCAACCCCATAACTTTCTCTAACATGCTCAAACAAATGAACTCTCGCATTCTAAACACCCTTCCACTTGACAGTGCCATAGACGTCTTCAACTCCGTGTTCCTAGACACTCTAAACTCTCTAGCCCCACTAAGAAACAAAATGATAGACTAATTCAGCCCCTTGGCTAACTAAAGATACAAAACAAATAATGCTCCAAGGGGACAAACTACGGAAGCTTTACCAAAACAACAAATTGCCCAGTACCCTGCTCCATTGCAAACTACTCCATAACCTTGCAAAACAGCTTTGGGTTTGGGAGGGTGGCCTAATGGCTAAGGTGTGTTTGCCTTACAAACACAAGGTGCAGGGTTTGAGTCTCACAAGGGATAATTGGCTAGGCTTAAAATGGCTCGCAAGGGCAGTTAGCCTAGTACTAATCTATGAACCTATGAACCTCTTATCACTAAGGACAAAAAATGCTACTATTTCAAGCTACAGTCCAACAATAATAAAAAACCTCAAGCATTTCTGGAAATCGGTAAAAACTCTTCTTAATCCTGGCTCCAAGAATAACCCCTGTCCTGACCCTAGTAAATCCAACCTTAAACTACGCTCTGAATTTAACTCATTTTTCATAGAAACTGTTTCTGAATTGACCAAGACTTTCCCCAATGATAACCCACCAGTCCCTCACTTTTTCTCTTATCTAATTCCTCTAATAGTCATCCCTTTATGTTTGAGCTCAAACCTGTCTCCACTAACTTTATAAAAAAACTTCTATCCAAACTTAAACCTTGTTCTAATGCTCCTGACAGTATTCCCTCCTCCTTCCCAAAATGTGCTGCTGATGGAATAGCTCTCCCAATTAGCATCAACAGATCCATAAATGAATCGTATGTCCCCAAACTTTGGCGCTCAGCTTATATCCTTCCTCTTCACAAAGGAGGCAAAACTCCAACATCTCAAACTTCCGCCCTATCGCTCTGCTCTCATCTATATCCAAAATCCTTGAAAAGTGCATCCACCCCCAACTTATGCCTTTTCTTACCCAAAACCATCTTCTTACACCTACCCAACATGGCTTCCGCCCAGGCCATAGCACCATGACTGCACTACTGTCATTCCTAGAAACTGTCAATCAAGCCCGAGACTCCGGACACTTGATCTCTACAGTTTTGCTAGATCTATCTAAAGCATTCAATACTGTTTCCCACAAACACCACCTCTTTCATTTCTCTAATCTTCATCTCTCATCAAACACTTTATCCTGGTTCTCCAGCTGCATATCTGATAGATCTCAAGCAGTAAAATGGAATAACTCCATCTCTTCCTTCTTACCCACCTCTACTGGTGTACCACAGGGCTCTATCCTTGGGCCCATGCCTTTTAACATCTTTATCAACAACTTTCACACTGCCATTCCTGACACCAAAGTCATTCAATACTCAGACGACTCAACCTTAGTCTGCTCTGCCTCCAACCTCTCTGAACTGCTCAGCAAAACCCAAAATGAAGAATGGATGCGCCAAAATCACCTCTCTCTCAGTGCTAACAAATCAAAAATACTACCCCCCCCCCACCAAGACTTTAACAACAAAAGTACTTTCAAAGTCCTTAGCCAAACCAACTCGCCTATAGAAGTGGTTCCCTCTGCTAAACTTCTCGGCATTACTATTGACGAATACCTCAAGTTTGACATCCACATTCAACAAAATATTAAGAAAACCCTCCAAAAACTAGGCATATGCTGTACAGGAATAATCGCTTCCTCTCAAACTCCACTAGGCAAACTCTGGCCACTACTTAACTTCTTCCCTCCTTATTATATGGACACCCACTCCTAACTAATCTAACCGCCTCCACCTCCTCCAAACTAGAAAATTGCTATAATAAAATTTCTAATTTTGCCACCAAATCCAGAAATCCCACCCATCACTGCCTTACCCTACAATCTCTGAACTGTCTTGAACTCCTAAACTACCTCCAACTTACCACTGCCCACAGACTTATATTTCACCCTACTAAATGTCCTGCTCTAGCAGATATCCTTCCCCCTTGCACCCCAGCAGAACGCTCAGATCCGAACATCAAAACTTAATTGCTATCCACAAGCCCAGATGTCCTCCTGGCCAACTTATCTCCTCTTTCTCCATAAGAAGGAAATGAAATTCCCTTCTTTCCACTCTTAGAACTACACCAAACTCAGAGTACTTCAAATCCCAGCTTTTCAAATACCTCTCCTCTAAATGGAAATGTACCGGCTTTCACCCTACCTAAATCCAACTAAATATTTGCCCTTAGGATGCTTTCTTATAGGTCCCTAACCTCTATTCTCCCATAGTTACTTCACCTTGAGTATGTCTGTACTCTCTACAATTTCCAAGACCTACTTATCATACAGCATAACTGTGTAAATATTGTAAATGGCATCTTACATTAAATGAGTGCTTGCAAAGTGTTTCTACCTTTATTTTTAAAGGTGTGTTTCTTAGAATGTTTGCATAAATGTATCTTTATTACCCATTGAACAACTATAAGCTATTTTGTTTGACTGTGTGATTCTGTACAGACTTTGTAAACTATGTGCGACTCTGTACAGACTTTTTAAACTGTCCTGCACAATGTATCTCTCTCTAAGTTCTATACTTTGTATGTCTGTTATCTATTATATCTGTACTGTATTATGTTTCCTGGAGCTTTTCTCCCCGGGCCTCTACTGAAAACGGGTCCTTTGGGCCCAGTGGACTTCCCTAGTAATCAAATTGTAAATAAATAAAGTTGCCCAGTTAACCATAAATAAAGCTCAAAACTGAGCCCTGTTCCAGCAGTCTTCAATCAGACAACTTCTAACTGCACACCCCTGCTTACTAGGATGCAGGGGAACCTTCTCCAGAAAAAGATGGCCTGGATCAGTGCTCAGGTTATACAAACAAAGCTAGATTCAGCAGGCCTGAATCTGGTCTATGCTACAGCAACAAGGCACACCAATTTCAGAAAGAAACAGTTCAAACAACAGTCACAATAAGCCTGTGACCAGAAATTCCCAGCTCAGAAGGGCAGAATCCAGCCTCTCTTCCCACAAGAGTGCAGACCACAAACCTTCTTAATATAGAATAACTAGCCTGAAGCCCAAGTGCTTAAGCCAGAACTAATACACTTTTATAATAGCAGACACTAGGCCTCATTGCAGCTTTTCTCCCTTTTGTTCTTCAAAGCATAATTTCAGAGGTCTTTGAGGAGTCCAGAATTTCCCCAATGGCTTAGCTGGACCTCCCTTACTTATCCAGCTGTCCTTTTGCAGCATATGCATATGTGCAGAATAAAGCCATCGTGGACCATTCACACTGTAAGAGTCTCTGGTTTCACTGTTCATTCCTTAGCAAAATGTAACAGGTTTGAGGTGTCTGACAAGGTAGTGGTGTTTGTGAGAGCAGCCAGTAGACAATTTGCCACATACACTGTTAAAACACATCCTGTTTATAGCAGTTTTTGAAGCTCCAGAGGATTTGCATCATTTTCATGAAAGCTGCCTGCTGTCCTGATGTCCTTGCTGGTTTTGTCAGAAACAAGGCCATCTTACTCACTGATTGAAGTCCACTTAAATTTTTCTTTCATGAGTATGTTGGTGATGGGTCAGTGATACTTTTTCATTGAAGGTCTGCAGTCACAAATCCTGAACTTGGCTGGGATTTGAGTTTTGTCTTGGAATTCTTGTCTTTTGCTGGCTTCTGTTGCATTGTGATTTTTTTTTATCTTGAAGGCCTTGTTTCTTGCTAATTGTCCTTATCCCTTAGAATTTGTTGTGTTAATCCGTGTAATGTGATTATCCATTCATGATCTTTCAGCAAAGTAGCCCATTTATAGATTTTCACTCCAATGTGCTCTTTGGATTTGTGTTTAGTTAGGAATCTAATAATAATGAATGAGCAGTCTGTTTTGAATACAGTGTATGTAATGAGGTACTTACAGTCTGTTGAATAGCACACTTTTTTTTAGAATAAGTCTTTTTTTCTTAGACTAAGCATTTTTTTTAATGTATAAATGAAATGCAAAACAGAGCAACCTGCTTATAGCAAGGCAAGGCTTTGTTCTGCACCACTAGTAACTGGACAGTGTGTGGGTGCTATGGATTCATTCAGTCAGAAGGACAGAGTGGCAAGTGGTCTTCTTTTCCCTACAAAAAGCTGAAGTTGGCCCTGTGGAGAAAGGAAATATAGCAATTACTGTGACTTACAGTTTGCACTGGTAGTGGCATCCTTGCACCAAGGCACTGAGTGTAGGATCATCTCTTGCATGCTGTTTTTTGTGCATTAAGAATCTCTCTCCCAATGTTAATATGACTACTGGCAGTCTGGCCTGCTGTACTGTACTACAAGTGTTTCCAGTTTGTCATTATTGGCTGCCAAGGTACATTTCAGAATGAGCTGTTTTAAGTGACACCCAGTCCCCACTGTTGTATGGAAACTAAGTCAGCAGTTGGTAAGGAACTAGAGTGCCATGTGGCTTCCACTGCAGGGGCTATTTAGTCCAAATGGGAGTACCTTTGTCTGCTATTATAGCCTGCACATTTATTTCAGAGACAGAAATGGCATTGGCAGGAGTTTTGTGCATGTCCCTGGATTGAGTACAGTAGCCTTTCTTACCAAACTTGTAGCGAAGCCTTTTAAATAAATGTTAAGGACCCGCCTATTAAGTACAGGAAAAAATGGTAGTTGCTGGCTTGGCATGGTAGAAGTTCTGACCTCGACTGTACACAGAATGACCTGGGTTTGTTTAGTATTGTATGTGCTGGAGGAATTGCCTGGGGAGGTTAGTGTCAGCGTCCATCTTGGGTGAGTAGTTTGTGGACTATTAAGACAGAATGACCTGGGCTTGTTTAGTATTGTATGTGCTGGAGGAATTGCCTGGGGAGGTTAGTGTCAGCGTCCATCTTGAGTGAGTAGTTCGTGGACTATTAAGACAGAATGACCTGGGTTTGTTTAGTATTGTATGTGCTGGAGGAATTGCCTGGGGAGGTTAGTGTCAGCGTCCATCTTGAGTGAGTAGTTCGTGGACTATTAAGACAGAATGACCTGGGCTTGTTTAGTATTGTATGTGCTGGAGGAATTGCCTGGGGAGGTTAGTGTCAGCGTCCATCTTGAGTGAGTAGTTCATGGGCTATTAAGACAGAATGACCTGGGTTTGTTTAGTATTGTATGTGCTGGAGGAATTGCCTGGGGAGGTTAGTGTCAGCGTCCATCTTGAGTGAGTAGTTCGTGGACTATTAAGACAGAATGACCTGGGCTTGTTTAGTATTGTATGTGCTGGAGGAATTGCCTGGGGAGGTTAGTGTCAGCGTCCATCTTGAGTGAGTAGTTAATGGACTATTAAGACAGAATGACCTGGGCTTGTTTAGTATCGTATGTGCTGGAGGAATTGCTTGGGGAGGTTAGTGTCAGCGTCCATCTTGAGTGAGTAGTTCGTGGACTATTAAGACAGAGGCCTGATGCATCCTTACAACAGCAAGCTGCAGTGAGGCTAAGCTTACTAAAGGGGGTGTTCACTCTGTCTGTGGGGATACAGGTGTGTTCAGAAACACACGCCCCTATGAAGTCTTAGTGTAGCAGGTATTGCAGCTTGGTTTACAGCTAGCAGGGGGGATGTTAGAAGCATTAAAGAACTTATCTCACTGGAGTTCTGCAATTCAAAGTTATTGCCTTCATTTGTTAGTGTCCATCGGTGTTGAAAGTTTGGGAAAAAGAATGGATTGATAGGGGCAGGGCACATGCAGGGTGGGGGTAGTGGACAGGGGTGGTGAAAATATAATTCAGATAAGGAGTTAGAGCAGGTCTCTACATATTTTTGTTGCCATTAGCACCTCAGTGAAGAGGTCTGCCTTCCCTGTGTCCTTTTGGAGTATTGCATTGTTTTATATCCCTTTTTCTTTCCTCCTCAGATATGTCTTGTAGTTGAAAGAGTGCAGAAGAACCTGAATAGGCCTTGCAGGAGTGGATTGGGTGATGGAAGAGGGGTTGTTACCCCTACTGGTAATGGAGGGTTATCCGTGACTGCTGTATTTTGAATTGTGTATGTACTCTTGGGAGAGCCCCATGTGCTGGAAGGACCCTTAGAATGAATAGTTGTGTATTTGAGGGAGAAAAATGAAGGTTATGTGCTTTGTTGTTGACTGTGTACACACACTTTTATAACCACATCCATAGTATCTGCATGTATTTGGTTATGTTTCTGTACCAGCAAGGTATTGTGTGTAAGCAGAACCTGTGTTACTTTAGAAGAGCTGCTTCCTGTGTTGTGGTTTCAGTAAACGTAGGAAGCTGCTTGTTATAAGGCCTGTGTGGGGTTTAGTTGCAGGTTAGGAAATTAGAAAAGATAAAGACAATGTTCATCGTGTTTCACTGCTGCAGTCATCGCACTCTGGTTATCCTGCTGGCAGGCTACCCGCAGTCGGCCTGGATTCCAAAGTCCTGGTCCGGCGTCGGTTGCTGTCGCCTCTTCCCTGACGTCAGTGCGCCAGGGGTATAAAAGTTGCAACCGACACCATTTTCTTCAGTCTTTCTTGCCTCGTGGTGCCCGAAGCAAAGGCAGTTCGCAAGTGCCGGTCGGCCGACTCCTGAGATTTTCAAAATTGAATTTCAGAACCAAAGTCTTCAATAAAGCTAAGTACCCCATTGGGGAAACTTTTTCTTGCTCCAGACAGATGTCGGTAAAAGTTAATAATTGTATTTCTTGTGGGAAGCAAATACCTCATAAGGACTTTCACTCTTACTGCATTCCTTGCCTAGGCCCTGACCACGACGTTACTAGTTGTCGGTTTTGTGCTAGATTCAATAAACGCACTATTAAACGTCTGTTTGATTTTGCTTTACATTATTTTGGACGAAGATTTAATTATATAATGCCATCAGAACAACCGACGACCGGAATGTATAAAAAAGGCAAAGACAAAGAAAAAGACAGGCATCCGAGGTGCAACACCAACGACGAAGCCTCTTTTAGGCCAGTAATCGGTTCGCCGGTTCTCAGGCGGTTTCGCAGCCCCTGACACCCGCTACCTCAGAGCCACAGGCCCTAACCGACAGCCACGTGGAGACACCGAAGCCTGTGGAAACTCAAGGTATTGGGCCTACGGTAACTATACCCTCAGATGGGTCCGGAGCCACTGAGCAGGCACCGGCTTCTGAGGGTGTTTTCAGACCTTCACAGTTCACAATTAAGGCTACTACAGCAGCCAAGGCAAAGTCAAAAACACCATTAAAGACAAGGAAACAAGTGCAGCATTCTCCAGAACAGTCATCCATGCCAAAGAAACAGATGCTTAAAATGGCCGAAGACCTTATTACTTTAATCAGGGGCTCCCATCCCCCTCCTGACAAAAGGCCTAGGCAAGACACTGATTATGATTCCTCTGATCAGGTTTCCATTTCCTCTGATTCTTCTTCTGATCAGGGCTATTCTCTCCCTCCCTATGAGGACTCTGATGCTGAAGAGTCCATTCCTTCAGCCTCACCGCCTGAGGATTATTCTTTTGGGGAAACCCTGCACACCATGAGGGAGCATTTCCATTGGGAGAGCCAGGATTACTCAGAATCCAAGAAAAGGCTCAGAGATTTCCTTTTATTGCCTCGGCACAGGCCCCTGGCTATCCCTCCTGTGCTTGATATTGTAGATGATTTTTTTTCTGAATCCAGTCTGTCTCCAGATTCTTTACCCCCTGCTCCAGTAAAGCCAGACAGGTACTACAGGGTCCCGGACTCTCATAAATTTCTTTATAAAAACCCCGCTGCAGACCCAGAAACAATTTCTCAGGGTCCTAAAGGGGTTAAAGCTTCCACTGCCAAAAATCCTGTCCCCTCAGATAGGGATTCCAGAGCTCTGGACAGATGGGAAAAAAGTTTATACTTCTGCTACTTTAGCTGTAAGAGCTTTAAACTGTCAGTTTCACATGCTTAAATATCAACAGTATTTCATGTCATTGTTAATATAGAAAGTCCTGACAGTAAAGAAATGCAGGATTTATTGCATGCAGTTGAACAAGTGGGAAAGCATACTCTCCAATGTGGCTTTGATTCAATAGATGCTTCTTGTAGAGCCGCAGTTACAGGCTCAGTAATTCGAAGACATGCTTGGTTGAAAGAACAAAGTTTACCTGACCATGTTAAAGTACAATTATTGGATGCTCTACTACAGCATGATACTTTGTTTGGTGTTAAGGCAGAAGAGGTGTTAAAGAAAATGGAGGATAAAGCAAAGTCAATGCAAACGGTGAAAGATTTCTTACTGGTTCAACCACCTAGATTTAGCAGAAACTGGCCTTCAAAAAATTGGTCCTTTCCAGTGTCAGGCCACAAACGGGCAGATACAGGCGCCCAAGAGGCAGATCTCCACCCCAAGTCTCCTACAGACCTAAACAATGGGGTGCTTCAGCCCCCAAAGGAGGAGAAGATAAATCACAACCTTATAGGAAACTGTCACAATGACTTCCCTTTGCAAATGCCAAGCTCTTACCAGTTGACAGCACCCCTAGGGGGAAAGCTAGCACTTTCCTCAAAAAATTGGCACATGATCACCCAAGACCAATGGATGCTGAATATTGTTTCTCAGGGGGTACAGGTTCCACTTCCACACGCTTCCAAAACCAGAAGGTATGCCAAACCTGCCACAAAACCAATGGGCAGAGGCACAAAAACAGATTGTTGCTGTTATGGATATGGGAGCTATTCAAAAAGTTCCACAAGAAGAACAGGGACAATGATTTTACTCGAGACTTTTCTTAGTAACCAGAAAAGACTAAGCCTGGAGACCAGTACTGGACCTGTCAATCCTGAATACTTTCCTGGATGTTCCAGACTTCAAAATGTTAACACTTCAACAACTTCTGCCCATGCTGGGCAAGGAGGCTTGGCTACTTACTTTGGATCTCAAGGAGGTATACCTGCACGTCCCAATCAGACAGTCGTGCAGAAGATACCTCAGATTTATAGCAGGCTCAATGCATTACCAATTCTCTGCACTGCCCTTTGGCTTATCTACTGCGCCCAGGGTCTTCACAAAATGCCTGGCACCAGTGATTGCATTTTGCAGACAAAAAGGAATTCAAATTTATCTCTACTTGGACGACTGCCTTATTCAAGCAGAGAGCAAGGACATTCTTCTAAAGCACCTGGCGTTTGTAAAAAGATTGCTAATTTGCCTAGGGTACACAGTTAACGAAAATAAATCAAAACTAGTGCCCTCTCAAGAGATAATATTCCTGGGTGCAAGCTTAAATACAACTGCCCAGATGGCTTATCTCACGCCAGACAAACAAAGGCAACCGACTTATTACTTTCAAATGATGGCAACAAAGACCCAGCTCCCCGCAAGAAAAATTCTGCAGGCCCTGGGATGTCCTTCAAGGATGCATCTGCAGTCCTAACAAATGGGTTGTCCTGCCTCAGGCAGCCCTTCGGTCGGCCGGATTCCAAAGTCTGGGTCTGGCCTCGGCTGATGTCGCACTTCACCCGACGTCACTGCTACTGTCGATTGGGTATAAAGGCATCAGCCGACGCCATTTTCCTCAGTCTTTCTTGCCGCGTGCCCAAGCAAAGCTGTTCGCAAGTGCGGTCGGTCAGATCCAGAGATTTCTACTACAAGACTTCTAAAAGCTAAGTACCCGTTGGGACTCTTTCTTGCCTCAGCCGATGTCAGAAAAAGTAAATAATTGTTTAACTTGTGGGAAACAAATACCTCATAAGGATTTCCACTCTTACTGCCTTCCTTGCTTAGGCCCAGACCACGACGTAGCAGCTTGTCTAGCCTGTGCTTCCTTCAACCGACGGACACTTAGACGTCGGTCGGAGTTTGCGGAGGAGTTTTTTGGTGCCGCTTTTGCTTACAAAATGCCGTCGGAGACTCCGACTTCACAATTGGCTAAAAAGTGTAAGGAAAAGGACCGACACTCGCGGTCCGCGGTTTCGGCCGAAACCACGGTTAAGCCAACCGCGAGTGTCTCGGTTTCGGCTGAAAGAGTCCTCGGTTCTTCCTTCGGCCGAAAGCATTCCTCCTGCAGCCGAGGCCTCACACAGTATGGCTGAATCTGCTACTGAATTTTCTCCTGCTGTAGCAGGCACCCAGGATTTATCAGATACTATTCCTTTAGACATATCTACTCCTGCACGTGGAGCTGCTAGGCCCCCTGCATCCATGTCTATCAAGGCTTTCTCTAGGGCTAAAGCAGCTAAATCTTCTAAGGCCTTGCCTTCTAAAACCCCCTCACACAGGCCTGGCTCTAGTTCCCAAATGCTTAGCCTGGTAGAGGATCTCATTACTTTGATCAGGGGATCCCAACCTCACCCTGACAGGGCCTCTCATCCCCCTCCAGAGAAGAGGCCTAGAGCAGAGCCCCCTGAACCAGTTTCTACGGATTACTCTTCTGATGATTCAGAAAACTCAAATCCTCCAGAGGGCCCTTACTCTCCATATGAGGATTCTGACGCAGAAGACTCCATTCCTTCTGCCTCTCCTCCTGAGGAATTTTCTTTTGGGGAAACTTTGCATGCTATGAGGGAACAATTTCAATGGCAGGGCCAGGATTTTTCAGATTCTCGGAAACGGCTCAGGACCTTTTTGCATTTGCCACAGCATAGGCCTTTAGCCATTCCTCCAGTACTAACAGTTGTGGATGATGCATTCAATGATGCTTGTACTGCCCCTGACTCTCTACCTCCGGCCCCTGCTAAGCCCGACAGATACTACAGGGTCCCGGACACACATTATCACCTGTATAAGGCTCCTATTGCAGATCCTGAAACTATTTCTCAAGGCCCCAAAGCTGTAGCAACTGCCAAAACCCCTCCCTCTGAAAGAGAATCTAGAGCATTAGAGAGATGGGGTAAAAGTTTATACTTCTGCTACTCTTTCGCTAGGGCTTTAAACTGTCAATTCCACATGATTCAGTATCAGGAATTTTGTTAGATCAGTTAAATAAAAAACTATCCTCTCCTGAACCTATAGACCGTAAGTCCCTTCAGGATTTGGTACACAACACTCAGCAGGTCAGTAATCATTCCTTAAAATGCGGCTATGATGCACTGGAGGCTTCCTTTAGATCAGCTATGACTGGTACAGTGATCAGAAGGCATGCATGGTTAAAAGAGCAATCCTTACCAGACCATGTAAAGTCAAAGCTCCTAGATGCTCCCATGGACAAACTCAGTTTGTTTGGCTCCCCTGCACAGCAAGTGTTAAAGAAGGTGGAGGAAAAAGCAAAATCTGTCCAAACAGTCAAGGACTTCTTACAGTTCCAGCCTCCTAGGTTTAGTAGAAATTGGCCTTCGAAGAATTGGTCCTTTCCAGACACCAGAGCACAGAGAGGCAGAAATAGGCGCTCAAGAGGCAGAGGTCAATCCAGAGGTGCCTACAGGGGACGTCAGTGGCAGCCTAACAACCAGAGAAGTACTGCCGCAGATCCAGCTACTACCACCTCCACAGGACAGTCACAGTGACTTGGCTCTGATGCCGCCTACCAGGGAACAACTGGAAGCACCCTTATGCGGAAAACTAGCCTTATTCTCAGTAAACTGGCATCACATTACAGGAGACAAATGGATTTTACAGACAATAGACAAAGGTTACAGGTTTCACTTCCATACTCTACCAAGGAAGAGAGGAATGCCAAACCTACCACCAAACCAAAAGACAAACGCTCTAGGACAAATCAACCACTTACTAAGGATGAGAGCTATAGAAAAGGTACCGGCTATGGAACAAGGACAAGGATTTTATTCCAGACTTTTCCTGGTGCCAAGAAAAGAAAACCAATGGAGGCCTATTCTCGACCTGTCCGCTCTCAACACATATCTCATTGTTCCAAAATTCAAAATGCTGACCCTACAGCACCTTCTTCCCATGCTGGGCAAGGAGGCTTGGCTGGTGACTCTAGATCTCAAGGAGGCATACCTGCACGTCCCTATTCGACCAGATTGCAGAAGATACCTCAGATTTCTTGCAGGATCAGAGCATTATCAATTCTCAGCATTGCCCTTTGGCTTATCTACTGCGCCCAGAGTATTCACGAAATGCCTGGCATCAGTAATTGCTCATTGCAGGCTTCAGGGAATTCAAATTTATCCATACCTGGACGACTGCCTGCTACAAGCGGACAACAAGATCAAATTAACAAAAGATTTGGAAAAAGTTATTCACCTACTACAGGCCTTGCGATACACAGTCAACATAAAAAAGTCAAGGCTGGTACCATCCCAAAGGATTACATTCTTGGGTGCAGAACTGGACACATCAAATCAAATGGCATTTCTCACAGCAGAAAAGCAAAAGCAACTACCACTCTATTTCAAGGCATTAACAACGCAGAACCAGCTTACAGCAAGGAAAATCCTGCAAGCCCTGGGTTACATGGCATCCTGTATAATATTGATCCCACATGCCAGACTGCAAATGAGGAAGTTGCAATGGTACCCAAGGAATTTATGGTCTCAGCACAAGCACAGCCTAGAAACCCAAATTCCAATAATTCCATGCCTGAAGCAAGAATTCCTGTGGTGGGCTCAGGCCTGTCAGTTGAACAAAGGACTGCCTTTCCACAGCCCTCACCCAAGCCAGACTATCACCACGGACGCCTCAGACCTCGGTTGGGGGGCACACATGGCAGACAAGTGTATACAAGGCCTATGGACACAGGATCAACTGAACCTACACATAAATCAAAAAGAGATGCTGGCAGTGAAACAGGCAATTCAGACATTCAGACAGTTTCTTCAACAGGGTCATTTGCTGATAAGGACGGACAACACCACAGTTATGTGGTATATCAACAAGCAGGGAGGCACACATTCATATCCTGTATGCCGGATGGCAATGGACCTGTGGAATGTGGCCCTGAACCTCAACATTCAGCTCCAGGCCTTATTTGTGCCAGGAAAAGAAAATATATTAGCAGACACATTAAGCAGAACTACCACGGATGCCCACGAATGGATGCTGCATCCGGACATCTTCAAAACCATTACAGAGAAATGGGGGCTACCAGAAATAGACCTGTTCGCATCCCCACACAACCACCAATTGAGAAAATTCTGCACAAGGACATACCACCCACTTGCTTGGAAGGTGGACTCCCTATCCTTCAGTTGGGAAAACCTAACAGCATATGCATTCCCACCTCTACCTTTGATGCACAAAGTGCTACTGAAGATCAAAGAAGAGCACCCAAGGATCATACTGATAGCTCCAGACTGGCTGAGGCAGCATTGGTACCCGCTTCTGAGAAGTATGTCTCGGACACGCTCATGGCCTCTACCTCTAGTTCCTCTGCTGCTAACACAGAACAACTTCAAGATCCTGCACTCAAACTTGAAAACACTGCAGCTAGCTGCTTGGAATCTTACATGAGACAAAATAACCCAGAACTATCTCAGAGGGTTAAAGACATTATCCTGGAGGCTCGCAGACCCTCCACAAGGAAGACTTATTCAGCAAAATGGAAAAGATACCTCATTTGGAGTGCAACAAAAGGAGAAAATGTATCTTTGGCAAACATAGCTAACATCCTGGAATATTTAGCAGAACTTTTCCAAAATGGCCTGTCTTACTCCTCCATCAAGATTCATGCATCAGCAATTTCAGCAGAATACAACATGGATCCTCCAGTCTTCTCTCATCCTCTACTCAGGCAGTTTCTGAGAGGAATTAAAAATGTAAAGCCTCCAAGGAAGCCACCTCTACCTACATGGGACCTGAACTTTGTGCTGGAAAAGTTAACTCTTCCCCCTTTTGAACCAGCAGCAACAGCAGAATTACAGTTCTTATCTTGGAAAACTGCTTTCCTGCTTGCAATCACTTCAGCAAGAAGGGTTTCTGAATTACAGGCATTAATGGCAGTACAGCCCTTCCTTATCTTCCATCAGGATAGAGTGTCCTTGAGAACTAACCCTACTTTTATGCCAAAGGTGGTCTCCAGGGTATCATTGAACCAAGCTATCCACCTACCAACATTCTTCCCCAACCCACAGAACAGGGGGGAAAGACTACTGCACACCTTGGATGTACACAGACAATTGCGCTACTATCTGGACAGAACCAAGAGCAATAGAAAAACTGACCAGCTTCTGGTAGCATATGCAGTAGGAATGGAAGGAAAAGCAATTTCAAAACAGACAATCTCAAAATGGATAGGAAATTGCATTAGATTTTGTTACTCCTTTTATGGGAAGACAACTCCAGAAAACATCAGACCTCACTCCACTAGGGCTACAGCCACTACTACAGCTTTCTTACGAGGAGTGGCTACCAAAGACATTTTAGAGGCTGCTACTTGGAGCTCCGTGCATACATTTGCCAAGCATTATAATCTGCCTTTATACTCCAGATCCCGAGCAGGTTTTGCCACTGCTGTTTTGCAAGGGATCTTAACTACACCATAATCTTCTTAGTGCCTCCTCCCCCAGTTTGGCTATGGTATTCTACCCATATGTTAGGACTGCAGATGCATCCTTGAAGGACATAGTACAGTTTTGTACCTACCATAAATGTAGATGTCCGAGAGGAATGCATCTGCAGTCAGGATTACCCACCCTCCTTCCCCTCTGTGGTACTCCTAGGGTATTTGCCCATCTTGTAGCTAGCTGGGGAATCTATTATGGTGTATTTGTTTGTATATATGTACATACATGTTTATTTGTTGTTTGCTCTCTACTATTTGGAATCATTTGCATTTATCCAAATTTAACCTTCCTAGAGGGCACCTGGCATCTGGGGCAAGAAACACTGAGGAAAATGGCGTCGGCTGATGCCTTTATACCCAATCGACAGTAGCGTCGGGTGAAGTGCGACATCAGCCGAGGCCAGACCCAGACTGGAATCCGGCCGACCGAAGGGCTGCCTGAGGCAGGACAACCCATTTGTTAGGACTGCAGATGCATTCCTCTCGGACATCTACATTTATGGTAGGTACAAAACTGTACTTTTCATGGCATCCTGCATTCTACTAATTCCATATGAAAAACTGCATATGAGGAAACTACAGTGGTATCTAAAAAGTGTTTGGACTCAGCATTGTCACAGCCTAGAGACGATCATAACCTTGATTCCCTGCTTACAACAGGAGTTTCGATGGTGGTCCCAGGCCTGTCACCACAACAAGGGGCAGCCTTTCACCTTACCTACAGCCAGGCAGACAATAACGGATGCATTGGATTATGCCTGGGGAGCACATATGGCAGGAAAATGTATTCAGGGCACATGGCCCAAGGAGCAAGTCCATCTCCACATCAATCAAAAAGAGATGCTAGCTGTACAGAATGCTCTGACAGCCTTCAAGGACCTAATACATCCAGGACAACTACTAATAAAGACGGACAATACCACAGTTATGTGGTACATAAACACGCAAGGGGGCACACATTCCTACCCCCTATGCAGACAAGCTATGACTTTGTGGAACACAGCACTGACCTACCAGGTACATCTGCAAGCACAATTCCTGCCAGGAACAAAAAATACACTGCCAGACGAACTAAGCAGAAATCTCATGGATCCTCACGAATTGAAGCTAAATCCACAAGTGTTCAACATGATAACAAGGAAATGGGGATGCCCAGACATAGATCTTTTTGCCTCATCTCACAATTGTCAAATACAGAAATTTTGCACAAGGACTTATCACTCTCAAGCATGGAAAGTGGATGCTCTATCATTCAGCTGGAAAAACCTGACAGCCTATGCCTTCCCTCCGATGCCTCTTCTCACCAAGGTGCTTCTAAAAGTCAGACAAGAGAGGCCAAAAATGATACTGATTGCACCAGAGTGGCCATGCCAGCACTGGTACCCAATCCTAAAAACTTTGTCCCAAGGCCCACCTTGGCCTATACCTCATCTTCTGACACAGCAAAACAATCAGATTCTGCACAGTCAACTCAGAACCTTAAACCTGGCAGCATGGCAGATAATGTAGCCACTCAGACTGCACCTCTTCTATAAAGCTGTTATCTATGTAATTTTGGAAGCCAGGAGGCCCAGCAGTAGGAAATCTTATGAAGAAAAATGGAAGAGATTTTGTGCTTGGAACCAGGCACAAGGGCTCGACCCACTGGTCCCTAATATACCTCAGATTTTGCAATACCTGACTGAGATGTTGGACAAAGGCCTATCTTTTTCATCTATTAAAATCCATGCCTCTGCCATTTCAGCTCATTACAATACGGATCCTCCTATTTTTTTCACATCCTCTACTATGACAACACCTCAGAGGGGCAAAGAATGTAAGACCCCCTAGGACAGCACCAGTACCTACTTGGGACCTCAACTTTGTTTTAGAAAAACTAACACTGCCTCCATTTGAACCAGCCAGCACAGCTGATCTAAAATTCTTGTCATGGAAAACTGTTCTGCTCCTAGCAATAACCTCAGCAAGAAGAGTCTCAGAGTTGCAGGCATTGATGGCTGTGGAACCTTTCCTCATTTTTCATCAGGACACTGTTTCTCTTAGGACAAACCCAACATTCATGCCAAACGTGGTCTCCAGTGTGGCCTTAAACCAAACCATTCCTTTAAATACTTTCTACCCAAATCCCCAGAATAAAGGGGAAAGACTTCTGTACGCTTTGGATATACACATGCAGCTACGATTTTATTTGGACAAAACAAAAGCTTTCAGAAAACCTGAGCAACTGTGTGTAGCTTATGCTGCAGGATCACAAGGAAAGCCTATTACAAAGCAGACAATCTCCAAATGGATAGGACACTGCATCCGCTTCTGCTATGCACAACATGGCAAATCTGTGCCTAAGGGCATTAGGCCTCATTCCACCAGAGCAGCAGCCACTTCAGCAGATTTCCTCAGAGGAGTACCAACCAAAGACATATTAGAAGCTGCAACCTGGAGCTCAGTGCACACTTTTACCAAGCACTACCACCTACCTCTCTACTCCAAATCCAGAGCAAGCTTTGCCACTGCAGTTCTGCAGGGCTTGTTAGCCTCGCCAAATCCAATCTAGACCCAGCCACCCAACCTCAACTTTGGAATTCTACCCAAGTGTAATGACTGCAACAGTGAAACACGATGAACAGTTGTGTACCTACCATAAATGTAGATGTTCGAGTGTATTCACTGTTGCAGTCCAGGTTGCCCTCCCTCTATCCCCCTCTTTGCTGGGACTATTCTGTACTTCTCAACTCTATACAACCTATGTGTTGTATTTGCTTGTAGATGAAGGAAATGTTTATAGTATTATATGCTTGTTTGTTTGGCATATTTTTATCTTTTCAGCCTTCCTATCTGGGGGCACCTGACATTTGGGGCAAGAAAAACTGAAGAAAATGGTGTCTGTTGCAACTTTTATACCCTGGCGACAACAACCGGCGGACCACCAAGACTTTGGAACTCTGGCCTGCCAGCAGGATAACCCGAGTGTAATGACTGCAACAGTGAATACACTCGAACACCTACATTTGTGGTAGGTACACAACTGTACTTTTCATATGCTAAAATATCAGCAATACTTAATGTCTGCTAAAACAGAAAATGCTGACAAATTCTGAATGTCATGAAAACAAGGAAATGCAGGATTTATTGCATGCAGCTGAACAAGTGGGAAAGCATACTTTGCAGTATGGTTTTGATTCACTAGAGGCCTCTTTCAGGGCCGCTTTTACAGGCTCTGTCGTTCGAAGGCATGCTTGGTTAAAGGAACATAATCTGCCTGATCATGTTAAGCAAAATTATTAGATGCTCCATTACAGCATGATACTTTGTTTGGTGTTAAGGCAGAAGAGGTATTAAAGAAAATGGAGGATAAAGCAAAATCTATGCAGACAGTAAAGGCTTCATCAGGAGCTGGCCTTCTAAGAATTGGTCCTTTCCAGTGTCAGACAGACCACAGAGAGGCGGATACAGATGCCCTAGAGGCAGATCTTTGCCCCAAGGCTCATACAGGCCTAAACAATGGGGTACTTCTACCTCCAAAAGCAGAGAAGACAAATCACAACCATATAGGAAACAGTCCCAATGACTTCCCACTGCCAATGCCAAGCACTTATCTTTTGGCAGCACCCTTAGGGGGAAAGCTAGCACTTTCTTCACAAAATTGGCACATGATCACCCAGGACAAATGAGTATCGAATATGGTTTCTCAGGGCTACAGGTTCCACTTTCACATCCTTCCAAAGGCAAAAGGTATGCCAGACCTGCCACACAATCAATGGGCAGAGGCACAGAAGCAAATTTCATCTCTCTTGGACATGAGGGCTATGCAGCGAGTACCGCAGCAAGAGCAGGGACAACATTTTACTCAAGGCTTTTCTTGGTACCCAGAAAGGACAAAGCATGCAGACCAATACTGGACCTGTATATTCTAAATACTTTTCTGGACATTCCAAAATTCAAAATGTTAACACTGCAGCAACTTCTGCCCATGCTGGGCAAGAAGGCTTGGCTCATAGCTTTGGACCTCATAGAGGCATACCTGCATGTCCCAATCAGACAGTCTTGTAGAAGATACCTCATATTCATAGCTGGCTCAATGCATTACCAATTCTTTGCACTGCCCTTTGGCTTATCTACTGCACCCAGGGTCTTCACAAAATGCCTGGCACCAGTAATTGCATTTTGCAGACAAAGGAATACAAATATATCCCTACTTGAACGACTGCCTTATTCAAGCAGAGAGCAAGGACATTCTACTAAAGCATCTGGCGTTTGTAAAAAGAATACTAATTTGCCTAGGGTACACAGTAAACGAAAATAAATCAAAAACTAGCACCCTCTCAAGAGGTAATATTCCTAGGTGCAAGCTTAAATACAACTGCCCAGGTGGCTTATCTCACGCCCGACAAACAAAGGCAACTGACTTCTTCCTTCGAAAAGATGGCAACAAAAACCCAGTTACCTGCAAGAAAAATTCTGCAGGCTTTGGGCTTCATGGCATCCTGCATTCTGCTAATTCCATATGCAAGACTGCATATGAGAAAGCTACAATGGTATCTAAAAAGTGTTTGGACTCAACATTGCCACAGCCTGGAAACATTAATTACCTTCATTCCCTGCCTGCAGCAGGACTTTCAATGGTGGGCACTGGCCTGTCACCACAACAAGGGACAGCCATTCACTTTACCCAGAGCCAGGCAGACATTAACAACAGATGCATTGGATTATGCCTGGGGGGCACACATGGCAGGAAAATGTATTCGGGGCACGTTGCCCGCAAGCCAAATGCATCTTCATATCAACCAAAAAGAGATGCTAGCTGTACAGAATGCCCTGACAGCCTTCAAGGATCTATTCCATCCAGGACAACTGTTGCTAAAGACGGACAGTACTACAGTCATGTGGTACATAAGCAAGGGGGCACAGATTCCTACCCCCTCTGCAGGCAAGCCATGACTTTGTGGAACACAACATTGACTTATCAAGTGCATCTGCAAGCACAATTCCTGCCAAGAAAGACAAATACTCTGACAGATGAACTAAGCAGAATCCTCATGGACCTTCACGAGTGGAAACTAGATCCACAAGTCTTCAGCATGATAACAAGGAAATGGGGATGCCCAGACATAGATCTATTTGCCTCCCCTCACAACTGCCAACTACAGAGATTCTGCACAAGGACTTATCACAAACAAGCATGGAAGGTGGATGCTCTATCATTTAGCTGGAAAACCCTTACAGTATATGCCTTTCCTCCACTGCCTCTCCTCCCCAAGGTACTCCTAAAGGTTAGACAAGAGAAGCCAAAAATGATACTGATTGCCCCAGACTGGCCACGCCAGCACTGGTACCCAATCCTTAAGAGCTTGTCTCAAGGCCCAGCCTGGACTTTACCTCAAATTCCTCATCATCTAACCCAAAAAAAATCAGATCCTGCACAGCCAACTCAGAACCTTAAATCTGGCTGCATGGCAAGTAATATAACCACTCAGAACACACATCTCTCTAAAGCAGTTATGGATGTTATTTTGGAAGCCAGGAGGCCCAGCATCAGAAAATCTTATGCAGAAAAATAGAAGAGATTCTGTGCTTTGAATCCAGCACAAGGAATTGACCCGCTTGTTCCACATTTTCCTCAGATTTTACAATACCTAACTGAGATGCTGGACAAAGGCCTATCCTTCTCATCAATTAAGATCCATGCCTCTGCCATTTCAGCTCATTACAATACGGAACCGCCTATTTTTTCACATCCACTGCTAAGACAGTACCTCAGAGGGGCCAAAAACATAAGACCCCCAAGGAGAGCATCGATACCTACATGGGACCTCAATTTTGTCTTGGAAAAGCTCACATTGCCTCCTTTTGAGCCAGCCAATACAGCCGAGATAAAATTCTTATCATGGAAAACAGTTCTGCTCCTAGCAATAACTTCAGCAAGAAGAGTCTGAGTTACAGGCATTAATGGCTGTGGGGACCTTCATTTTCCATCTGGACAGGGTTTCTCTAAGGACAAACCCGACATTTATGCCAAAGGTAGTATCCAGTGTGGCTCTTAATCAAACCATTCATTTGCCTACTTTTTATCCAAATCCCCAGAACAAAGGGGAAAGACTTCTGCATTCTTTGGACATACACAGACAGCTACGCTTTTACTTGGACAAAACTAAAGCTTTCAGAAAGTCTGAGCAACTTTTAGTGGCATATGCTGCAGGACCACAAGGAAAGGCCATCTCAAAGCAGACTATTTCAAAATGGATAGGAGACTGCATTCGTTTCTGCTATTCACAACCTGGCAGATCAGTGCCTAAGGGCATTAGGCCACATTCGACCAGGGCAGCAGCCACCTCAGCAGCCTTCCTCAGAGGAGTATCCACCAAGGATATTTTGGAGGCTGCATCTTGTACTTCAGTGCGCACTTTTACCAAGCACTACCACTTACCTCTTTACTCTAAATCCAGAGCAAGCTTTGCCACTGCAGTTCTGCAGGGCCTCATAGCCACTCCTAATTCTATTTAGACCTAGCTGCCCAACCTCAGCTTTGGGATTCAACCCAAGTGTAATGACCAACAGTGAAACACGATGAACATAGTACAGTTGTGTACCTACCATAAATGTAGATGTTCGAGTGTATTCACTGTTGCAGTCCAGGTTACCCACCATCCCCCTTTTCTTTGTTGGGAATTATCTGTACTTCTCTCTTCTATACAACCTATATGGTGTATTTGCTTGTAGATGAAGGTAATGTTTATTTTAGTGCATGCATTTTATAAGCAATGTTTTTAGCCTACCTGACATCTGGGGCAAGAAAAACTAAAGAAAATGGTGTCGGCTGCATCTTGTATACCCCTGGAGCACTGATGTCAGGGAAGAGGCGACAGCAACCGATGCCAGACCAGGACTTTGGAGTTCAGGCTGACTGCAGGTAGCCTGCCAGCAGGATAACCCAAGTGTAATGACTGCAACAGTGAATACACACTCGAACATCTACATTTATGGTAGGTACACAACTGTACTTTAAGACACTTGTTATAAGTGTGCTGCAGTGTGGTAAGGAGAGTGCGCCCATCTCCAGAGGGCCATTGCTTTTGCTTTGAAAGGTGCATCATTTAACAAAGGTAGGTTTATTGAATTTTTTGGTTTGGGTAGGTCTATCCTCCGTAACAGCAGAGCAAGGACCGATAGGTGCAAGTCTGCTAAAGGCGTAAAACTTTCCAAGGCTGTTTTGACCTCTCCCCATCTCATAATTCAATAAAGTAGTCCTTTCCAGTTCTGCCTTGCCATGCAGTAGCAGTGAGCACTTCAAAAGCAGCCCTAGGCTACATTTTCAGTCTAAGTAATAAACTAGTGTGAGGAGAGGTCTTTTCTACGTAATTCACCAGATCGTGTTGTCGCCTCACAGCAGGACGTTCTGTGGTTTGATCCTAGACTGGGGTGCCTTCTGTGCGGAGTCTGCATGTCCTCCCTGTGGGCGTGTGGGTTTCCTCCGGTTTCCTCCCACATCCCAAAGACATGCTGTAGGTGGATTGGAGACAATAAATTGGCCCTAGGTGTGAGTGCATGCATGTGTGTGCCTTCTGTGGAAGGTTGGGCGCTGGGCAACTTGACACTGTACAACTCGACTGCCAATCTTGAGCGGATAGGTGATCAGCTGTGGTGACCCCTAACTGGTAAAAAGCCAGAAGAAGAATTTCTTCAGCTCCAAAGGAGCCACAGTGAATGGCAAAATTTCACTCGGGTTGTTTGATGCTTTGATCACTTTAAAACCTCCTCAGGCTGTTTCTTTTCCAGATCCTTCTTGGTCATCTTCTCCCCTTAAAAAACCCAGGGAACAAGATTCCACTGAGTAGGAGGTGGATTCAGATGAGGAATCCCTTGCCTGCTCCTCTCGTATTCCCTCCCGTTTAGATTATGGGGTCTGAGGAAGAGGAATCTGCTAGTCCTGATATTCCTTTTGAGGAAATTTCTTTTGGGAACACAATCTCTAGAATGATGGAGGTTTTTTAAATGGGATTGTGCTCAGGTTTCTGAGGTGCAGAAAAGGTATGAGCTCCTGCCGATGGATTCTCCCAGGCCTTCTGCTGTCTCTCCTGTTCCGGCTGCCTTGTTGGATACCTTTTGTAATGCTTCTAAGGTTTCTGACTCCCAGCGCCTGCCCCCAAGAAACCTGATAGGTTTTATAAGGTGCTTGTGGACTGAAAATTTCTTTAAAAGTGCCCTTTTCCTCACTCCTCAGTGGTCTGTGGCTTCTGGCAAGCCATCTCAATTGCTACCTTTTCCTAAGTCATTGCCTTCTGATAAAGTAGCTGAACCATGAAAGGGTTGGAGGAAAAAGATTTATACCTCTGCTTTAGCTTTTAGGGCAGTCAGTTACCAGACCTTTATGTCCAGGTACATATTTGCACTTCTTTCCCAGGCCTGTCAGGTAATTTCTGATGATCTAGACTCTGAGGGGAAGACTTCTGCTCTTTCCTTGTGAGGAACTTCTTCCCAGGTGGCTTGTCATTTCATCAAGTGTAGTTGTGATGCAGCAAATGGTTCCTCTAGGGTTGCTGCTTTTCAGTCTTTGAGATGTTCTTGGTTTCACCTTCAACCTTTGCCTTGATAATATTGAGGCTAAGTTGATGGATGCTCCGCTGGATAATAAGCACTTGATTGGCAAAGCTGCTGCTGATTTTTTTTAAGTCTCTTAATGATAAGGGCAGTGTTTTACAGAAACTTAAACATGTTTTTGTTTCTTCTGTACCTGAGTTTCAAAGAAATTACACCAATAATCCAGCCTTTGTTCATAGGCAAATTTCTATCCCCCCCCCCCCCAAGGGCAAGAAGGTGGGCAGCAGGCTTCTTCTGCTAAAGCTACTCAGATTTCTGTGCCCCAGAAATCTCCTTTTCCTGATAAACTAGATACTGTCTGGCTAGCCTATTCTTCCCAACCACATTCATCTTTCTGTCTCCCTCCTCTCTTTGGTTAAAGATTACTCAGGATTCCTGGGTTCTGTCCGATGTCCGATAAACAAACATCAGAATACGCTGAAACACACCCGTTTAATAGCAAAGCTTTCAGGTACAAACCCTTTATCAATACTCATACAGGTTACAAATAAAATCAAACATTTAAATAGAAGCCAACAAAGCACATGACCAGCAGCCAAAGATCATGTGATGAAAATTTGTGTTTAAAAAATATGTATTTAAAAAATATATACATAAACTTTAAAATACAATTATTTCAGTACTGAATGTTGTAATTTCACTAATATAGGCTTTAGTGTGACCGCAACATTCAAACCAGGCATCTTGTCAGCTGAAAGTCTTAAAATCCATTCAAATTCTTTTAAATCTAATAAATTGTTACTGTCGCCCCCCTCATGGATACACACACTCTATCAATAACGCGAAATCTAAACTTGTGTTGACTGCCACATAAGGATATATGCCTGTATAAGGCATTCCTGTCATTCCCTCTCCATATCTCAGACTTATGCTCAATGATATGGTCTTTTAATCTTCTCGTAGTCTTACCTACGTAAAAACATTGGCAAAACGTGCATGTAGCCAAATATATCACATTAGTTGAAATGCATGTTGCCATGAGATTAAACTTGTATATAATCCCACTTACCGGATGCTTAAAGTCTAAGCTATTTTCTTGATCTATTATATCAGGGCAGCAACTGCAGTTGAGACATTTTAAAGTTCCATACGTATTAATATTATTCACTTCAGTTGAATTTTTAAAATCCTTGTAACCAAGCTTACATTTAAAATTTGCCATGTTTTTATAAGAAAAAAGTGGTCCGTCACCAATAATGGATTTAATTTCACTGGATGCCAATAAAACAACCCAATTTTTCTTTATAATGTTCCTTACAAACCTAGTCATACAACTAAAAGTAGTAACATATCTTAGGGTATCACGATTTCCATGTGCTACAATATTTTCATTCTGGTGTTCATCCATAAGAAATAAAGGTTTTAAACCTAAATGCCTATTATTTATAGTATGCATTTTAGCTGTTTCTAATACACTGTCTGGATAACCACTATTTCTAAATTCATTAATGGTTTCATCCAGCTGCGACATGAAGAGACTATCATTCGTGTTAAGTCTACATATTCTATTAAATTGTGATTTAACTATACCATTAAAACATGTGATGCATGCATGCTGGTCTAGTGAACATACCTGCATGCATTTACCACTTTTTTATGTACTGTGGTATACATTACGTTATCCTGTATCCCTATTTTAAGATCTAAAAAATTAATGAACACATCAGAAAATTTTATTTTAAACTTTAAGTAGTGGATTCATTCAAAAAGTGTACAAACTGTAACAAATCATCAACATCACCTTTCCATATGAGGAAACAATCGTCCACAAACCGTTGATAAAATAATATATTATTGACATATGGACGAGTGTCATTTACGACAAACTTCTTTTCCCATATAAAAAGTGCCAAGTTTGCATACGTGTTAGCTACGGGCGTACCCCTAGCAACACCAGTATTTTGCATATAAAATTGACTATCAAATAAAAAAACATTATTATTCAAAACTAGGTTTAATAAACATAATGTTTCAATATCCCTTGTTACAAACGTAGAAGAGTTGTTTAAAAATTCACGAATTGATTCTATCCCAAACTCATTAGGTATAACTGTAAACAAGGATGTTATATCTAAAGTTACCAGTAAAAGCGTACTGTTCTGCACTACATCCTTGCCCATATTGTCAAAGAAATTACATCAATAATCCAACCTTTGTTCATAGGCAAATTTCTATCTCCCCCCCCCCCCCAAGGGCAAGAAGGTGGGCAGCAGGCTTCTTCTGCTAAAGCTACTCAGATTTCTGTGCCCCAGAAATCTCCTTTTCCTGATAAACTAGGTACTGTCTGGCTAGCCTATTCTTCCCAACCACATTCATCTTTCTCTCTCCCTCCTCTCTTTGGTTAAAGATTACTCAGGATTCCTGGGTTCTGTCCGATGTCCACCAAGGGTATTTCATGATCTGCAAATCACTTCCTCCTTTTATGGGCATTTCTCAGCCCCCTCAGGAACAGTTATCTTTCTTTTCAGAGGTGCTTCGGGATCTTTTGATTCAGGGTACTATTCAAGAAGTTTCCTGCTTCCTAAAGGGGGAGGGGGTTTTACTCCAGAATGTTTCTAGTTACCCAGGAAAGAGGGTACTTGGAAAACAGTTTTAGACCTCTCTCTAAATACACGTTTGAAGGTTCCCCCTTTTCTGATGGTGTCCCTTCAGGTTTTGTTCCCTCTTCTGCTTACTCAGGCTTACATGATGTCTCTAGATCTGAAGAATGCTCATCTCAATTTCCCAGTCCATCCCCTTTTCAGGAAGTTTTTACGTTTCTCTGCTTCCTGGCGTTTTCAGTTCTCTGCTTTGACCTTTGGCCTTTCAACTGTCCCAAGGTTATTCACCAAATGCCTTGTTCCTGTGATTGTTTTTTGCAGGTTAAGGGGATCCAAGTCTTTCCTTACTTGGACAACCTGTTGTTTCAGGCATCCTTTCCAGAGACTTCGTTACAAAACCTTAATTTTGTAGTCTCCCCTCTCCACAGCCTGGGGTTCAGTATAAATATCAAAAAGTCCTTTCTGACTCCTTTTCAGGATCATGTCTTTCTGAGGTGCAGGATGCAGATAGTTCCTATGCTGACATCATTGCCTCTTCCGAAGGCCCTAACTCTCATTTTTTTTCCTCTCAGTCCCTTCTTCCTCTGACCTCAGTAGCAGCAGTGGAATTTCTGAGAGCTCTGGGGTTCATGGATTCCACCATCCCTATGCTTCCTTTTGCCAAACTCCGCATGAGAAAACTTCAGTGGTTTCTAAAGTCAGTTTGACTTCAGCAGTCTCTTCCCCTCGATTTTTAGTTCCTCCTCTTCCATGTCTCAAGCAGGAATTTCATTGGTGGATTCAGCAGTTGACTCTTAATCCAGGGCTCCCATTTCATCCACTGCTTCCCTCACAGGAACTATTCACAGACACCTCAGATGTGGGATGGGGAGCAACCTTCGGCTCTCTAAAGGTGCCAGAGAGTCTGTTCGTTTTATCAGTAGAAAGATTGCATCACTTTCAAGCAGATAAAAGCTGTTCTGGTGGCTCTTCAGGCCTTTCATCCTTTTTCTCCACAGGACCTCTCAATGTATTTATAGACAATACCACAGTGATGTGGTATGTCAATAAATGGGGGGGGGGGGGGCAAGGTCTTATCTTCGGGCAGTGTACATTCCTTCAGGTCAAAACATTGTGACGGACTCTCTGAGCAGGTCCATAACACAATCTCGCAAATGGATGCTTCACAGGGATGTATTTTTTTTTCCACCAGTGGGGTACTCCTCAGATGGATCATTTTGCCTCTCTTCTGAACAGAAAACTTCCTCTCTTTTGTGCCAGAGTCCCATTTCCTCTGGTTTTGGAAGGTGGACGCCCTCTCTTTCTTGGAAGGAAATGTTTCTTTATGCTTTCTCTCCTCTTCCACTCATTCCAGAAGTCCTGTTCCAAATACAACAGGATGCTCCCAGAATCTTGCTCGTAAACTCCCTTTTGGACGAGACAGCATTGGTTCCCTGTTCTGCATTTAGCCAAGGGCAAACATCACAAGTTACCTCACAGGATGGACCTATTCACACTATGGGTGATAGGAGTTTGATTCCACATAAAACTTTTTTCTGAGGACGTGCTTGGAGTCCTGAAGGAGGCCAGGAAATCCGCTGCTAGGAAATCCTACTTATCCCAAATGGAAGAGGTTTTCTGTGTGGTGTCTCTTGTAACCTGGATCCATTTTCTGTGCTTGCTCATTTGGTTCTCTTATCTGTGTGAACTGCTCAATGCTGGGTTAGTCTAATCTTCTGTAAGGCCCACTTACCAGCTTTTTCTGCTCGTCTGCTTTTACCTTCATCATTAGCTTCTGGATTTGAAGCGAAACAATTCCTTAAAGGCAGCTTTCATGCTAGGCCCCCCAGATACGGGTACCTGGTGCCAGAACCACGGCTTCAAGCTAAATGCCAAAAAGTGCATAGTCATCCCCTTTGGGGAAAAACAAAGTGCCCACAAATTACCACATAGGTGGTAATCCATTAAGTACGGAAGAAGTAATTAGGGATTTGAAGACCCAAGTAGATAGCAATCTCTCTTTTGACAATCATGTTGCCAAAGTAGTTAGAAAGACCTTCTATATAGCCCACCTTGTCATGAAAGGGTTCACATCTAGATCAAGAGAGGTCATCGTACCCCTCTACTCATCACTCATCAGGCCCATAATCGAGTACAATGCCCCATTTGGGATGTACCTTATCGACACCTGCAGCAACTGGAGAGACCCCAAAAGTACCTCACCAAGAGGATCACGGGCCTCAAACAGATGCCCTATGCAGCTCGACAAAAGAAACTCCAGCTCTGCTCAGTTGCTTACCGCCTACTTAGAGGCGATCTATGCCTGACGTACAAAGCCATGTCTAACTCAGAATTAATGGACATGCTCCACCTCAGGAAATCCAAATCCCTTAGAGCTACATGCTCCAGGGACGTGAACCTTAGCACAGCAATAAATAGGACATGCTGGAGGGACAGATTCGTATCCCTGAGGCTCCCCTCACTCTGGAACAGAATCCCAGTTCATGTTAGGCAGAGCCCCCTCACTGACCCTCTTCAAGAGAAATCTTGACGAGTGGATGGGAGATCGTAAGTTTACCCCTGGGATCTCTTCTGTGTCCCTGATAGATAGAGGCACAGTAAACTGACCTTTAAGGGCTATCTTCTGTGACCTACTATACAGAGGCACAGTTAACAAATCTAAAAGGGAGGCGAAAACCAAACACGCTCTGGCTGGGCTTATAAATGCCTTTGGGCAGATAGCCTAGTATCTGCCTATGAATCTATGAAAGCCTGCCCCCCCCCCCCTGGAATCTTAATTTTGTTTTTAGAAGAATTGACCCAGGCTCCTTTTGAACTTTCCTTGCAGCATTGCTCTTGGAAGATGCTACTTTTGTTAGCCCTTACTTCTGCCAGACTGGTGTCTGAGCTTCAAGCCCTTGCAACTTGTCCGCCTTTTTTGGTGTTTCATAAGGACAGGGTGTCCCTTCGTACTAATCCTTCTTTAATGCCCAAGGTGGTGAATGAGTTGTCCCATAATCACTCTATTAATTTTCTCACTTTTTTCCCTTTTCTGCAATCTGCCATTAAGAAGGTGCTGCACACGTTGGATGTGCTTAGGTAGCTCAGATTTTATTTGAATAAGACAAGACTTTTCGTAAATCTGATCAGCTCTTTGTTTCCTTTTATCCTAGCTCCTTAGGATTGGTTGTGTCCAAGCAAACAACTGCTTGGATTTCTAAAGCCATTTCTTTTTGTTCATTTCATTGTAAAAGCCTTCCGTTTGTTAATGCTCATTCTGCTAGAGCTGTGGCGGCTTCTGGTGCTTTTTTCAAGGCTTTGGATACTAACTATATTCTTTAGGCAGCTTACCTGGACTTCTACACTTGCTTTTACCAAGCACTACAAGTTGGTTGGAATTTCTAGAGCCAAAGCTAGAGATGATTTTGCTAGGGCCATCCTTCATGGCTTCCTAGAGAGGTCTGCTGGTCCTTACCTCCTCCCTTTCTTCTTGAGCTTTTGTTCAAAGGGTGCCGACTTGTCTGGGGTACACCATCAACGAAAATAAATCACATCTGGTACCCAGCCAACAGATTGTATTCCTGGGAGCAACCTTGAACACAACTTCCTAGATGGCATTCCTCACTCCAGAAAAACAGTTATTTGACAAACTACTTCAATCTACTGGCCACCAAAACCCAGCTATCTGCAAGAAAAATACTGCAAGCCCTAGGGTTCATGGCATCTTGCTTTCTCCTAATTCCATATGTAAGACTGCATATGAGGAAACTTCACTGGTACTTAAGTCTCTGGTGTCATTCTCAGGACCTGGAAACAAGGATTCCCATCATTTGTTGCCTAAGTGCAGAATTTCTTTGGTGGGCAGAGGCCTGCTACCACAACAAGGAACTCCTTTTCACTCAACCCCCTGCTGCCCAAACCCTAACAGACGCATCAGACTATGCATGGGAGACTCACATACTATTGGTAAAGACAGACAACACCACAGTTGTGTGGTACATAAGCAAGGGGGAACCCATTCCTACCCACTCTGCAGATTAGCTATGGCTCTGTGGGACACAGCCTTGAGCAATCAAGTGCACGTGCAAGCTCAATTCTTGCCAGGCAAACTAAATTCACTGCAGACGATTTAAGCAGAAATCTAATGGACTCTCACGAGTGGAAACTGGAACCCAACATATTCAAGCTTCTGAGGCACAGGTGGGGAGCACCAGAGGTGGACCTCTTTGCTTCCCCTCAGAACTATCAATTAAGCAAGTATTGCTCCAGAACTCCCCACAGCCACACATGGAAAGTGGATTCCCTGTCCTTCACATGGGAAAACCTCTCAATCTATGCCTTTCCTCCTCTGCCCCTCCTCTCGAAGGTTCTACTAAAGATCAAACCTGACAAGCCAAGGGCAATCCTAATTGCACCAAACTGGCCACACCAGCACTGGTAGCCTCTGTTGTGCAGTCTGACAGTAGTGCCACAATGGCACCTGCCTCGGACCCCTTCCCTGCTGCCCCAGCAGGCAGGCCAGATTTTACATCCTTCGTTACAGACCCTAAAGATAGCAGCCTGGCTCATCCCCTGAATCCATCACCAGCAACCTTCAGTAAACAGGTGCTGGATGTCATCCTTGAGGCAAGGAGGCCTAGTACTAGAAAATCCTATTTGGAAAAGATACTGTTCTTGGAGCCAGTCTCAGGGAATGGACACAACTGTGCCCAGCTTACCCTGTATACTAGATTACTTAACAGAAATGCTCCACAAAGGCCTGTCCTTCTCCAATTAAGATTCATGCCTCTGCCATTTCTTCTCATTGTAATGCTGAGCCACCCCTCTTCTGTCTTCCTCTGGTCAAACAGTTCCTGAGAGGAGAAAAAAATTTTACCCCCCCCCCCCTTTCAGGGGTATTGGTATTTACTTTTTACTGGTGGTGTTTTCCCCCACCATAACTTGGCTCCCTATTGGGGGGCTCCTGACATTTGGGGCAAGAAAAACTGATGTAATAGGGTTGGCTGCCTGTTTTAATATCACTGACGACCTGATGTCAGTCCTGGAGTGACAACAACCGACGCAGAAATACTAAGTGTCTGGTATTCGGGCAGACTGAGGGCTACTTGCAGTCAGATAACTCAAGTGTGATGACTGCAACAGTGAATGCACTCGAACATCTAGATTTATGGTAAGTATACACAACTGTGCTTTCTCCTTATCAAAACAGACAACACCACAGTAATGTGGTACATCAACAAACAGGGAGGGATCCAATCTGACCCTCTGTGCAGGCTAGCCATGAAACCTGTGCCTGACCGCCTCGTCCATGGGACTACATCTGATAGCACAATACCTACCAGGGATCAACAACACCCTGACAGACCACATAAGCCGAAACCTTTTGGACCCCCATGAATGGCAGCTCCACAGAAAAATCTTTCTGCAAATCACTCAGGCGTGGCGGACTCCGGAGGTGGACCTCTTTGCTTTGCATCCCAACCATCAGCTGAAAAAATTCTGTACCAGGGTGTGCCACCACCTAGCAGGGAAGGTGGATGCCTTGACGTTCCCCTGGAACACCCTTTTTGTGTATGCATTCCCTCCTCTGCCTCTTATCCCCAAGGGTCTGATCAAAATAAGAGGAGAGACCAAAGGCCATCCTCTTTGCTCCAGACTGGCCCAGGCAACATTGCAACTACTGCACAGCCTGACCTTACAGCCTCCCAGGCAGCTTCCCCTGATCTCAGACTTCCTAACTTTGGGGGGGGGGTGCTGCAGTCAGTCCTGCAGACTCTCAAACTATCAGCATGGCTTATACTCTAAAGGCAAACAAGGGGGTCCCCTGTTAAGCAAACAGGTCCTAGACATCATCACAGAGGCCAGAAGGCCCAGCACCAGAAAATCCTGTGCAGTAAAATGGAAAAGATTCTGCTCCTGGAGCCAGTCCAGAGAGCGAAATACCTCTCAACCTTCCATCCTTCTTATTCTGGACTACCTAGCGGATCTACTTAATAGTGGCCTCTCTTTCTCCTCTGTTAAATTCTATGCCTCTGCCATTTCAGCTCATTTTGATACAGAGCAGCCCCTGTTTTCACATTCTTTTATTAAACAATTCCTCAGAGGGGTTTCTAATATCAAACCTCCCAGAAGGCCACCCACACCAGCCTGGGACCTGAATTATATTTTGGAAAAACATACTTTACCTCCCTTCGAACCTGCTGCTTCAGCAGAACTAAGGTACCTATCCTGGAAGACTACTTTTCTCCTAGCTATCACCTCAGCCAGAAGGGTTTCTGAACTTCAGGCACTGATGGCCATTGAGCCCTTCCAGGGTCTCCCTGACTACTAATCCGTCCTTTATGCCCAAGGTAGTATCTGATGCAACTCTCAACCAGGCCATATATCTACCCAGCTTATTTCCTAACCCTCAAAACAAGGGGGAAAGAATTCTGCACTCAGTAGACATGCACAGACAGCTCAGATACTATCAAGACTGTACTAAACCCTTGGAAAACAGACCAACTTCTTGTCAACTTTGCCCCAGGAGCACGGGGGAAGCCCATTTCCAAACAGCCCATTTCCAAATGGGTATCACACTGTATCCATTTCTGCAACAGCTTGCATGGGAACCCCCCGCTTAGGTCTATTCGAGCCCATTCCACTAGGGCAGCCTCCACTTCCACAGCATTCCTCAGAGGAGTTTCCACGAAGGACATCCTGGAAGCCGCCATGTGAACTTTTGTCCATACCTTTACCAAGCATTACCACCTACCACCAAAAATGCATAGTCATCCCCTTTGGCAAAAACAAAGTGCCCACAAACTACCATATAGGAGGTAATCCACTAATTACGGAAGAAGTAATCCGGGATCTGGGGACCCAAGTAGATAGTAACCTCTCCTTTGACAATCACATTGCCAAAGTGGTTAGAAAAACCTTCTATATAGCCCACTTAATCATGAAAGGGTTCTCATTTAGATCAAGAGAGGTCATTGTGCCCTTCTACTCATCAGGCTCATAACTGAGTACAATGCCCCATTTGGGATGTACCTTACCCGACACCTGCAACAGCTGGAGAGACCTCAAAAATACCTCACCAAGAGGATCGTGGGCCTCAAACGGATGCCCTATGCAGCTCGACTAAAGAAACTCCAGCTCTACTCAGTTGCTTACCACCTACTCAGAGGTGATCTCTGCCTGACGTACAAGGCCATGTCTAACCCGGAATTGTTGAACATGCTCCACCTTAAGAAGGGTTTCTGAACTTCAGGCACTGATGGCCATTCTGAACTTCAGGCACTCCAACCAGTGTGACCCACTTCCGGGGTCTCTGACTACTAATCTCAACCAATGCCCAAGGTAACCTCGGTATCAACTCTCTTCAGAACCCATATCAAACCCAAAAAGAGGAAAAGACCCTCAAACTCAGAAAGAATACTGCCCTCAGTAGACATGTACAGACAGCTCAGATTTGCTCAAGACTGTACTAAACCCATTTCAAAATGTTCCATTCTAACCAGAACAGGAGCACGGGGAAGCCCATTCCAAACAGCCCATAGGGGTATGGGCATCACCTGTATCCATTTCACAACAGCTCAGCTCCCAACCCCCATGGGGCTATTGAGCCCACACAAGACAGCCTCCACTTCCACAGCATTCCTCAGAGGGGTTTCCACCATACCACTCATCCTGGAAGCCATGTGAACTTTGTTATGCCTTTAAAACCAACCACCTACCAAAAATGCAAAATGTCCACAACAAAAACCCCTTACATACTACCGGAAGGGTAATCACTAATTACCGGAAGAAATGATGATCTCTAGGGGACCCAAGTAGATAATGCATTCCTGAAACAATCAAATAAAAAACTTTCTAGATTTAAACCTTCTTCAACAAGAAATAATCATTAGGGTTCTCAAGACCATCAAGAGCCTCATACATCCTTCACACTCATCAAGTACAATGCCCCAGTACAATGCCCATTTACCCGACACCACGACACCTGAGGACCTCAAGAAAAAATACCTCCACCTCACCAAAGGATGGTGGAGGCCGATGCAGGATGCCCCCTGCAGACTAACTAAAACTCAGTCTCTACTCAAATTTACTCAGAGGTGATCTCTGCGATCTCACCATGGCCGCAAGGCCATGTCCGAATTGTTGAACATGCTCCACCTTAAGAAAACCAGATCCATTAGAGCTACACGCTCCAGGGATTTAAACCTTAGCACAATAAATAGGACACTCTGGAGGGATAGATTCATATCCCAAAGGCTTCCCGCGCTCTGGAATAGAATCCCAGTCCATGTTAGGCAGAGCCTCTCGCTGACACTCTTCAAGATAAATCTTGATGAGTGGATGGGAAATCGTAAATTTGCTCCTGGGATCACTTCTATGGCCCTGCTGGACAGAGGCTCAGGAATCTAGTCTAAAAGGGAGGTGAAAGCCAACACATTCTGGCTAGGCTTATAAATGCCCTAGGGCAGATAGCCTAGTACCTACGAATCTCTATTTTGTAAGGCTAGGGGCAGGGTTTTCAGGGCATGCTGACTCATGCCTAGGTCTCTTACTATAATCCTACCACCCCTCTCTTCAGCTTTGGGAATTCTCCCACAGGTGATGACTGCAACAGTGAAACACAAAGATAGTACCGTTGTGTACACTTAAAATAAATGTAGATGTTTGAGTGTATTCACTGTTGCAGTCCTGGTTTCCCACCCTCCTTCCCCCTTATATCTTCTTTCTTTAGGGAGACATAAGTTTTTAACAGTGGATGTTAAGTTGTCAATGCACTAGCTTTAGCTCGAGAACTCCTTTTACCAGCTCGAGGCAACCTATTTGCCGGCTGAAGACCTGCTCCTTTGCCGCTGCTGATGCAGAGCTCTTCACAGAGTGCAAATAAGTTTTGAGTTAGTTAGGGAGTTAAAGTTAGTTAGTGTAGTATTAGCCTGTATTTAGTAGGGTTAGCCTATTCTTTTCACTTAGTAACTTCCCCTTCCCTTTTAAACTTTTAAAACAGTTTTTTTTTTTTTTTTTAAAGTTAGTTCATTTCAGTTAAAGTTCCTCGTTAATTCCTTTTCCCTGTTCTGTTTAGGGATTAAGTTGTGTGTTTGTGTATATCCTTTTGTATATGTTTTTAGGATGTCTAGGGAGCTTCCAAAATAGGCAGCAGAAGCCTGACCAGTGCTGTCAGAAAATGTCCTGACCAGTCATGTCACTTCTTGTGGTGTGTGCCTGGGCCTTTTGTGTTGCAGGACCTCTGTGCGTTGTGTGTCATGCCTTCCTGAGAGTGTTCCTGAAGGAAGAAGGACTCTGAGATCCTCCGAAACCTTGTTGTTCTCCTCTAAGCCTCTCCAGAAGGGCAGGGGGCAAGCAAGCTCAGGCTAACGGCTCAGGCTACAGTCCCAGGGCTCCGTGGTCGTCGGGCCCCGCCGGCTCGCTCCGAGTAGCTGCTTCGGCTGCGGCGGCGTGGGTTGCGGTGCGGCGGCTCCCCTTGTCGTCTCCGGCTGGAGCGCCACCGCTCCAACATCCGAACCGAGATCCTCGGCTCCCCTCCGGCTCCATTCAGGGACTTCGGCTCCGATGGCTCCGCTCCGTGGCCGAGAGATCCGGTCGCTCGACGTAGGTAGTTCGGCTCCCGGGTTTCCTCTTTTGTGAGGCGGAGGGGGCCGGAGCCATCCGAGCGATCTTCAGGCTGTCTGACCTTCCACGACACTGATGGTGAAAGCAGGGTGGTGAAGTCTCAGGCACTAGCCCTGGCTAGCCAAATGCCTCGGGCAACACAACAGACTACAGCCCCAATTCTTGAGATTCCTCCTCTCCTCCTACACCCAGAGTTGGAGCCGGGCTTCTTGGGACAGCGCGACTGTTTACGATGCGGAGCCCGATACATCGCTTGCTGTGTCATCCTCGCTCCGATCTCCTGGCATCGGACCCTTCTCTCTCCTTATTCCTGTTTCTTGTCTCCCGGGGAGAGGAGCCTTTGAGGTGATGAGGAGTGTCCTGGCCTCTGAGCCTGGTCAGCGGTCTATCCTCTAGCTCCTCCCTCATCAGTGCCTGCAGATGCCTTTGCCCCCAGGGATCCATCGCCCCAGGTTTCACTGGGAATTTCCTCTCTTCGAGGTTTCTCCTGACCCTGCAGGAAACACACAGACTCCCTGAGTCTACACTTAGATGAGTCGGAGGGTTCTGGTCCCCCTCTGAGGATGTCTCATTTTCAGACATCGCTCCTCAAACAGAGGGGAATTGGCCTCCATTGACCTCCGAGGATGAGTCGGTATACCTGGAACTTTTGGATCACCCTCCACTCATGCAGGTAGTGGCTCGGCAGATTCTGTGGAACCTGTCCCCAGGAGACCATCCAATGGCCCCTTCGGACAAACAGTTCCTGTCCAAAGGTGTCTCTGGATGCTATGGTGGTGGCGGCGGCACTAAGAAGCAGTACCTGTCCATCCTCCTAATAAGGATTCTAGGACCATGGACAGGTATGGAAGCGGATGTTTTCTTCAGCGACCTTTGCAATCGTTCGCTGAATTACCTTTGTCACTTCACCAGGCTTCCGAGATATTCTCGGAACTGGAAGTAGTCCAGGATCCTTCAGCTGCTGGGGCTCAGGAAAAGATGCCTCTCAGCTAGCTATCCTGAATTGATATCTAACTCCTCCCAGGCACAGGTGTTGCTCTTAGGCGCCAAGCCTGGATGCGGCTGTGTAATTTTGCCCTTCACCATTCGGCTTTGTTCGGACCTCAGGTGAGATACTTTGACCAGATGTGAACAAACTCTTTCTGCCGTTGGAGTCCAGTTTTCCACTCCTTCTAGACCATATCCCAAGGGTCAGAAGGGGAAGGTCAGTTTACGAGGCAGAGGGGTAACAATAAAGAACCAGGGCAACAGGGAGCCTCTTCCTGAGAAGCCCTTTCAGCATCCCTGGTGTTGCCCGACTGTCCACCCTTCGCTGTGCCCAGTAGCCTGGCAATCCCTATACAAGAGAAGTGGGTACAGTGGTTACAAAATCCTACAATCCCTTCCAGACATCTCACCGGTCAAAGGGATTTGAGTTCAAACTCCTGGGAAAAGAGCCATCAAACAGTGCCCAGACCAAGTAGGATCCGCCCAAAGGGAGATTGGAGACCAATACTAGACCTAAGCAGACTAAACAAGTCTGTCAAAGGCAAGATTCGGATGGTCACGCTGCAATCCATTCTGCCCTTTCTGGGCAAGGACAACTGGATGTGCTCGATAGACCTTCAGGATCATACTATCATATAAAGATTCACAGCGCTTCCAGAAGGTTTCTCCGCTTCGGCTGGGAGCCAGTCATTACCAATTCAGAGCACTGGCGGTGGTCACAGCTCACCTGAGACGCCAAGTGTTTCCTTATTTGGACGACTGGCTCCTCTCCCACCTCAAGGATGGGTCCAGAGACTACACCTTACAGCTTTGCAAGAGTCTAGGAATTTGGTGAATTTGAAAAATCCTCTCTGCTGCCTTGCCAATCTATCACCTTTATAGGCGCAGAGTTAGATAACAAATCAAAAGTTCTGGACATCCAGAAATTTGTTCATGTTACAAAGCAACAAGGTCAAAGCCAGGTTTGTCTTGAAGGTTCTAGGCCTAATGGCTGCAGCCATTGTTCTTCTTCCACTAGCTCCGTCTCCTGCAGTGGATGATGTTCACGCACGATCTGCCCATGAGACACGTGATCTTAGTGACACAGTCTTGCAGGGCTCATTGGGTATCTTCCCTCTTCTTCATCAGGGCCGACCATTTGTTCCCCCTCCTCCAGTTGCCACAGTCACCACGGATGCCTCTCTGATCGGGGGGGCATTATCAGCAGGATGGTCCACGGGGCGGCAACCCATAGAATACCACCTGCACATAAATGTCCTGGAGATGAGAGCAGTGCTCGACTTTGGACAACATGTGGAACCAGGTGAAGCTCTCAGACTTTGGCAATTAGCACATCCCGGCAGGTCCAACCTATTGGCGGACAGGCTAAAGATCTATTCTGATGCCTCTGGTCTCTCAATCAGTCTGTAGTGGATCAGATTTTTTGGGGCACCGCGATCTTTTCGCTACCCCTCAAAACAGCAAGTGCCCTCACACTATTACCCTTGAGAGACTCTCCTCCCTTATTCCACAAGTCGTTTGAGCCAAATTGATCCTCATGGCCTCGACAAATTTGGTTTCGTCTCTACATCATCACCTTCTGGTGCAGCCCTTGCATCTGGACCCAGTTCGGATCTTTTGATCCACCAGTCGGGTCAGCACATTCATTCTCTCAACCTCACTGCTTGGTTGCTCAGGCTACCAATGATTTCTGACTCAGAGACATTTAGTGTCTTCTTTAAAGTCGATCACTAGAACTGTTTATGCTAGCAAGTGAGAAATATTGATCCTTTCACCGCTCCTATACATTCTGTTTTGGATTTCCTGGCGAGGTTTTCATCGTCATCATCTACAGTCAAAGTACAAATGGCTGCTATTTCCACTCATAAGTTATGCAAAGCCTTTTGAGAGGAGTTTTTCCTAAATGTGAAAGATCTGAACTTAATGTTGGCATCCCTAATTCTACCTCCTTTGTTCTTTAAAGTTGTTGACATGGAAAACTATATTTTTGCTGGCTGTTACCTCTGCAAGAAGAGTTTCTGAGATTCAGGCCCTCTGTATGCGTTCACCTTATCTGGTGTTTCATAAGGATGAGTTTGCTCAGAACTAACCCTTCCTTTCTTCCAAGGTTGTATCTCAAGCCAATATTAACCAATCTATTGATCGACAGAGCTGAACAGAAGCTACATTTTTGGATGTTCACCGTCAGCTCAGGTACTACTTACATAGGACTAAAAAATCAGACCAATTGTTTGTCTCCTATGCAGGAAACAGGTTTGGTCTTCCAGTATCTAAAGTGACCTTATCTAGATGGTTGACTTCCACCATTTCCTATGTCAACTATCTTCTAAGCCAAAAGCACATTCGAGTCTATCCACTTCTGTAGCCTTTCAGGATAGACTTCCCATTGACACGCAGCAGCTACTTGGGCCGCCTCATACCTGTGTCTCATTACAAGTTGGATGTGGCCTCCAGACCAGTTTGGTTCCACTGTTCTCAAGAGTCTGTTCCATTGAGCCACCGGGATACAGGTGCTGGGATCCAGCAAGAATGAGCGAGATTGACAACTTAACATTTAAGTTATGTACCTACCATAACGTTCCATGTTAGTTGTCTTCTCTCCCTCCTTCCCTGGCCTGGACAGATCTTGAGAGTTCCTATTAGATTGCTTCCTCTGGAGCATGGTTATGAGGACTTCTTTTAGGACCATGGTTCCTAATTATATTAGGATAAGTCTTTGGTTAGTTAGCTACCAAACGAGATGAGGTAGTTCCATGGGATATAGGGTTGCCTCGGGTAAAAGGAGTTCTCGAGCTAAAGCTAGCGAGTCAGAGCCATCCAGCAAGAAAGAAGGTGAGAGAAGACAACTAACATGGAACGTTATGGTAGGTACATAACTTCTAATTTTTAGCCACCAGAACCACTTCACCTGGGCCTCTGACTGGTTAGGGCAAGAAAACCTGATGTAATGAAGTCGGCTGCCTTCTTTTATAGCACTGACGACCTGATGTCCTCCAGCAAGCGACAGCAGCCGACACAGAAAAACATTGACTCTGGTATTCGGGCCGACCAAAGGCTACCGCAGCAGGGATAACCCACAGGTGATGACTGCAACAGTGAATACACTCTAACATCTACATTTATGGTAAGTGTACACAACTGTACTTACTTGTAAGCACAGTGCTTGAGTTTCAGTGGTCCCAGGTGCAGATGGGATGCCTCAAGTCAGAGATTTATGTGCCAACCTAAATTGTACATATTGTAAATATCACATGCATTTATAATTGTAAATCGCTTAAAATGGCTATTTTGTTACTGTACTTTAGACAGACTAAAGAAATACATAGTTTTACAGTTTTCTGTGCGTCTTTCACCATGTTGCACAAATTGTGGCTGAAAAGGGTCTTTCGACTAGTCCAGTAACTCTGTTGTCAAACTGAAATAACTCTGGATTATATGAGTTTTGCAAATGACATTTGTACTGACTGCAGGAACCGAGGAGAAAAGCTCCAGCAAAGTACAACTTGTACCAATACATGTTATGTAAAAAGAAGAGGCGAAAAAGTATATTGTACCAATTATTTGTGTCTGCGTGCATTTTAGCAGAAATCCGAAAAGCAAATTTTATATACATTGGGGGCTAAACAAAAAATATATACATGAGAGATGAGATAAAAACACAATATGTCTTCGATATTCAGATAAACACGCAAATGCAGTACAACAGGTCTTAGATGTTCAGATAAATGAACAAATACAGTGCATGTCTTAGATGTTCAGATAAAAAAAAAAAGGAGTAATCGCCGTGATATCCTCGAAGTCTCAAACAACCCACTAAACAAGTATAGTGGGTCCAAAAACAAAACAGTATTAAGAAACTTTTCTGTGTGGAAGATTTTCAGTCCATATATCCCTAGTTAATCACTGTATATTAATCAGATCAGACAAAAGTAGTAGAAGTAGCGAACTTAAACTTCTCTTGTCAAAAAAATAATAAAAATATAATTTGAAATATTGTACAGAATTACTATGTATTCGAAAGTAATCCATGCAAGGCAGGCAGTCTGTTTCCAGTCGAAAATCCTTTAAGTACACAGACAAGCGATCCAAGTAAAACAAAAATAACAGAGTAATAGTTTCCTCACTGGCTTTCTAAATAAATGTGTGTGTGTGTGTGTGTGTGTGTGTGTGTGTGTGTGTGTGTATATATATATATATATATATATATATATATATATATGTATGTATGTATACATATATATACTTTTTATCAGACAAGTGAGTGGTTTATTGTGCTGTAAAAGTGTTATTGGTGCACATGTTAGATTACAATTGATTTTTTTACATGCAAATTGTATATGTATATATTTTGTGATTGCCAAATGGATTAAGTTTGATATATTTCCAGCCATATAGTTTGTCTAAGATAAAATCAGACTTAATAATCTGGTTAAATAAGAGGCATACATCTTTATAAATTTGAAGTACGTAAGGGTTATATTATTATGACAGCTACTAAGTAGGGCAGGACTGATGGGGAGGGGATGTGAATTTAACGTGTACCAATAACATTTTGTTTTACAGCACAATAAACCACTCCCATGCCTGATAAAAACTATATATATATATATATATATATATATATATATATATATATATATATTTATTTATTTAGAAACTTGAGGAAACTATTACTCTGTTATTTTTGTTTTATTGGATCGCTTGTCTGTGTACTTAAACGGTTTTCGACTGGAAAACAGACTGCCTGCCTTGCTTGGATTACTTTCGAATACTTGGTAATTCTGTACAATATTTCAAATTATATATTTTTTATTATTTTTTTGACTTAAGACAAGTTTAAGTTCACTTCTTCTACTACTATTGTCTGATCTGATTAATATACAGTGATTAACTAGAGATATATGGACTGAACATCTTCCAGACGCACAAGTTTCTTAGATGTTCCGATAAGCACACAAATACAGTACATGTCTTGGATGATACGTTACTACAGAAGAGTTGTTATGTTGTTAAACAGAATGCAGTTTACAACTATTGGAAGACCCAAGTCTGTAGATAAGGGTGAGCGAGGTTGCAGGAGCTGAGTGGATAGAAGTCTAACTTGAGGTTTTTATCTGGTTGTGAGGGATTTATCTAGGATTAGTACATGAGCAGATCCAAGTGGATGATAGGTGATCTTTTAGTAATTTCTTAAAGTTGGTCTTGCTGGAGGTGGATCTAATGTCTCTGAGTTGGGAGTTCCAGATTTTACCTATGCTGTTTGAGTAGAGAGTCACCAGCATTATTGCTACTTTTAGTGATTGGAGAACAGGGTTTAGTTATTGAAATAGTGTGTAAGTAGGCCTTTGAGATCCAAGAATTTTTTCAGGTTGGTTAAATTTTTGGTGGGCCATGGATAGATGATTAAAAGTAAGTAGGATGGGGCATTCTAGCCATGAGAGTTTGAGAGCATGGCAGTGATGGAATCTGAAGCTGGCATCTGTAGCAAATTTTGCTCTTTTATTATAACAACTCTTTAGTTTGTTTATGCAAGTTTTCTTGAGCTTGGTAAGGATGGGAGGATGCATATAGGAGAGTAGAGAAAAGGTGGGTTGTAGCAATGGAGGCTTTGGGTTTGCTCCTGTACAGACTACCTATTTGTTTGTAGACTTTTTAATTTTGGTTTATGTGGAGATCAGAGTTCATGTTTTGGTCCATTACTACTCCCAGTTTGGTGTGTGGGACTGGGGTAATGATGGTGTTTATGGTGATTTTGAATAGAGATGTGTTTTGTATGGTGAAACAACAGATAGTGTTGGGGCTGCACAAATTAAGGTAGAATCGTCGGCATACTGTATCAACATGGCTTCATTGGTGGCAGTATGCAGATTAGTGAATAATGTGAAGCGAAGAGGGCTGAGAATGGATCCTTGTGGGTCCCCTGAGGTAACTGATAGCTGTGGAGAGAGGGTGTTAACCCCATTTTACTGCCTGCTGCCTTCCTGTGAGATATTTCTGGAACTATGCGAGTGTGGAGTGGCTTATTCTAAATTCTGATAGTATGTTCAAGTTTTGAGTGTGAGACCGTGTCAAATGCTTTTGAGATGTCCAGAAAAACAGATGAGACCAGGTTACCTCACTCCTGAGAAGCTTTGATGGTTAGTCAAGCTTAGAAGGGCAATGGTTGTAATATGGTATGGGCGGAATCCATGTTGGATTTTGGATAGAAGATTGTTAGCAGGTACTAGAGGAATTGGGTATGGATGCATTTTTCCAGGATTTTTGATACCGGAGAGAGGATAACAATTGGATGGTGGTTGGAAAGCTCTGTAGAGCTGCTGCCTTTATGTAGCAGGATGATGTGGGCTATTTTCCAGATAGCTGGGATTTGTTGTTCAGTGATGGTTTATGAGGATGGAGACAGGATATGCAATGGCTTCTGCAGCGATTTTGAGAAAGTCTGCTGGTAGGCTGTCAGTGGCTAAGGTTGTTGGTTTGACTTTTTGAGGTATGTTTTTATGGTGGCAGTAGGAATAGGTTGTAAGCTATTGTTATGAGTTGTAGAGAGAATAGTAGTGGGAGGAACAATTAGTGTTTTGTTAGCTTGAGTAATGGAATTGGTGAAAAAGTTGTTGAACTGTGTGGGTATGTCATCTGTAGTGTTTGTGCTGGAGGAGGGGGGGTATTGATTTGTCCAGGCTGAAGGATTTTCTTGGTTGCTGACCAGAACTTGTGGCTTTCATTGGTGTAATAGTTGTATTTTGACATTGTACTCTTTTTTTTAGAATGTATGGAAATGTTTCAGTCATTGTAGCAAACACGGCTTTAGCTGCTTTGGTTCTGCAGCCAGCATCAAGTGCTGCAGTGTCTGCTCCTTTATTCTTCCGCTGTTATGAGCGACCTAAGAAAGCTGTCATGCTGAAGTGTCCCCCCCAGCCACTCAACATCCCTTCCCATTTGCTCTGATGATGGTAATCCCAAAAGCTAGTGAGTCCATTTCCAAAGTCATTCATGTATCTCCCTTTTTAACAAGGTGCGTGTGTGTATATGCATTGTATGGTTCACTGTTGCAGTATTTTTTTGCATTTGTGACTTCTGTTTATGGTCCATCATCCCTTCATATGCATAGGACAGGAAGTGGAGTGCTTTAGATGATGGGGGTTAATTTGTCAAGCTGTCCTAACACTTGCTAACATTATCTTCTGCATTTACTAAAGGTGGACCTGTTCGTCCAGATTTGACACAAGTGGCTAACTTTCATGTTTGGGTTATTAGTGTTACAGAACTATTACTGCTCACTGTGGAAATAACCCAAACATGAAAGTTAGCTACTTGCGTCAAATCTGGATGCACAGGTACCTTTGTTATGGTGGTATTTTACGTAGTATAGTAGTATTCAGTTCAGATGTTATGTAAAGTAAAAAACAAAATACCCAGTAGGTAGCATGCTCCCTACACTGCTGGGTGTTTTCTCATATGTGCTGTTTTAAGTAACTGTTTTTTTTTCTCCTAGTGGAAGCAGATGTACCACTAGAGCCACCAAGTGCAACTACCACAACCACAATCGGCATCTCTGCAACATCTGCAACTTTTGCAATTGCATTTGGGAAGAAGAGATCCAGTGTTATCACCACACCTAACACAAACAGAAAGAATAAGAAAAACAAAACAAAAGATACATCTCCAAATTCTCAAATAATATTACAGGATTCACAGATGTCTATAGCACAGCAAAAAGCGGATAAAAATAAAATAAATGGAGAACCTCGAGGCGGTGGACCTGAAGGTAATAGTGATTCGGAGAATGTTGACAGCACAGACTGCAACAGTGAAAGCAGTAGTGGCAGTAAAAGTCAAGAGCTGAATGGTTCTGTAGATTTAAATCCTGCTGCTGACAGAAGGCCACCGTTAGACTTAGCGCAGTCTTCTAGAGAGGAGAGAGCAGCCGTGTCTGTACATCGACCTCACACCAGGTAAGACGTTTTGTAATTGAACACATTGATGAGATGGAGTTTGCAATGTAGCTAATATAGTGAAATTTTTGTTGCCGAGTGAGCTTTGTGTTCATAACTGCTCACAGTTTCAGTGAAAAAAATTTTATGCAGATCCATGTATATTTTCATACATGCCTCTGACTGTCGTAATTGTTCATGCAGCTGTTTTTTTGAGGAAACCATTTTCTTTTGCAACCCTGTCAGCTATTTTACACGGAGAAAAGCAGAGGGTATATGTCCTGTCCTCCTTTGTGGTTATTTATTACATTTGGGTGATTATTGCCTTCTGTGTAACTTAAACAGTTGATAGTCACTGGTCAAGGAAAAAGACTAAGCTCTACTGGCTGCTGCACACTCTGGCCTCAAGGTGGCAGCAGCAGCCATGCATGTGATGCAGTGGGCAACGATTTGTCTTGGTGTACTGAAGTCAAACCTGCCAAAGTCCTGTTCACAAGCATTAATGGCCGAGAACACTGCTTTGGTGATAGGCGGGAGAGCAACTAGAGCTGGAGTTTTATTTACTTTTGCTTATCAAGTTACAACACTCAAAGTAGGATCGATTTCAGGTCCAGCCCTGATTGTACAATACAGGAAGTAATACATCTGTTAGGATGCAGGACACAAGTAGTAAGATCTGTGATTACTTTTGTTCACACACAGTAACAGGGGAAGGAATGGTAGATAAGGGAAGTTGATTTGTAGGCAGAGCTATAGGCCGGAAAATAAAGAAGAAAATATTGGGGTGAAAATAGTGATAACGTCTGCACGTGTAAAGAGCTTTTATGTGGGTGGAGTACGGACATAGTCCAAATGCTGTAATACAATGTAAGTAGCAACACACTGGGATAACGTTTAATTTTCAAACATTCTTCAGTCTCAGTACATTTAACTGTAAACATGCCGTTACAACATTTGGAGAATTACACATGATCACAGCATGTAGACTATGCATGTGTTCCCTACCTCACCACAAAAAGATTATAAAATCACAGCACTTGATACAGGTTTCAAAACAGTCAGAATTGCTTCATTGTGCAGTTTTGTTAGGAACAATGTAAAACAGTATATACTCTACAGTTGACCTAGGAGAGTTGGATGACAAAGCAGAATATATCCAGATGTGTATGTAGATTAGTTATGCCTTAAATCAATATGGACCAGAAGTGAAATGACTAGATTAGTTATGCCTTAAATCAATATGGACCAGAAGTGAAATGACTAGATTAGTTATGCCTTAAATCAATATGGACCAGAAGTGAAATGACTAGATTAGTTATGCCTTAAATCAATATGGACCAGAAGTGAAATGACTAGATTAGTTATGCCTTAAATCAATATGGACCAGAAGTGAAATGACTAGATTAGTTATGCCTTAAATCAATATGGACCAGAAGTGAAATGACTACTCTTCTCATTTTCCTAGTGGTGAAATAATGAGAGAAACAAACATGGAAGTGTGTCACAGTACACATTTCCAGTGCAGCAGCACTGTTGTAGGACTTGTTACAGAAGTGGTACTTGTTAGTAAAATGTATACCTCGACACAAATCCAAAACAAGGAATGCACGTAACTATGCATTTTAAATAGACCTCCCGGTCTCCTTAATATTGTCTCACTTTATACTATGGTTCTGAAAGAACAACTTTGTTGCCCACAACATAAAAAGAAAGCAACGACTTTGCTATGCAAGTTCAAAATTATAGCAGTGAATGAACAGTGTTAATAATGTGTTGAGTACTAGCAACCACAATCTTCATTTTGTGTGCGGCAGTTAGCACAGTAGTGTAAGGCTATGAGCTGCTTCCTGTAGTCCAATGTTTGAATTGGTCAGTATCTCACACTGTGTAACTGTGAGCAAGTCATTTAACAAGACTTCTTGAGCAACTGGAAACTGGGTTAAAGCTTGAATGGACCCCTAATACTAATCTTTGGTGCAACTTTTTTGGGCATTTCCAGTTGTTGCCAGTTGCATTAAATGTTGTAAACACTGACTCAAGAATCATTGAATAAATTACAAACAAGAGTAACTTTTAACAGTAACCTATGTGTCAGTACCTGGCATACCAACAAGTAATGTACACATACGAGAATCTGAATCAAAAATCTCGAATAAATTAATTTAAAACATGTTTTATCGAATCACATTTCATAGAAAATTCATATGCAAATTCTTCAGTTTTCTCTCTTTGTTGTTTTTTTTTTGGGGGGTATTTTGTAGGAGGCCCTCCTACAGCCTCCATGTCTGGAGCTTTGTCCAGAAGGTACCTTTCCTTCTGCCTTAGTAGCTTGTCATTGCCCATTCCAAACCTTGCTGTTTGATTTCACCACAACCCCTTGGATGTTGTCCTTGAACATGGCCATAGTAGCATCTCCTGTCAGACTGCAAGGATTATGCCTGTTTCTGTACTTAAACAACTGGGTCGTAAAGGCAAGCATGCAGGGAATCCCTCATCCTAGCAGTAGGTTTTTTTGTTGCGTCGATCCCCGGGTATATCTATACATTTCAAAGTTGTATGTGAAACCAGTGCATACTGTGGACATAATTTTGCAGATGGCAAAACTTCTAGAATCAAAGCAGGTTTCTCCATCCTCAGGGTCAACAAGTTAATTCAAGCAGTATACCAGCTTCCCTCAGTCTGAAATTGTCTGGTTCCATGGTAGCTTCAATCACCTTGGTTCTGTATGTCAGATTATTCATGAGGGTACTTGAGTGGGCTGTCATTTCTATGGTTGCAGTCCACTAACCCTTCCCACCATGCTGTCATACTTTCAGCATTGCAGTCTCATCACAGTTGGTTGTTAAATGCGTCTCTAATATCCAGGAGACATCCTTTTTTTCCTTACTGTGCCCACAGTGGAAATGTGGAACCATTCCGAGGCCCATCTTCACATCAGTGTTTTGGAGACAAAGGCTTAGGGTGTCATTTTGATCCTAGTAGTAGTCTGTAGTACAAGAGGAAGGGGGTCACTACTTTATACCCCCTATGCAGAGAGGCTTTAAGGAGTATAATAATGGGCAGTGTCTTAGCACTTACTAGCAGCAGTGCGTATTCCAAGGCATTCCCTTATTCTGGTGGAGAGGTTGAGCCACGGCATTCTTATGCCTCACAAGTGGTCCCTCAGAATGGTAGTGGCAATAAGGAACTTCACCTACTGGGGCCAGCTGTGCCACCACCAACACTAAATGTACCAGCCTTGTTTCCATAGAGGCAGTCACCGAGGGATACTCTAGTCCATCTTTGGCCACCTGAACTTCTGTGTGCTTTTCCACGTCTACTGATGACGCTGTCACAGAAAGCAATTATTTGCAAGGTGAAGGTACCTCATTTCTCCTTTCTGGCCCAGTTATATTTGGTTCCTTTACTGATGGCTTCATTTTCTGCAAACTAACTCCATGGCTACTAGATCTGGATCTGGATCTCCTGGCCCATCCAGCTGTTGAGCCTCACCCAGACATAAACTCCCTCAGACTAAACAGCATGTTTTTTTCCCCAATTCCAGTGATGGCCAGTGATTCGTCCTTACCATCCTGAGTTGCTAAGTGTTGCTTCTCAGAAGTCTCCAGTCTACAAGAACAAGTGTAAAAGGTTTTTGTTCTGTGGGCTACTGCTAAAAGTTTAGACCCTTTTTCAGCTCATCTTCCTTCCATTTTACAGTTTCTAGCATTTCCTTTTGATTCGGGGGAAGTTGCTCTGCCATTAAGGTTCAGATGGCTGCTATTTCTAATTATCATGTTGGCTCCAATTCATCTTCATTGGCTTCCCTTAAAGTCTGCAAAAGCTTTTCTCAATGGAACCTTTTTGTAGACACCTTATACCACCATCGGATCTTACCTTGACCTTGCAAACTCTTAAATGGCATCCATTTGAACCAGTTTCTGGCACACTGAAACACCTTTTCTGGAAGCTGTTACTTCAGCCATGAGAATTTGAGTTAACAAGCATTGTCCTGCAACACAGCCGTACTGAATCTTTCACAAGGATAGTTGCTCTTGAATAAATCTTCCTGTTGTGCCTGAAGTAGATTCAGAGAGCTCTTTGAGCAAATTCATTAATTTGCCTCATTTCTTTCCTAATCATCGTAAGAGGAATGTGTGTTATACATACTCAGAAGTACATCACCAACTTAAATTTTACTTTAACAGAACTAAGTCTATGAAAAAGGACAAACATGATTCTTTGCCAGCGATGGCCTTTATCTTTCTCCCCTGGCCTTTAGTCGTCTGGCAAAGGCTCTTGCCTCCCCCATAGTGCTTTTTTTAGGCAAAGTCAAGAGCACAAAATTACCAAGATGAAAAATTCTAAATGAAATTTAAAGGTCACGTTGTTAAACGTGAAGTCTTGGCATGAAACTGCACTCATTGCAAGCATTCCTTGCCCTGGAGGATGCCAACATTTGTACAGTCACTGAAACCTGGTTCAGAGCTGCGGAGAGTACCCCAGCCTTGCAAAGCCAAAGGAGGTGGAGTTTCAGTATATATCAGACATACACAACTCCAGGCTAGTCAAATGGTATGGCGCACAGGTGGCACTCCAAGTGCAGTTAACTGTTGACAAAACATCTATTCAAATATTAGCTAGCTACAGACCCCCAACCATGACTCAAACTATCTGGACTTTGAATCCATCAAGATTCAATCTTCTACCCTGATCCTGCGTGACTTTAACTACCCAACCACAGAGTGGAAGGATCTATTCTAGCCCAAACTTGAACGCACAGAAATTCCTAGACTTCGTCAATGCCAATACATTGGATCAGCTGGTAGACACCCATAAGAGAGGTGAAAATATCCTGGACCTGGTCCTAACCAACATGAGTAGCCACTGTAGTAACCCTGCAGTGTCCTCCTCCTTGGTAAGATCTGACCATAAAGTGATCACTTTTGAAGTCACCATTTCCCCTGACCCCCCCCCCCCGTCAGGGTCAAACAAAAAAAAATTTCCAAAGCTGACTATAGAGCAGGTAATAAGCAGCTTCATCACCGCCATCCCTTCAGTTGGAGCTAGCAGTAATGTCCAAGCCTACACCAAAAAACTGCATGTGCACCTACATTGACTCAGCAATACCTGACAGGACCAAATCATCTTCCTCAAGGAAGAGTAAACCTGTCTGGTGGACAGCAGCAATAAAACTCTATAATAAAAGGAAAAAAATGCTGCCCAGGACCAATAAGGGGCAGGTGCCAAGTTGGAAACGCTCTCCTTTGTCTGAACAAGCAAATAAGGTCACTTGTGAAGGCCTGCAAGTCTAACTTTGAATCCAAATTGGCCACATTTACTAAGGACAATCACAAGGCCGCCTTCACATATGTCTGCAGTCTCAAAGGTAACACCCAAATCTGCTCTGAACTGGTGGTCAGTAACACCATATACACAAACACCATGGATGTAGCCAACCTGCTGGCAGACAGGTTCAGTGAAAACTTCACCCCGTCCCCCCATCAGTAAACAAGGACATCCCCAGCACATGCCTGCTCCCCTCATCACCAGGGAACAGGTCTTTAATGGCCTTTCAAAGGCAAAAAATAGTCTCCATGGGACCCGATAACATCCCTGGCTGTATCCTTCATAAACTCAGGCATGAGCTCTCAGATCCATTAGGCACCCTATTCAGCCAAAGCCTGGGCACTGGCTTCGTCCCAGCTGAGTGGAGGACAGCCACGGTCATCCTTCTACAATAAAGGTGGAGTGTCCACTGTCCCAGGCAATTATAGCCAGACAGCCTGATCTGCAAGGCCATGGAATGCATTATCATGGACCTTATAAACAAGGACATTGGCAAACCCTAAACACGTGATCCCACACAGTTTGGTTTTGTAAAGGGAGATCATGCTTGTTAAACTTGGTTGTCATTTCAAAACAGTCACCAAAGCCATGGACATGGGGAAGATGGTGTACACCACCACCTACCTTGACCTAGCCAAGGCCTTGGACACTATTCCCCATTCCGGCATAATAGATAAACTTTCCCAGCTAGGTATCAACCTGTACGTTATCAGATGGGTAGCCAACTGACTCACTGATAGAACCCACTCAGTCAAAATAGGGGAAGCCACCTTTAGTAGTAGACCCGTAATGAGTTGTGTACCCCAAGGATTGGTCTTGGGGGGCCTGTACTGTTTGGGATATACTTTACTGAGGTGTAAGCCAAAACCAGTGGTTTGTGGCTGACCAAGTTTGCAGATGACTGCAAGTTGGGCGCTGTCTTAAATTCCCCTAGTGATTTGAACAGTCCTTCAAGATGGCCTTACCCAAACTAATGATTGGTGCCAGAATCATGTCCTCAAACTGAATGCCAAGAAATGCATAACTATCCCCTTTTGGGAAAGTAGCATCCCCACTTATTATGGCACTAATAATGTACAAAGCACGCAGTCAGTTGTAAGGGACTTGGGCACCCAGGTTGATAGCAACTTGACTTTTGACCACCACATTGCCTCTGTTATATGGAGCTTTCTACATGGCCCACCTCATAAATAAGGG